>NC_138793.1:8213875-8536375 GCF_965178545.1 Coloeus monedula | reverse complement strand
ACCTTTCCTACTTCTTTGTTGAAGAAAGCAGAAACAGCGGTTATATGTACTTGGAAGTTTGGAAACCAGATAAATAGTCTTTCTGTTAGTGCTACCCTTGTTAGAGTCACCATTAAGTCAAAGTACATGGCAGTTCAGAATGCAGAAATGTATTTAGCATTTTAATACACCAAAATTTTTCAACTCTCAGTTAATGAAGCTGATACTGAAAATCTTTATACAATGCATGTTATTCTAACTTGTACTGCATACAATATATGTCACAAACAATAAGGCAATTAAGTCTTACTTCTTTGTAGTGGCACTTGGGGACTATTTGGATTAAATATAAATTTCCTAATCACCACTTCAGTGAAAAGATTTAGCCACTGTTTTGACATGGTACAGCATATCACAAAGTATCTTGATCCTCACTTACTAGATTTACACAGCAATGTCTTGGGTAAGCAATCACAATACATAGACATCTGTTATCTTTCTTATTCAGACAGCTCCAGAGGGAAATATTATTATACAGTGAGATTTTCAAAGGTAGAAAGGGAGTGAAGTATTCAGTTAATACTGATTTTCAGTCAGATGTCTAACTGCCTTTGTAGCTTCAGAAATTCTCTCATACATATTTAGGTAGTCCTGTGAGGAGCAGGGAGTTGGACTTGATGATCCTTTTGGGTCACTTCAAATTGGATGGTTTATGATTCTGTGATTCCATCCTCACCTGAGACCCTGACCCATTCTGTCCAGTATCAAAAAAGGTAACAGATACATCAGGCAGTTCATCAGTGTAATGATGGGTTCAGCAGAGAGGTAGAAGAAGAAATAAGCAGATGATTTGGGATTTATATTCAAAAGGAAAGAAATACAAGCTAACAAGACAAAGATTTTAAAGTAATGTGAATTGTAACTCAGACACTGCTTTTTACCTGTTTCTTTAAACAAAAAACATTGTCTCACTCAATGAGATGAAAAGCAACATACCTAAATCTTCCAAAGGCCCTGTTATTTCCAGGCATTTTTCCACAATAGTGAATTGATCAGTACTTACCTCTGACAGTGAGAAAACTGAAACTTGGAACCAAAGACAGTAACATCATTTCATAGAAGTAAATGTCATTATTTTTAGTGCCGCTGTAGCAACCACACATTAAGATTTCAATTATCAAGGAGCTTTAATTATTTGTACCTTTTTGTAACTGTCCCCAAAACCTTACACCCTTCAGACACATTCCTAATACTATCTCTGCAATCATGCCCAACCTTGCTCTAAATTGGCTAGTTTGGAAGCAGATAATCTACCAGAACAAAGCACAGCACAAGTTAACCCTGAAAATATTTACCTAAAACCCCAGCAAGTGCTACAGCTTCCCCTAAGTTCTGTGATGGAATTAATGTCCCAGGCCAGTCTATTTGGACATATCCCCAATACACTTCAGACCCTGCATACAAACCATTATAAAAACCAATGACATCTGTATAACACTACCTTATGCCTAATAATAATTCTGTAGTTATTACAAAAGAGCTTTTACCAGAATTTTAAAAATTTGAAGGAAGAAAATTTTTAGATGTTTACAGGGCATAAATATCTCCTTATCAAAGGCAGCTTGGAAGAAATAATAAAGGTTATATGAGATTTACTTAGCCTCTTTTTTAATGAAAATTTGGTTGATGAATGTGGGAAGCACAGACATAAAGCACTTCAATTGCTGTAAGGTTTTTGATGAATAACTGTTCTTAATTCCAATTAATTAGAACAACACAGACAAACACAAGTGAATTAAAAACTGAGACATTATTAAGATGAGATGAATCTGTGGTCAGTGGTTTTTCATGTTTTCAACACTGACAAAGAAGAAAATACATAAATACCGATAAAGTTTGCAGGTAGCAATACCTGCAATGGTTATTAATACCTGCAATAGCAATGGAGAACTGAATCATAACAAGAACCAGTCATTTATAATAAAAGAACAGATATAAGAAAGCCAAATCACAGATCTTGAGCACCTCCTCTTTGACAGGATTAAATACTGACACACTTGTGTCTCTCCCTCCAGAGGACATCTAAGTGTCCTTTTTTTGAAGCAAGTAAATGGAAACTCAACAGAAAAGAAAAACATTTCATAAAAGAGAAATACATGTGTTTACACTCCCAAAAGGATTGTGGAATTCTGCCTTTTTGACAGTTTCTTAAAAACAGAGAAGCAAACGTGCTTCTACAAGTAAAATTAGTAAAGTAGAACATGGGATATGCTTTCCTTAAATAACAGCAAAACAATTGAACCAACTTATTTTTCACATCTTCAATGCAGAACAAAGAAGTGTGGCAGTTTGCTGGGAGGTCACAGAACACCTGATATACTCATCTATATAGGATATTGTTGGGCAGAGTGATTACTACTATATACAGATCTAGAGGGTTCCCTGTTGTCAGGCAGATTGCTGTTGAGAATTTTAGGATGCTTAGAGTAGTTAATTAAAGAGAAGCACTGGGAGCATTGCGAGGCTATAAATTCCTCCCTCATAGCTTATGGGGCTCAGTGCTGGAACTTTCCATATGGCTGTTTTTAACTGGCATAAACTTGTTTTGACCTTAACCAGCATTTTAGACTAACATTACACAGGGCAAAGAGAGAAAAGGCAGGGAGAAGTTATTAGGCAAAGAGGCTTGCATAGATATGCAATTATATACATACGTACATAATGGCAAGAACAGTACTCCTTATTTATCCACTGGTATGTTAAAAATTTCAAAGCAAAGACAACATGACATTTTATAATCTAACTGTTCTACAAGAACATAAATTAATACACATTTTGCAATCAAACCAGCAAGCACTTGAAGAACAGGTTTGTTGTATCTGTAGCTATCAAATATCATAAAACATAAATTAACGAGTCTGTAGATTATTAAATGACAGTTGAGATGCCAGCTTTCCTTTTTTTATCATGGAAGATATTCCCAGGATCTGTGACATCTGTGGTGGCTAATCCCCCATAGAGAAACTGACATTAAAAGGAATTCACACTGTGGTAAAGCCATACACCATTACAATGTTAGCTATGGGTTTCCAAAGCTCTCCTGAATTCTCTGCTGCAGAGCAGAACAGGAGTGAAAACCGACAAGGTTGGTTTCCACATTTGCATTGCAAACAATAGCTTATAAACTGAGACTTTGAACTACCTCACTGTGGTGAAGATTTCCAACATCTTTCACTGGAAAAAAGAAAGATTGCTACACACCACTGTTCTCATCTGGTGTCCTGAATGTCTTGCATCTTTCAAGAAAAATTTCTTTTCAATTGCTACCCGCTTCATTTTCAGCATTAAATGTGATTCTTTAAAAGTCTGATAAAAATGGGAAGATATCACTATGAAATATCACCGTAATCTCTCCCAAAAAATTGTGTAATTGACAAATGTATAGTTACTCACAACAGCTTCTCAGAGAAAAAAAATCTCTAAGAACAAGGAATGCTCAAATCAACTTTTTGTACCACGTCATCTCAGGTAGATAAGCATGGTCTTGCTTCCAGTCCAAAGTCATGCTCCACTGGTCTTCCATTCCTAACTTCATTCCTGTTCTTGCTTTCTCTCATAAAACCCTCTAACTTAATTACTTCTTTCATTTCGTTTCTGTTAATGACAGTGTCATTATCTTTTGTTTTCTATCTTGTGCTTTTGGATTGCAAATGCTTTTATCTCTGCATCACCTCGTTCTGACTTCATCAGAACCTTGCTGCACTAGAAGCCTTCCTGTACAAAATAGCTCAAAGTGTCACTCTTCGTTTTGGATAGAATGTTAATGTCCAATGATTCCATCATAATTTTCTCCAAAGGGGAGAAATCCAGAAGCCAGCAGATCACTTCATAAAAGATCACTGTTTAAACTGAAATTTCATTTGTCATTTCTCCACATCAGCTGTAAATGGCCACCTGCTTGTAAGTAGCTGGGGCAGCAACTGTAAACCAGCAACTAAATAGGGCAGGCATCAGGAAGAAAACAGGCAAGTACCCCAGAACGAACTGCCAGTGAAAACAGAACTGCCACGGAACCCAGCTGCATTTGCATCCAGCATTTGCCTCTGCTAGAAAGATTTGAAATAGGAAGCTATTTCTGCTCCATTACTTTTAGAAATAAAACTTCTAAAAGGGATGTGACCTTTAAGGATTTCATACAAGGAACTGTAGAGCTCAAGCTCATTTACAACCTAGGACTAAGTCTTTATAGTGGTATGGCAGTAACTCCACACATAAAAACATCAAAAATACTTTGTTTCTACAGCATTAATCATACTTTCCGCTAGCCTTGAAACACAGCATTCTTTCATCCAAAACAGCATCCCCAAAGTAATACTACATATTTTAACTTTGCTGCTATGATGAGAATAGCAATTACTGACTATGCACATACTTTCCACTTATTTTGTAAAAATTACCCAGTATTTTTAAAGCTAGTATTTTTACTGGCTTATATGACAGCAAATATATAAATGAGACTATATTCACTTCTCATGTACATTAAATTACCCGCTATGTTTATCTGAATTGCAACACTCTCCATTCATTAAATATTCATATCTCACTAGACCTTCATTCTTTTCTTCATTACATGAAATAATTTTTCAATGACTGCTTCACTGTGCAGTGTATAATATCTAGGATTAAAGCATCAATAATTAGCACTGGGAAGAGAGAAAAAATGCAACAAAAAGTCCAAAATAATTAAATAATTTAAATAATGGTTAAAATTACCTCAGAGGAATTACATCCAAAAAAAGGCTAACATATGATATTCTAAGAGAATATAAAAAATGTAAATAAAATGCTGACACAATTTTGTTCTCCCAGAAACATCTAAGAAAGGAGACACCAAGTCATTGGCTGGTAAATACTGTAACGCCATCAGAATTACAGCTCAGTCCCAGTCTACCTCATAAAGGGTCTGTCCCATCACTCTGAACTCTTTAATCTGTATAAGCACAAAGTGAACATATTAACTGCTCTTCAGAAATACTGGATCTGCTGAGCACAGAGACAGTCTCAGGGAACTGGTGGTCCCTGAAATCACCTGTCTCACTGCACATAAACACAACAGCAACCCAATGCAATGCTGCACTTTCTATTTACTCTGGATTTAATTTATTTTTAACCCAGGCACATGACAGATCACACAAGCACAAATCTATGGACAAATAAAGCCATCTAAGCGTCAAAAGCTCTAGATTTCTATTGTGAGCTGATATAAATGACATTTTGAGTCACTGAAAATACAATTCAGTAAAGGCACAGGAAAATATTCTGAGCAATAGCACCACAAAATATAAAAAGTTGCAGCTCCACTCTGGTTTTCATTTAGATGGCAGGATATTTTGGATAAGGACCATCTTTCTGTGGGTAATTATAACACCTAGCACAATGAGCCCTTGACTTACATAGTGACAAAGCAGCTACCAGAGCACACATCAGACAGACAACCTTTTAATTGTTATATTCTAATGTTAACTGAAGCAAAACCATAGGGATATCAAAATCCATAAAAAAATATCTGAGAGTTTTCGCATGAAGATGAGATCCAACATGCTGCTAATTTGGTCTGATAATTACAAAGAATAAGAAATTGTGAATTCTAGATGATAGCATGTGAATACAGATCCACAAAGTATATTCTCCTGACTACTACTACATCTGACTGTGAACTAAGACAATGAAATACGGAACTTCAGTTTCACTTAGAAGCAGTAGTTCCTATATTATCAAATTCAAAATCATGTCAGATATCTTTGCATTTATATCCAAATCTCAGCATTTCTGGAGAATCAATGCTGACCTAAATGCTGAATATTCTGCTCAAATAAAATGAGTCCAAAAGGAGATAGCACAATCCTGACATTCCCTGTACACAGAATCCTCCTTGTCATCTTCCCGAGTGCATGAACATCTTCCTTAGGTGAATGAACAGGCATTTGAGGTCTTCAATGGCTTCATGGATAAATCGTTGTTTTACTGAAGATCAGGCAGCTCTCTAGTAGGGGGGGTTGACTTAGTGGTGGTCCTCTAAACTGTCTGCAGGCTGGCAGGTACTGGAGACATGTGACATTATGAGAAAAGCTCAACGGCCTTTTTTTATGGTAACAGCCGAGGAAAGCACCCACCATTCCCAACAGCCTAAAAGTTCTAGGAGTTGGGCCAGGTGGACTGAGGTTTTCCTTAACATTTGAATGCTAAAATCAGCCTGAAGATTTTTGGCAGTCACATCCAACTATATAAAGGCAACTTGAAGCAGCCAGAGGCAAAAAAATAGTAGGCAGCTGGAAAGTCAAGGGCATAGGAAGAAAGGCATGGTAATATATCCCTGCGAGAAAGTAGGAGAGCAAGTGCACTCTGAAACAAAAGACTAGGAACTACAAGCCAAGAAATTATTTGCTGTTGTTTGATCCCATCCATGTTTAGATAAGCAGTACTATAGGTATTGTCTGTGAATAAGGAACTGCTTTTATGTGTCTTCCCACATGAAAATTTCTTCTCTTAGCAAAAACAATCTGTAAAACTCTAAACAAGTAATAAAGCTCTTTGGCTATTAATAGCCTGCATTTATAAAGCACCAGTTGTCATCAAGAATACTCAGTGCACCAGTCACTCCCAGGGCAACAGACCCATCATTAAATATCCAGCAAGTGGTTGTATCAATAGTAAAGGACAGTGAAACATAAATCTACATTTGGCTAAAAATAAAGAAGGAAGAAGGAATATGACCAAATTTGCTAAGGACGCCAGAAAGTTCTACCTCTCTCTTTTAGAATATGCTCTTCCTAAGTACCCATGTAAATTGCCAGCAACATCTACACATTCTTATGCATTTAGATAACTTATTTTAAAAGAGTAATGTGATTTGCCATAGAACCTGCAGTAGATGTAACACAGACTTCATGCTGAGAGGTCACTTTAGTATTTTCCTTCAGGAAAACTCTTTTATCCAAAAGATATAATTTGTTCAGTCCAGTAAGTCAGATATTTTAGGGTCTACTCACTAGCAGTGGAGTTTACAAGAACTTCCCTTTTCTGCAAATGCTGCCCAATCTTCCCTCCTGTGCCTTTACATTACATTGAGCTCTAAGGTAAGGGCCTCATCACAAAAGTCCTTGTTTGGTGGGCATCCTTATAGCCTCTGCATCAAGAAATGTTTGGAGCACCTGGAACTGTTGTTCTAAACTGCAGTGTTATCTTGCACTTAAATTATGTGAGTCTTTTTTATTCTTAAGGAACCACATTCCCCTGGTCAAACAAACAAGATCCATCAATTCCAGTTACACTGACCAGCAGTGTTCTACATAACCAGTCCCCACTAATAAATATCCTTCCACCCAAAAGGATAATCAGTAGGACTAACCTGAGAAGGAAAGCTGATGTTACTCAAAAGTATTAACTAGAATCTGTGCTAAAATGAAAAGCAATACAACAACCCAGAGGTCCAATATAGTTGCCAACATTTTTCTCTTTTGTGTGTCCTCTAGAGACCGACCAAAAACTGAACCAGGAAGCCAATATAATAGCATGAACTGAAGTTTCTTTCATCTAAAATGACCCCAAATGCTCTCCTGGAAAAAAAAAAAAAAAAAAGAAAAAAAAATGTGGGGGAAGAAACTTGTCTTCCCACACTACTGCTAAATCTCTGGGTTAAAAATCCATGCAAATCTAATGCAATGAAGAAATGTGATGAAAATGAAATTAATGTACATTTGAGGATTTGGAAGAATCCCCCTTTCTTTTGAACATATAAAATGAAAAGATCCACAACACCCAGAAGGCTGTGAATAATTATTTTTACTAACAGGACTGCCAGAAATTTTTAAACACTTACTAAGCACAAGATTTCAAGATTTAAAAAAAATTAACTTTTAAGTTTTTTTCCCCAGATTCCTTTCCTCAACAGACTTCACATAAAGAACTTATTTCAATTTTCCCCTCTATTAAAAATAAATGACATTAATAAAGCCAAAGAGGAGGCATTTCTATTCATCTAAATTCTGCAAGGAAGCATATTTATGCAGATGCATTTGGAAATGAACAGCACAAATCATTCAGAAGTGTGGCTGCAGTGCCTCAGGTCTGGCCTTCCTTGTGAAGTAAACAATAAACTCGATTCTGCTGTTAACTTACTGATTGCACAGGTGCCACACCAACAGCATATTCTCACAGCTGATACAAAATACAAGTTCATCTTACTTCTTGTGAACTTTCAGTAGCTGAAGCTGTATCACTTGGTGGCAAATGAAGGTTAAAGCACAGAACTCAGAATTATTTATAATGAGAGCCAACAGAGAGTTCAAATTCTTCTGTTGTTGGCACTGAAGTAATCCTAAAGTAACTTGATTTCTAGAAAAAAATTGAGTTTTGATCTAAAATACTCCAGGAGTTGTGCTAACAATTAACTGCAAAAGAGTGAAGTAGTCTTTTTGCCCTTGTGAGCTAAGCTATACTCTTCCAAGGAGGAAGCATTTTACTATTTATGAACTATAGCATTCCTGGGGAGAAACCGTCTATCCTATCTGTTTTGCTCTTCTCTCTTGCTGATCAGCAAGGATTTCTATCAACCTGTGATCTCTAGAACATGTTGATGTGGGCTGTGAAATTCCCAACCACCAAGACTGACAAGGATTCAAGTATTTTTAATTTAATTTGTTAAGTAAAACATTATCTCAGTTCTTTTACGTGGTAGCCAAGATGGTGGCATAGCAAAAAGAGCAGCTCATCCTTCCTGCAAAGTGCCTGGAATTTCATATTCACAGAATAAGCTCTCTTGGTATAAGGAGAATAACATAAAGCCTATGGTCAATGCTGTTTGTAATACAAAGAGGTTTTTAAGCTATTAACAGAGTCTTTCAGACTCTAACTGAACAGGTTTAATCAGCTGTCTGTTGGCTAAAAGAGGTAATCACATTTACACTCTTACTCCCTAATTTAGCCAAATTAAGCCATGTGCTTTCTTCTTTGGTTATAGATGTAAAAGCTCCAGCTATCTAGCTGGCCTATACAGCAAGACAGGCAGAACTCTGTCAGTGAATGGCTGCCAAAGAGTTTAAGAAAAAAATGTTGTCAATATTTAAGAATAGGCCATACAACTCCTTCCCTAAAAAATGAAATGCTCTTGAAGCACATTCAAGGCAATTGTTCACCTTTGTAAACCAGGTGAAAATACTGGGACTGTTATCTGTATTTCAATTCCAAATTTACTCTAGAAAAACAACTACTCTGGTTTTTTTAATCAGTTTGTGAGGTGTATAAATAAGCATCCTTGATAGAATGATAAAGTTCTGACAGTCTGCAATAGCCTGGGGAGACTATTCAATACATCATTGTGCTAAGGCAGTGCTGTACTTCTGTTAAATACTTTAATACAGTGATATTGACAGGACCTAGAGAGCCTAAGGTAAATAAGTACTGTCTCCCTTTTGAGAAAGTTGTTTGCTTCATGGTGTCTTCATCTTTAATAAATGCTCAGACTCGCTTTATGAGTTACACTTTTTTCACAAAATAAGGATTATTTTAATCACTTCAGTGACATACACCATGACACCTGGAGGCAGGTAAAAAAGTGTTCAGGCACTGTTGAGTCAGGCATCAACAAGCAGATGTAGAACATCTGCATGTTAGTTTTAAAGACCAGGGCCTTACGTAATCTTTATCTATCCAAAGAACAAGATAAACCAAGAAATGGTGAGTCATCTACCCAGCAGGTTTTTTTGTATTATTTCTGTATTTGCCTACATGGGAAACTGTAGTAAAAGCCAAAAATATTTTTCATATCAAGTAGAATAAAGCTGTTCTACTTCACATTCTTCAGTTTTTAGCAGATATTATAATTTCACAGAACAGGATGTTACTTTTTGCTTATATTTAGTGTTATATGTCTTTCAAGATCATGTTCTGAGCAACAATCTAAAATAAATTAATACACTCAGCAAGAGATGAAAGAAAACAAAAATAATGAAGAGGCAACATGGTGTAGTACTTGTTATAAAATAAAGAGTTTGTGAGATCAGAGGGAGGAAAAAAAATCAGTGTAGCTACATATTTAGGTGAGATTTGGGGTCAGACTCTACCTGTCCTTTAATCGTTTTTTTTTTCAACAGCCCTGCAGCCCCAGCATATAATGTGTGGTTAAGACAAGCCACCTGTGTAATTGGAGATATTCTATCCTACCCTGGCTCCCTGTCCATAGTAGGCCTCTGTGTCTCAGCTCTGACCTTAACTCCTCATTCCACCACTCCTTAGCAAAGCTGATTAAATATGGAGCATCTTAATGGACTATTATTTATACTAACTTCATCCTTATTGTATAGTATATAAAAATACAAATTAAAATAGCTAAACCATATGTAGGAAATACCATTAAATATTCTAGGATATGAAAACCATTAAGAATTTCATGCAAGAAATCTCAAAAATTGCACAACAAAATTGCACATACTCCTTTCTCCTCCTACCCCAGCAAAGTAAGAGCAAATATCACAGCCAACATTGCATATACAATTCTGTATTTGAATTCTGAGCCCTAACTCTTAAAGTCAGGCTTAACTGCTATCTTGAGCTGGGAGGAGAGTTTCTAAATTAACTATTATTAGTTTTGTCTGCACTCCTTCATTGTTTATCCCCAAGGCACCATGGGAATTTGTAGTTGACCACCAGGGGACAAGGCAGAAAGCTGTTAAAATAGAAGCTTTTGTAAATCTTAGGTAGAGTGGCTCCTACTATTTCTGTGGTGATACAGCAAACCAAAAATGTGACTGCAATACAGACCAACAAAAAGCTCTACAGAGATTGTAAGTTAATAGTGCCCCCATCATTTCTGTTTCCATTGCTGCTCTGTTAGATGCACCAATACAGGACCAAAATACCATTTTGGTACAGATCTTTATAGATACTGAATACGCCTTTACCTTGGCTCATCTATGTGTACTCACACCAAACACAAAGCTACTGATTTCTGTTCCTTTTGGCCATGAGGTTGGCGTAGCAATACACCTCTGGAAAATCTTTTCGTTTTCATCATATTACCTACCGCCGTACTAGCATTATTCCCTTCCCATGTTTTACATCCCGTATTATGTCAGAATAATAATGAATCAAATCAAAACACAGAATGACAGTGTTTACCTGATGTGAACACACTCTGAGAGTGAAATTAGACTTGCTAAAACGCACTTGCATAAAACTCTCATCTTTTATATATATCATCTGGTGTTCTTAAAAATATGTAAGTACATATTATGAACAAAGTGCAGTTCAGCACAAAATGAAAATATGATGGACCTGCTACAAGTTCCTTGTCCAACAAAAATTAGCTTTTACATGTTGTGGGAACATCTCTTGCATCATAATTTAAGGCTTATAGATTTTTTGCTGTTTTGTCATGTCTTTCCTCATCAAGCTTTTCTTGATGGTTTTTCCACAATTAACAGAACTCCAAATTTTCCAATTATCTGTGAGTTTTGCCCCCATTCGCTCCATGTGCCTGGACATGCTTAACTATCGCCCTTCTTCCTAAGCAATTTCTTCTTAAAACCTTGCTATTTTCATCCATGTCTTCCCTGAATAAAGTAAGTCCATGAAACAAAATCATTTTAAGCATATTACCTGTCAATTTTCAGTCATTGGCATGTAAACGTATTTATCTTCTTTTGGTTGCTCAAATGAGTGGTAAATTGAGTCAGGTAGAGCTGAGATCCTAGCACTTTCTAAAAACCACAATTAGACTGTTAAGAGTTTATCGATCTTGCAACCTACCGGTGAAAACTCGCATTTAAATTACAGTCTTGTAAACTTTTCTTCCTTCACTCTAGTAAATCCAAACATATAAATGGGGGGAAGAAAATGAAATAATACAAATTATACATAGATATGTTAAAAGGCTATTCATCAGTACTTCAGTTAAACATCCCCAAACTCAGAGTGTTTTTGATGTTAACATCTTTAATCATTTTGCACACACAGAATAGATCCTATGACATTTTGACTTCTGTATTTTGTTAAAAACAGCAACAAGACAAAAAAAAAAAAGTGTTTCAGTAAATATTATCATAAAATATTGATTTTAATTTAAACAAAAAATAAGCAACCTGAGAGGCAATCAAAACATTAAGACTAAGAAAAACACTGTAAACTTTATCTTATTTTATCCTGCAGTTCTTCTCAATAATGTTTGCTTATAGCAATAAAAATAAGTATCACAATGTGCTAGATAAGAACATTTTAGGATGATTAAATAAACCTAGTGCTATTTTATCTTTAAAAAGAGATCAGACTTGCAAAGAAATACTCATTAGTAATTTGAAAACCATGTTATGCTACACTTGCATTTAATAAGGTAACAATTTACATTTATGCAGTACCTTTTATCCCAGAGCAATTTACAATTTACAGCCAGAGATTATCACTTCATCTCCAGTGGAACTCAGCAACTGTGAAGTGTTGCTCTGTACTATAAAGCACAAATTCTGGTAGGTAACAATAAATATAAGGTTTCAGTTGAATAACTGTGACCCTTAAATTTATGCCTCCAATTAAATCAAACAAAAATATTAAATTATTTTTATGAAGTTGCATTGCTCTCTTTACCTACCATCCACTTGCAAAATGAGAAACAGGTTCTACAAGAAGCAGAAAAACATTTGCCCATTACAGATTATCTCAAACTCAGCAATACAGCTGGTCCAGCAAGGATTCTGAAAGTGCCACCTAAGATATGGGTAGAACTTCTTCCTGAACTGCTTCCTATGAACAACAGTATTTAGGAATATCTTGGGATCAGAAATCACATTTAGAAACACCTCTGATGTTCAGACATGACAATATAGACAATGTTTAAGAGAAAAAAATATAGATATACAAAGCATTTAAAATGTAACAAGTTTGACTTTATCCACTAGAATAATCATATTACCTTAAAGCAAGTTGTATACTTCCATTTTCTGTGAATTTACTCTCTGGAATGCACACTTTCACCTTATAACCTGCATTAACAAAGATGAAGAATTGCTCCTTTAAAAAACAAAGAAACAAAACAAAAAGCATTGAAGGCAAGAAGTTATATGACTAAAAATACATTGGTTTTAGGGTAAAAACACTGGCTAGCTTGCTCTAAGGTTAAACAAAATCAGTTTTGCTTTTCCAAGAAAATTTGGCAGGAGTGTAACTATGACTCTAATTTGGGCTGTTCTGTATAGAAAAATAAGGACGTGAATGAAATGGACAGAAAGTATAAAACACTGATAAATCTGAAAACACCTTCTTGTCCAATCAGCCTGTGGAACCACCTGACATGAGATATGGTGAAAACCAAAATATGAGCTTAAAATTTCAGACACCAGTGGATCATTTCATCCTCAGCACACAGGCAAAGTCCTTCAACATTGGGAGGTAACATCCAGACTTGATCACACCACCACACATTTAAGTTGCCTAATGCAACTCCATGTAAACTTTCATAACATGTTAAGCCATTTTTAGAATTTGTAGTCTCCTTTGGAGACATGATGACCCCAGAAGGGAAAGAAGAGTTAAACCTACTTAAAAAGTCCATTTCAGTTCCAGGATCAGATTCTGATTCTTGCCCTGGGGCCTCCAGAGGGCTGTTGTTCTGTTGACCTTCTATCAGAGTGGGCAGAAGGAAGACACTGCAACAAGAGGCAGCTCTACCTGTTGGTGACAGAACCAGACAGATCACTGACCTGATTGATTTCATTTCACAGGATACACAAAAGTCCTACAAGAAGTGGCCATATTGTCATTTCCATGTTTTAAATTAATAGAAAGAACAAGTAAAGCACTAATTGATCATCTACTGTGAAAAGATCTGGAGAAATACTTAAAGCAGCAATGTGAATACCCTGTCAGAATAAATTATAAAACATGCATTTCCATATTTATCTCAGAGCAAATACTTCATGCAGTCTGACAAGGGCATTTTGAATTGATCACATCCAGTTCTTCTCGGACGCTCATGCATAAACACTTGCTACAACAACATTAATGAGCAATGACATAAGGAATTTTGGTCTAATCAAACAGACTCCATCTGAACAGTTACATGCTTAAACCCTTAAACTCCTTCCCCATCTCCCTTAAGCAAATGAGAGGATTTTTTTTCTTTAAAGGTAAAAAGATTGATCATATAGTTTTCATTCAGTAAACTTTTTTCAGCAAACCCTCTCAATGGAAGTGCAGTATAGTAAACAGAAGCATGATAAAGCTACAGTGGAGCCATGTTCCTCCTCACGGATTGCATCCACCTTCCCTCTCATTCCACATCAGGCTAGTTATTCTCAAAGACTTTGAAAGAACTAAAATTGGTTCAGAGTTCTAGTAAATCAACCTAGCCAGAAAAATCTCTCACAGTTTTCATTTAATTTCATTTTCTCTGGAACTGTCACTTTCTGAACTCAGCCAATCTTTTCTAAAGACTGTATTCCACCAAGTGGGTTTAGAATGAAGGGGAAAAAAAAAAAAAAAAAAAAAGCAGAAGCTTAAACTAAAAGTTCTTAGTAATTTCTAAGAGATTCATGGTTTGCATTAGGTCTTAAACATCTGGATATTAAAATAATATTATTTTGGTTACATATAATTAGTAATCTGAAGGGTCAAGTGACCCTACAGTACACTCTGTTTATGCTGCTCTTCTCCAAGCTTTCACTCAGCGAACAAAATTGCAGAGCATATCACAGGAACTATAGAAGCATGTTCCAAATTGTGAGTTCCCATCCACACTACATCTTTGATCATCAGTACCACTTAGAAGTTTCAGGAGACAATATGTGTAACATAAGACCAATTATCTGCCACCTGGCTTGTGGTAGGAAAGTTAAAAATATTCAAGGTCTAATTTATGCAAAAATCTGCAGAGTGCCGAAGGTACTCCAGGAGAACATGATCCAGGATGCCATTATCTATAAGAACAAGCACTATAGCAACAGATAACCATCACTGGTGTTGTCTGTCTTCTGAAGCACCAGAATACCAATTCAAAGAGTAAGCTCCTCCTTACAGCTAACATGTGAAGGTCTCACTTCTACTACACATTCAGGCAAATGAAGCAAAACCAAGTACGTTAGTATCCGTTGGGACACTACCCTGGTTGCTTGTTCTTAATGTTAGCAACTACTACTACTTAGCATGAGAACTGCTACTTCTTTTAGTACCTAAATATGATACAATCATCAAGGAGAAGGCTACATCAGATTTTCAATTTAATCTGAACAGCCCATGCTGAAGTTGTTCTTAATTTTCACTTCTTTCTAGGTTGTAGACAAAAAAGCCAAACCAAACTCAAGCTAAATACCAGTCAAAACATCTTTATCTTTTCCTGCCTCAATCTGAAAATAAAACTTAACTGTTAGTTTGATATTTCTGTTAAACAGGAATGGAAACTTCCTCTTTTTTCCCTCATTTTTTCTTCCCCTCTGAAAAGAAAATTCTGATTACTGCTTCAGAACAATAGTTTGACTAACACTGACATTTGTCAGTGGACCACACTTAGCACAGAAATTGTTTACTTCTGCTAGAATTTGCAGAGCAGCCTTATACGGATTCTTTTATCTTCATTTTTCTCCCTTGACATGAACACCAGTGCATACAATATAAAATGTAGTCTCTGCACACACTGTTCTGCAGACCCTGTGGCATCCTGCTGAGCTCAAACACCTTCCTTTAAGAAGTTTAAACTAAAAGTGACAGAAGGCTGGACCTTTAATTCTTCTTGTTGCAGGGAGAAATATAAATAGGCCCCACCAACCTGCCCTTGCAAATATTATCCTCCCCTTTGGTGCCCATGTGCATTTGCAGGAGAGTACAGGGCTCTTGGTGCCCATTCCCTCTGCTTTCTGGTCACAGCCTGTGCAGCTCAAGCCACCTCCAAAGCACTGCAATGCCACAGCTCCTCCCGAGCTCCTCCGTCAGTGTATAAAATACAAATACCTGGGGAGAAGCTCTTGCACCTGTTGGGAATGTGAAGGACGCCAGACTCCAGCAGATGAAAACCATAGCGGTTACATGGCAGGGGGACACTGCAGATCCCATGTAGCCCTCTCAATTCTTAAATTATACATTTCCCACAGAGAACTGTATCAGGATTTCTGAACCAACTAACAGACCATTAATAGCTTGAATGCAAACACCTTCAGAAAGAGCTGAGCTAAACCCAGAATTTATCCTACAAAATCTATTCGACTACTTGAATGAAATTAAAGGTCTTTAAAAAGTAACCATTAATGTAGTGTCATGTACTGTGCTTAATCAGATAATAAGCAAACAAAAGCGGTCTATTATGTAAATTTCCTTCACTTGAACATGACAAGTTGCTTTTCCTTTGCATATTACACCACCAAGTGGCCTAATGCTCTTATTTTTTTCTGTTCAATTTGTTTCCTCTAGAGATACCACTACACAAAACAAAATTTAATTTAAAAGATTACTTGCTACCTAAACAAAAAAAAATTAACTGGAGTATCATCTAAGAGATTCAGCCAGACACTTGTATTAAACGTTCTCCTATTATAGTTTACAAGTGCAAATTTAATACAAGTACAAATTTCATCATCTTTTTTCCTCTTACAGCAACTTAAAACTTCCTAGGAAAAGGTTTCTCTCCATGTTCCTTAGGTAATACATGCCTAATGGAGCACTGTGATGTGCCTGCTATAAGCGCAGGCATTTTCAGATGCTTTATTCAACTTAAAACATGACAAAAGTAATTAAAATACATACTGTGGAAAGAAAAAATGTCTAGGACTTTAATTAAAGTCTGGCCAAGTACGTGAATCAAGGAAGTTCAGAACTGGCTGGTAATATCTTAATTGAACGAGCAAACCTTGCACGTACTTGAAATGAGCAGGACTACACACGAGTGAGAGTGATGGAATCAGGCTCCGAACCAACAGTAAATATAATTTGGTTACATCTCAAAAAATTATTAGGTTGGACCCATCAGTTCAAACTAGAGCTCAAACTTTTCATCCTCAATTTCAATGCCCACTCTTATGCTGCTACCAGATGGTGAGGTTTTATCTGGAAATCCACTCCATATTTTGACTATATATATATATATTTAAAACATATTGGCCTCTGCCAGTAACATGTCTTCTCCCCAAGGAAATTACCTGCTGCAATTGCTAAGACAGGCTTCAGTTCCAACTTGCTTGCTGTTCAGGTTTCTCCCTTCTTTTGCTCCAAACCCACTACTTGACTAGGGAAAAAGCAGGGATGATGGATAAATCCCATTTGTCCCTCAATCTCCTCTCATGAGGATCCAGCTGAATCCTGTTTAATTTTCCCAACCTGTGCAGCAATAGCAGCCAAGAACCAAGGTCATAAATGTTTAAATTTCATGCAATTTCATGCATGTCTAGCAAAAATTTTGCTATTTTAGTTCAGAGATGTGCAACAAGGTATTTCTTCAGATGCACAAAATCACTTCAAAAGAGAGTTATTAAAAGAGGTGCCTGCAGGTTTTGGGCAAGGTCACAGGAAAGATATTTACGAAACACAGACTTGTACAAATACACACACATACACAGATCTTAGGGCATGATCCATATGAGTGCTCTATGGACAATAAGATAATCATGCTTATGACTGAATCACAACCTTATTATAAAGTTTATTACAGTCATAAGGATCTTGGGGAAGAAACAGATAATTGCCTATTTTCATGAGTAAATGAATTAGACACTTCAGTGCTAAACTGAAAAAAGAGAAAATGCATCATAATGATGAGACTGTCTATTCAAATTAAGGGAAAAAATTCCATCTGTCACAGTGGATTTTGTCAGGACATGCACATAGAAAATGACAATGTGTCTTTAATACTCACAGAACCAAGAAAATAGTAATATTGATCACATCTTTTAGCTAATGAGTAACTGACTTAAAAGTCATATTAATAACACAACAATCAATAAAATATTGACTACATTCTTTACTTCAGCCATACGTATTCAGGTATTATGAGAAAGGTGTGTTAGTGTAAAATACTGGTTTAAAATGAATGTCTGTCACAAAAACTGCTTATCCCAATTTTTCCATATGTCACAGACTACAAACCAAACCTACTTATGAAAAATTCTCAGTGACTTTAGCCTCCCAGGTTTCTATATGTTTCTGCACTCACAGAAACTTTCTTCCTAAGACATTGCCACTCTCCTCCTGTGCCTTGCAGCAGCCACTGCACCTTCCTGCTGTTACCAGGATCTACCTCTTCCTCCTGAACCAGTGATTAAAGCAACAAGGTTTCACCAAGTTCTTACATCTTTCTTAACACATTAAATTATAATACCTGTGCTATATACTCACTGAGCAAAAACAAACCCACAAATGACCCTGCTTATTGCATCCTTCTTTTATCATTTGGAAAAAAAACAACCAAAAAAAAAAAAAATTAAATAATTATGGTATTTGATGTCTAGCAAAATGAATATACACTAATATGATCTCATGCTTTCCATGGCTCTCAATAAAAGTTCTTTAGGAGATGGAAAAAGGTACATGTGAAAACACTTGGATATCTTGGATGTATTGGAGGCTAGACGGGATGGAGCTCTGACCAACCTGGTCTAGTGAAGGGTGTCCTTGTCCCTGGCAGAGGGGTTGGAACTAGGTGGTCTTTAAGGATCGTTCCAACCCAAACTATTCATGACTCAACCATCTGTTTTCAAGCATTTTCGCTGTTAGTGGCTAACAGTGATAACACACATTACTGTCTCTCACTCTTAAATGCTTGTTGCTTTAGAAACTTGACACAGATTAGGAACATGACTCTCAGAAAATAGGCAATGAATTGAACTTATTAATCCTGTGCATGCAACCAACAAGAATAACACTTTGCCTTTCAAATATCAAATGGCGATAACACTCTTCATAGGCTTACAAATTATATTTGAGACAGTATGCCCGATTAGGGTATGAGGGGTTCAGAGGGGGAAGAAATACTGATCTTCTAATGTGAAAGCAGAGCTAGAGACAAGGATGGCAAAGCCAGTGTGTATTCTAGGGGTGCGTGTGAGGACTAACTGTTCAGAAGTATCCTTCTCTGACCCAGAGGAGGCTATTGAAGGACACACCTAGCAGCTCTCAATATTGGCCAGAATCTCACATTACTTGCTTGTGTATAACTCTCTCAGATTTTATTAATTTCAGGGCAAGATTAGTCAGGAAATTTCAGAATAACAATTGAAAAAATGGTCTTGCCATATGACATTCAAAAGAAAAGCCTTAGAAAGTCTGCCAGTCTTCTTGTGGGAACAGAGGATATAGCAACATTTTTTTCATTCTATAAAACATGTCCTTTAAATATTTACTAGTCTTGTATTTTCTACATGTGGTCACATCCCAAGCAAAAGCCCTCTACCTCTCACTAAAGCATGCTTAAGAACATTCACTGCATGTGTAATAAGAGTATTAAAGGATCCAGATGTGACTTAGAAAAACAATTGCAACCATTATAGCTGAATTTCAAACTACTGGAGTAAGATCAAGCAGCAAAGCTGTGGTTTATTCCAGAGCACCACCCACACAATTCTCTGAGTAGGAGACCAAATGACAGTAATGCAACCAGCAAAATGCAAAACAAAGCTGTCACATCTGATTACACTCCCAGTGACTGAATGGACAACAGACAAGAGATTTTCTCGATCTTCACAAGCTCTCAAAATAAACCTTATATCGCTGTACAGCCACATATGTCATAAATTTCTAATTAACAACTTTCTTCTTTTTGGCTGTAAAACATCACATATGATTCAACAAACTTGAGGAATACTTACAGGACTATTGTGTGGGAATAAATTAAAGCTTCTCTTTTGAAATAGAAGCAGTTTATTTTTCCACTCCAAACTTCAGAGAAGTGAAATTTCAAGATGCATTACAGAAGAGGTCTTGGCAGAAAACAATACCTACACAGTGTTGTCGAAACAGCAATGACTGCAGCTTAAGCAACAACAAAAAGTATACTATTAACTTTGAAAGACTATACAATCAGAGTTGCATTTAATTTTGAAAACTAGTTGCTTGCTTTGGGAGCACTCTCAGGCAAGGCAAAAGGGCAACTTGCAAGACTTCTAGGAGGTCAGAATTTCTAAGTTACTTTTGACTTGTAATGGACAATATATATATATTTTCCTTAGAGTTTTAACATGATTATAAAGTATTTCTTTTCAAAACTGATGAGCAAACCTGAGCCTGTCCCAGCCTGTGGAGGACAGGCACAACCATCACTGCTGTTTGGAGAGACATGTCGCTTGGGTGGGTACAGATTCTACACACCTCTGCCAACCCTTCCTCGGGTAGACAAATCCCCTGCTCTTCTCGCTGGTACAAATTCGGGCACAGGTTCTCAAACTCCAGGAACAGCAAGCCACGGCTAGCGGCCTTTGTCCCGGATTGAGGGTCTGTGGTCAGCTGGAGCTCTGCCTGACGTGCCCGGCCAGCAGCAGCAGCCCAGTCACGGCCACACCACAGCCAAGGAGCCGGCAACTCTCTCAGGCCCCTTGACATCCAGTCGAGTGCAGAGTAAACTCTGCTGTCAGAAGGACAGGCTGCCCCAGCACCCCTTCTGCTGCTGTCACTGTTGGCCCCTGGCACTCACAGTCATGGCAGGGGACATTCTGTGGCACCGGCTTTTGTGAACAGCAGCACTCAGGCCGAGTACTCGGGTGGTGGAGACACCATCCCTGGGGGTGTTTAAGGAAAGACTGGACGCGGTACTCAGTGCCAGGGGCTGGTTGACGCGGTGGTGATCAGTCACAGGTGTGACTCGATGACCGCAGATGTCTTTTCCAGCCTCAGTGATTCTGTGACTCCGTGAATCCTGCCGAAGTCTCTGAAACGCTGCAGTGCCCCGGGGCCCCAAGGGTGGGATAAGAGGGACAGGGATGCAGGCACAGCCCGCCTCAGGCTGGGAGCAAGGGCCACCGCCAGGGGAGCAGCAAGGAGCTGCTGCCGGCTGCGTGAGGGGAGAGGGCGCAGGAAGCTGGGGGCAGGCACAGCACAGGCGAGATTCACCTTAGATATTAGAAAAAAAAAAAAAAAAAAAATCGCTCTTCGGATGTCAGGCTGCCAAGGGAGGTGGTAGAGTCACCATTCCTAGAGGTGTTTAAGAGGTGCGTGGATCTGGCGCCAGGTGATGTGGTTTAGGGGTTACAGTGGTAGTGCTGGCTTGACAGCAGGACTTGATGATTTTAAAGGGCTCTTCCAACCTCGAACATTCCACGATTCGGTAGGATGCCGTGAGGGTTCTGGAGAGACGACGCTGCCCGGGGAGCGGAAGGAGCTGCTCACAAGGGAAAATGCCCCGAGCTCGCCGCTTCCAGGCGCGGAACGAATCACGAGCCCCACAGCACGCCGCTCCCCGGCCACTGCGCCTGCGGCAGACCCCCAGCGCGCCAGGGGGCGCTGCGCCGCCGCCATCGCCTGCTCCCGGGCCGCGCGGGGCCGCGCCGGGCTCCGCCTCAACAGCGCGGCCTCTCCCGGGCGGGCCGGGCCGGGGCCATGGGGAAGAAGCATAAGAAGCACAAGTCGGACAAACATCCCTACGAGGGTGCGTCCCTATGGGGGTGGGCGGGCAGAGGAGGCCGGCCAGCGCGGCCCGAAGCGAGCGCGGGCCCTCAAGCCCCCAGTGGCGGCCGCCCCGCCCCGCCGGGCCCATTTGAACGCTCCGCGCTGAGGCTGCGGGGCCCTCGGTCCGCCGGCGGGCCCGGGGTCGGCAGACGGGCGGGGCTCGGCTCTGCGCGGGGGAGAAGCAGCTGCAGGGGCTGGAAATGAGGAAATGGTGCGGTGACGGCCTCTGGAAGAAGCAGCGGAGGGATCGCGCGGGGTTATTGAGGACAGAAGTGTGTTTTCTTTGGTACTCACACAGTTTGTTTCTCTGCTGGTTTAAGAATACGTAGAGAAGCCACTGAAGCTGGTGCTGAAAGTTGGAGGAAATGAGGTTGCTGAGCTCTCCACTGGAAATGCAGGACTTGATTCCAGCCTCTACGAAGATAAATCAGAACATGAAAAACACAAGGACAGAAAAAGAAAAAAGAGAAAGAAAGGAGAAAAACAAGTTCCTGGAGAAGAAAAGGAGAAAAGAAAGAGAAAAGTTAAGGTATGTGTTCATACTACTGCATTTTAGCAAAAAAAAAAAAAAGTTTTGACTTTCTCTAGGTTTCCCATCAGAAGGTCAGCAGATAATGACTGTAACTTGTATCGTTAGACGGGAATACGTTCAGACTCGGTGTGAGGTGTTCCTGTCTCTTTTCTAAAGGACACACAGCATTGGCTGTCACATTTTCTAAAAAACTAATTCAGTGATACATTGCATTGTATGGCTGAATTATTTCAGTGTCCAGCAGATGGAGACAGTACATAAAGAATACAGAACTTTTAAACACTTACAAACTATTCTTATTTTTTAAACTTTCTGAATTTGTTTTGAAAAATCTAGAGAGCATTATGTACAGTAATAATGCAGGGTTTTCAGGTGCTCTTACATTTCCATAACGATCTTTCCAGGAGGATAAAAGGAAACGAGATCGAGACCATGGAGACAGTGAGGGAGAACAGGAAATGAAATGTCAGACCCCGGTCAGAATGGAATTGTCACCAGAGAAACCACTGACGAGTACTTTATCAAAGCAGGAAGGTAGGGGTATAAAAGAAATTTCTTTTGCTAATTCATGTTTTCTCTAGTTGACTCATGTTTTATTGTTCTTTGTTTCTATAGCAAGTAACTTGGCATTTTTTGCCATCTCAAGTGTTTTTCTCCAAGTCATACAAAAGTTTGGAATTAGCTTGCTATACACTTCTTTAGCACAGTGGTGTCTGGTACTTCTATCAGAGCGAGCATAATGGCAAGTAAGGGCAATGAGAAATGCAGATCCCCTGTAGGTATTGTGGGGTTTGCCATCATATTCTTTTCTTTATACTTAATTCTCAAGGTGTATCAGCTTTGTTCATTGATTCTAATATCTTGGAGGTTTAATTCCTTGTGCAATCAGTTCTACCTCACACCCTTTCTCCCCGCCTTGTTTTTGGTCTAGAGGTGGAGCAGACACCCCTTCAGGAAGCTCTGAATCAACTCATGAGACAGCTGCAGAGGTAATGTCTGTGCTCCAGGCTTGCAGAGCTGTGAAGTGAAAATAACACACAGTAACGGAAGGGGCATATACAAAGCTGAGTGAAAATATTATTGTTAAATATATTGCTAAGAGGGCTATTTTAGAAATTTAAGTGCTAGTTTAAGAACATACACTTAGAACTTCTCTTCAAATCAGGCTTCTTGTGAACACCTCCAGTTTCAAGTTCATAGTAGTTTTAAAAAGCTTTCAAACCCAGGATAATTTTCCAGTAATGTGATGCTTTTTTAGGGGAACCTTTTGAAAGGAAGTCACAGGAGTTTATAATCAATTTGCCAAAGTTTCTTTTACCTTGAGTTCTCCTATTTTAGCATTATTTACTATAAAAAGGAAGCATGCACTTGAAAACTTCAACCATGTTCTCTTAATGTCTTACTAGCCAAATGTCTTTTGTTTAAAACAATCAAGTCTGCAGTTCTTTCAAGGAGTCTCTTATTTAAGATAATCTTTCTTGACTTTAAGAGTATCTGTGTCTTGTACAAGAGTGGTTGAAAAATCTTTCCCTTTAGCTGTCTCACCAGATTGAGCTTGAAACTCTGTTTGCAAGTTTTCTCTTATCCGTAAATTTTCAAGATCTAGGTGTGGTGTCAGTTATCAAAAAATGCTTGTGTTAGTTTTGGCTCCATTTCCCTGCATACAAAAAGCAGCACTTTTGATTTTGAACCCTGTCTCTTCCCTTCTGATAATGTCAAGAGTAAACGATGAATGACAAGAATATTCTTATTATATATATTTATTTTTTAATTAATTATAATGTAGTATAAAATCCCTGTGTTAAAATCTAAAATCTTTTTTAAAAGTTTGGGTTTTTTCATCCTCTTTGGAACGCAGGTAGTTATCTAAATATAGAAATAACTTCTAAAATACATTTGTAGCACTTTTTTGGTGTATGGGTTTGCATACAAGATCTTTTCAACCTTGAAAGAGAAAGATTATGCTGACACAAGCTGTTTCTCTCTTTATAGTTCTGAGTCCTTTTCAGCTTAGGTATTTCCTTTCTATTTAATTTCAAACTCAGTATGTTCTTTGTTATAAGTTGAAACATAAAAAACTGTCTTTCATTTCTTAACAGAAAGGATCCAAGTTCTTTCTTTTCATTTCCTGTGACTGACTTTATTGCCCCTGGCTATTCCATGATCATTAAAAACCCAATGGATTTTAGTACCATGAAAGAGAAGATCAAGAACAATGGGTACCAGTCCATAGAAGAATTAAAGGTAATGCTTTGAATTTTGTTTTGACTACAAAGATATATTATACTCAACTGACCTGAAGTCTAGTATTTTATGAGAATATAAAGATGCCAAAAAGAACCAGTACTTCTGCCTCAAGAAATGTTTCTTCTTGAATTTTTGTGAGCGAGTAAGTTCTGACGGTAAAAGAGAAAACACTTCTGGTTTGCAAATGTGCATCTCAAAAAGATGCAGATGGTTTCAGGTTTTGTGCAGCATTTCATAGAACCTGTCAGTTTGTCCTTCAGCCTGTTTTTTTAGATCTGTTACTTCTTCCAGTCTAGTCATGTAGATCAATGAGTGAAGGCACAGTGTGCTTGGTCCTGTTGGCAGCAACCACTTACCCTGGTGCTGTAATGTGTCTAATGGATTTAAGGGCCTGTTTTTAAAGCCTCCTAAAGCTTTTAAAAGGTGTGGGACCTAGTTTTGTTTCGTTTTCTTCATCAGAGATACTCTCTAGTTCTTTACTGGGCTAGATGAGGACCTGAGAGGTGTAATTTGTGTGTAATTAAGAATTAGGCAGATGTTAGTTTATAGTATTGGTTGTATTTTCTTGCACATTCTTCTTTAGATCGCCAAAACTTAAGAAGAATATTACCTATTTTAACAGTTGTTTCTAGTTAGTTTTTAGTTTTAACTTTGTAAATAGATGAGAATGTGATAAAACATATTCACCTGTAGAGGCTGCAGTGTGTATAGAAGTGCCGTTTCTAGCTCCCTTGAATTTCAAACAAGCATATGTTTCTTCATTGTAATTAAAATTTTTGCATATTCTTTGTAATAATTTAACTCTGAACTGCAGCTTTTCATTGTCTTTGTTATGTTGCTTCACTTTGGTTTTGTTTTAATTACTGCTCATTGGAGGTGGGTAGTTGTAGCTAAGAGAGCTTCCCTTAAAACTTGAAAAACTACAAACAATACTGAACACTTAAGAATACTTGCAGGATGTTTGTTGGGCCGATGGATTCAAGTCTTAAAACTAAGTTACATACTTATTCCTGTTTACATTTTTGATAGATTTCTTAAATTCATTCATTAAAAGTAGCCTTTAAGGTTTTTTTTTCCCCTAAAGCTTGAGACACCACATTCGCAACAAGAATATCAATATAATACGCTGTAAAATTAACTTTCATTCCAAAATTATTAATGTTTGTACAGGATAACTTCAAACTGATGTGTAATAATGCAATGATTTACAACAAACCAGACACCATTTACTACAAAGCTGCAAAAAAACTGCTGCACTCAGGGATGAAGATACTGAGCCAGGTAACAAAGAACACCAACCAAAATATTAAAAAGTATACTGCTTCTTTTTTTGATTTCTCTTTATTCCCTTTTACAGGGATCTCTTGAAAATTAATAAAACCTTGCTTGATATTTATCAAATGCTTGTAGGTTGGAATATAAATAGTACATTGTTTTAGTACTGCTGCCAGATCAGTCATTGTACAAATAGTTGCATTTAATATTTCACCTTCTAGACTCTGTTTATATTTGCTAGTGTAAGAAAGAACTGAAATAAAATGAGCCTCCTGGTTAGGTTACAAAAGATTAATGGAAACAGCAAATAAAAGGATTTTGATGTTATTTAGGAGAGAATTCAGAGCCTGAAACAAAGTATAGAATTCATGGCTGACCTGCAGAAGACAAGGAAGCAGAAGGACAAGACAGAACTGCAGCAAACTGGGGAAGAGGAAAATGGTCCTGGGAAAGACAGAGCAGAACCTATGGATGGTGACACCAAAGCATTCAAAACACCTAGCAAAGAGCACAAAAAGTGAAGTATTGTCTGAATAGTTATAGGATACACCTTTTAAATGCTACTGAAACAAGATGACTTAGGAACCAGTGGATATGGGTTTCTCTCTTTCTGGTACCACTTATACACTAAAACATTTTCATCTCAAGGTGTCAACACTTACAGAAAGCATCCTCATCTACTAAAACCAAATAAGTTTAGAATCTTTTATGGGATAAAATCATTTTTGCATGTAGATAACCTTGTACTGCTCATCACCTCCATTCCTTCAATTATTTTCTGGTTTAGTGTCTATTTCACAGAAATAGTGTAGTTTTGGAGAAAGCTTGCAAACATGAGCTTTTAAACATATTGGTACAAAAAGCTACATAGCCAATTTCGATTACTTTTTGTTGTTGTTTGTGGCTGTATTTGAAACATGCAGCTGCCTAGCTACAGAAAGTGTACTTCCTGAAATAGCTTTTCATATCTAGAAATACCAGGTATGAAGATAGTAAATATTTAAGTAGATAGATACTGGATACTCAAATGAAGAGTAACTAATATACCAAAAGTATCTTAGTTTTGTGGGAGACCTTTACACAGAAATCTTTACGGTTACTAACATAGCATCTGCTGATGTAAACCTTTGTCACGTGCCTTCCCCAGCTGTATTAAATACAGTCATATTCTTTCATTGTTAGTTGTTTGATCTACAAAACCAGTTGCAGAGTTAGCTAAAACTATATTGTCACAGTATCCTTTTGTGTTATTTAGCCAGTTGGTGTTCCAGCTAGTCACTACATTGTGTGGATATATTCACAGGAAGGACAAAGACCTGCTCGAAGACAAATTACGAAGCACCAGCTTGGAAAGGGAACAAGAGCAGATTGATCGGATTGTTAGGGAGTCTGGAGGCAAGTTAACCAGGCGCCTTGCAAACAGCCAAGTAAGTATTGAGGGATTTGATAGCTCCTTTCACTTTTCCATAAACCAGGCTTCCTTGGCATCTTACACCAGTTGAAACTCCACATCTGCTTTAACTACAGCTTACACCATTTTACACCATTGATAATCTATATAACCATTTTACACCATTGATGATCTATATAACATCATAAGGTTAAAAAAAAATCTCTATTTGAATGCATGCTAAATTTCATCAGCAGAGCAAGTTGAGCTTAAATTTTCAATAAAGTAATAGAAAAGGATGAATAGTAGAAAGCTCAAGAAAATAAATCTGACCTGCAAAAATCTCATAGTTCTGAAACAGACACATACCTGATCAAAGGTTATTAATGCTACAGGAGAAGGAACTCAGTTTGGTAATACTATGCCTTTTTCATTTTCTACATTTTTTGTCTCTTGGCCTCTGTAGAAACATTAATATTTATCATAATATCTCAATTCCTTGTACCTATACCTATAATAAAGTTACCTAGGGAAAGTAAAATTTTAGAGCAGCACTCACTTCTCAGTGACTGATTTCCTTTCTTATTCCTGCAGATAGAATAGTTTCATTAAATGTTTTCATTAGTTTAAGGATCAGGAATTTCAACTACTATGTAAATTAAAATAGTCTGATCTTATTTCAGTGTGAATTTGAAAGAAGAAAACCAGATGGTACAACCACTCTGGGCCTTCTTAACCCAGTTGACCTTGCTGCAGGAGGTAAGTTAGCATGGTTCAGGTAACAAGCCACTTCTACCTACCTGGTCTGCTGCTTCTTTGCAGGGGCAGATGAGCAAATCCTGGCCAAGAACTGAATGCCTCTTCCCAGTCTGATAAAGATCTGGATTGAAAAAGCTGCAGCTGAGGGATCACACAGCCTTAGCTGTGGCTGCTGTTAGGCGCAGCTGGTGAGAGCCCTCAGTGCTGTTGCTTTTCTGGTTTGTGTCAGTTGTTTGTGGAAGCTGCAAAAGAACAGTTTGCTGCTGAAGAATTTCCTGGGATCCTCTTATTTCTTGTCCATGTACAGAGTGCAGTGTCTGCTGACCCAAAAGGTCACAGATGTTTTGGAATTGGGAACTGTCTGGGTCCCAGATCATTAATATTGAAATATTTGCATAGTAAAGCACACTTTGAGAGCCATGTCCTGTTTATTCTGAGTTTTTAGCTGTATTAAGTGAATTTAGACGTCTTCCTGTGCCTTCTCTGTTTATGTGTTTTGATACATCCTATTGCAGAACCAGGTTACTGCCCTGTAAAGCTGGGAATGACAGCAGGAAGGCTTCAGTCAGGAGTTAATACATTACAAGGGTTCAAAGAAGATAAAAGAAACAAGGTTACTCCAGGTATGCGCTGATGTGTTTTTAAAAAATACAAATTCTTCTTATGTAAACAAAGTGTCTTGATCTTGTTACTAATTTGGAACTAAGGACTTTTAAAGATAAAGCACGTTATTATGTATCACTGCCCATGGCAGGGGGGTTGGAACTGGATGATCTTTAAGGTCCCTTCCAGTCCAAACCATTTTGTGATTCTTTGTATCTATCACACAATTAAACATCACATCACAGAGTCCAGCTTAATTTAAACATACAAAGGGGATGAAATATTTCCTTTTCATCTACATGGAGAAGAGAAACTACCAGACAGAGAAAGGGTTTTGGTAGCTTTAAAAGACAAGGGGGGAGCCTGAGAACCTATTTCCAGTGTCAGACTGTTCATGCTGTGCTAAGGCACACAGTGGTGTTAATGACATATTTGTAAATACAAATGCATTTGATGTTACTAAAAGTCGTTACATTGTGAACAGATGGTGTTAGGTGAAGGCTTGTTTCCACCTTAAGAAATATATTCCTTTAAAGTTTCTTTTTGGAGATTGTTTTACAGCCCCCTCTCATTTCTATCTGATGCATGCAGAGCAGGGTAATAATTAATACTGTTGTTATTCATTAGTGGCATACTTGAATTACGGCCCCTTCAGTTCATATGCGCCAACCTACGATTCAACATTTGCCAACATAAGCAAAGAAGATTCTGACTTAATCTATTCAACATATGGGGAAGACTCTAATCAAGGATCTTCCAGGTAATCCAGCAACCAGGATGTGCATAGTACAGCTCACATGGACAGAAGCAGTTATGTGCAACTCTCTGTGGGATGGGCTTGCTTTTCTGTGGAATGCACTGCTGTCTTTATAGCTCACAGGGGTTTGTGTAAGAAACAAATAGTTCAGTAGAAGAACCTGCCTCTAAAGTGTAATTAGCCAAGGTGGAAGTATTTTGATGCTGCTGATTCCTAATAATACACTGTCTAAACTTAGATGTATTTATAACTGAAGGGTTCATGTTCAAAGCCAGAAAAATACTGAGTTGTACAAATGTTTATACAAACAGGATTTTTTTAACATTACTTACTGCCTTGAACGAGATACAGCTTTGTAAAAATAATTAATTCTATTGGTTTATTTTTCTTGATTATAAAAACTTCAAAGCTCTTTCGTTTTATGAGAATTTCACAAGGAGCAGGCACAGTGATATCAATTCTTAGGAAATGGGGAAATACTTTAGTACAGTGTTAACATGAAGTGCCTGTCCAAGTTTGCTTTTGTGTTGATGCGGCTGCCTGAGACACTACACTCTTCCAAGTTTTCCAGTGTTCCGTTCAGAATGGGTTCCTCAGCTACAGAAGGTATGGATGATTAAACTAAAGCAAGCCATTTAGATCAGGCCCTGTGCTACTTCTTGTGTTTTCTGTGCTGCACATACTGGTTTGACCTTGCGTAACTTTTTTACATTAGACGTTTGATACAAAAGTAGTTACCTTAACTATCTTTATTCTTTCAGTATTCAAGATTTTTTTATGAAATCCCAGGATTATCCTCTCTTAATGGCTGATAGTTTGCTTGATGTTCTAACTAAAGGAGGACATTCTAGAGCTCTCAGAGAACTAGAAGTGGTAAGAATGGATTTGTATACTATCTGTTCTTTGATTTTTAGCACACATGCTCTAAAGCAAGAGAAAGATGGTGCTGATCCTATTGATGGGCTTCCTTTTAACTGATAGAATTGGAAAATGAAGACTGATCTTTGTCTCCAGTAGCAGGATTTTCTGTAAAGTAATTATTCTATTTTTAATTAGTGAAATGTGAATATTAACAACATATTGCAGATGGAGATATAATCACACATTTTGTCCGTTGTCCCATTCCTATTATCACTAACTCCTGTTCCAAGACCAATAAGCCGTTGTTTAAAAATGAGGTGATCATTGATAGGCTTTTTTTTCCATGAAAATTTTATCACATTCCTAGCTGCCAATGTTTAGTTCAGGAGAAATAATATGTAGTTTTTCCCTTTACTTGGTACCGTGCTTTTAAACTCAAATATGTGCTATGTAAAAATACCAAACAGCGTCTCTTTAAATTCTTAGGAGATTCCAGTCCTGTCTGTGCTAAACATAACTGGAATCAAAGGGGCTCATTTGACAACCTTAACTTAATTGACAATCCAAGAATTATTTGTGAATCTCCTCAGAACAGTTCCTTTTAACTAAAAGTCTTGCTTTGAGTTTCAAATCGATGCAAACTTGAAATAAACAGATTGTAGCCTTTTACTAATGTGTCAGTTACCTAATTAATACTAGAAATAGTTCATGGACCAAAGATCACCTTTTTGCCTCAGTTCACACCTTGCCTTAGCATCACATGTTTAGCTCTTTTCTAGTACGCAGTAGGGGCACTGACTGACAGGGCTTGGCCACTTACTCTTGGCAGTATTAAGGGAAATACAGTTACATACAGAAACAGAAAACATTTCAGCCTCTAATAACCACCCTTCCTCTTCTACACCTCAGTAAATAGTCTCTGATGTGACATCACTGTGAACTTTGCAAAGAGAAAACCTGAGCTGAAAAAATGGATTTTAGTAAATGTTAATACCCCAAGAAAGACCCTAAAAAATAGCTGCATTATAAGTTGCTTTACAGTGTAAGAACATTACAACATTGCATATTTACCTCTCTTTAAAAATACTGCATCTTTAAGATTTTTCTTTGAATTTAAAAGAGTAATTTTAACGCCTTCTTTAAAAATCCTTTCTCTATTTAGCCATTGGAGGAAGCTGAAGGCCCACATGAACGAAGCGATGCAATGAAAGATGTAAAGGTATAATACTTCTATATTAAGTAACTTCTCCAACCAGCCTGTCCAAGCTCACAGATATAAAACTGCCTAAAACCTTCAGGCCTGTACAGCCACACTGAGACTTTGACAAGCTGTAAATACACCCTGTGACTTGTAAAAATGGTGTGTCCCTTTGTAGGCATGAGAAGAGTAAGGTTCTCCAAAACATTGTCTTAACTATATGTTGACAGAACTGGAAGAAAATGCTTATATATTTTTGTTTGTGATTGTTGGGAGCTATAGCTTTGTTTCTATCGTAATCTGGGTTGGTTTAACATGAATTTGTAATGTACGTGTAAGATGCCACATGATATGTAGCAGTCTTTGAGAAGTTCTCACTTTGTGCCCCTGTAGGCAATACATTATAGATCTCAAATCATTCCACCCAAACATTGCTCAATTAGAGAAAGCAGTTCCAGGGCCAGGGCTGCTCTCCTGAAGCATCTCTTCATCTGCAGCCAGTGCCCAGATTTTCTGAATTTTGGCCTCAGATCTTCGATAAATTCTCCTTTAGGTGAGCTGAAGAAAATTTTAAACTGCTTTTTAATTGGGATGCTGGTCTTAAGTTACTACATCATTTGTGCATATCCCCAATGGTTTTGCAGATGCCATTTTCTATTTGGGTATGAAATAGAATAATAAACAGAGTAATTGTAGATCAGTAAGTTTCACAGGGTGTCTTTTCAGCTTTCCCTCTGTATGTCCACTTTATTTTTATAGAGCAGACTTGTCGGAACCCTGAGTTCTGAGAATTTCAGCCTTTCAGTGCTGAGAGGGAGTGATCCTCAGAAACACACTATATTCGATCCGAAACCCTGGGAAAAGTTTCCTAAATTGTGTGATAATACTGAGGTTGTTGCTGTGTAATTAAAAGTTATGTCACTGGGTGAAACATGTAGAAATGTAGAAAATTAGGTTTAAGAGATATAGGTACTAATAGGTTACAATATGGAGGATTTGGGGTGTGGATTTGTGTTTTCTTTCTTCTTCTTCTTCACAAATCTGAATGTTCTGTCATTGGGTCAAAAGTTCTGCACTGCAGAACATGAAAAGTTAGTAATTGGATTGTAAGTAAAAACATATCTCATAATTGGTTAGTTTAGACTTTAAAAAGCTTGGAAAATTAAAACTCACAGCCATTTTCCACCCTTCCAACAAAGAGGCACACACTGTGCAGCTGTGTTACTGATAAGATACAATAAACAGCTAAGTCCGAACAAGAATACTCCATCTCCTGCGCCTCAATTCAAACTCTGAGTAAAAGAATTCAAGATGTAGAGAAAAAGAAGAAAAAGCAATACAGACTAACCTTAACTTTGTGTTCTGATCTTCCCCAGGCAGTGTTGTAGTTTCAAGGCTGAGTATTATCTAAATTATTACTTGCTGGTTTTTTGGGGTTTTTTTTCAGATTATGGAAATTGATATTGCTGCCAGGTTGGACGCTAATAGCGACAGACTTACAGCTCTAAAAGCAGTTACAAACTTTGGCATGCCTATAGAAGAGTTTGATTCTGAGGGTGAGTCTTCTTGGTAGTCATACTTCTGATATATGTCTGTAATTCTTTCAGTTTCTCAGTCCCTTACAACATTTTATATCATAAAGTAAGTTAATAGACTTTACTTAAATCTTACTAGTGAGGACTTTCTTCTTCTCTTTAAACAGAGGCTGAAATCTTCCAGAGGAAACTTGATGAAACAACAAAGCTGCTCAGAGAACTCCAGGATGCTCAAAATGAACGACTGAGTACAAAACCACCCCCTAACATGATTTGTCTTCTGGGTCCATCTTACAGAGAAATGCATTTGGGTAAATACACTTTTTCTTATCATTCTTGCAGGATTGATCAAGTCCCAACTGCTATCAACTCCAAGAAGGAAAAAGTCTCAGGAGCTATCGTGTAGATTATGTGCCCTGCTAGGCCTAGAAGATTAATTTAAATTTTTTTTGCATGTAAAGCCAGATGAAAATTTTGAACAGTAGTTACAAGTATTTCCTCTTTTTTCCTAAATATCCCTAGAAGTGATGGAAGCTTCTCTATGCCATGGGGCAGACAATAGCCAAATACCTCCATGAGTTTTGCAGTGTCTTTGAATAAGGGTTGTTTAACTATTACCAAGTTCTTATTGCAAGACTAGCTTTGGTCCAGGATTAATCTAGTTATCAGTCTATTGTGTTACACTAATTAATACCACTCATACATTCCTTAGTTATTTAAGCAAAGCTTCTTGTGTTACAGGTCAATTAAATTACACAGCTTGTGTTAATGGTAACCCTCTAAGACAAGACTGTGCAGAGAGTGAATGTTTTGCAAGTAAAACTGACTCGTGCAACACTATTCGTGGTCTAAACTAAACCATGTTGATGTGATTAGATAAATTCCCCATTATTGAAGAAATATGACTAAATTGGTACTACACCAAGTCTAAACCAGATCAAATACTATCTCTTTTAAGTTTCACTACTTACAGCTTCCTTCTTGAGGGAAAACCACATTTGTACCAACAAGAACAGTGTCTCTAGTTTACATCCAAAGCTCTGTGCTGAATCCCAGAATCTGTCTATTACTAGCAATGGTGCTGTGTGGGTGGCACCAGCCCTCTCCCAGCTGCTGAGTGTAGCCCAAGTTTCATTAACTTACTCTTTAACTTCTGGTGTTTCCTGATGGCAGCAAGCCTTGCGCAGCAGCTGTTTCACTCCTCCTGTTCTTCTTACCCATCTCTTTGTGCCCAAGATGCCTTGCATGGCTGCACGCAGCACAACAGAACTCTTCTGGTGCAGAAACATTATTTAACATAGTTCCCTTTGTACTTAAATGATTATACTACTTGCAGGGTGCTTCAACAATTTTGTGTCTATCTATAGCACATAAACACATCCTCTTACCTTTTCTAGCGGAGAGAGTAACCAATAACCTGAAAGAACTTGCCCAGCAAGTGACTCCAGGTGATATTGTCAGTACCTATGGAATCCGGAAAGCAATGGGAATCTCGGTTCCCCTGCCTGAGACAGAAGACAACTGGGTAGATCTGACAGAGGGTGAGTATACTAAAACATCTTGTAGCATCTGTTCAGCTGGAACAAAACCACAGCTGGAGATGCTTATACTAGTTTATGGTAGAACGTGCAGTAGTGTGGTTCCAATTTTCAGTTCTTCTCTCCTTTTTAAATTCTGTTTCAAATGGAAACTTGCTGCCTTTGGTCTTGGTCCAGCATCAATCTTTTGTATGTATGGAACTTTGGTTTAGCTACATGATTACTTTATAATCCATCTTATATCACTGCCAAATTTTAAAGCTTGGTAATTCATTCAATTTTAGTTTTTCCATTTAGTGTGAAGTTGCAGGAGAGGAGTTAAAATTCCTCACTTGCTAAAATGAGAACATCATGATTCCTTCTTCACCAGGCTTTTGGCTGCACACTCCTTTTGCTTAGTTTGGCCAGCTGTTGTGCTTCGTAAATTGACAGCATTTCAACTCACCTCATCCAGACAAAAGTAGTGGCTGTTTTGCTGGATTAGGGGGTCTGGTCAGTGGAGTCTCAGTGCCAGACCCAGACCTCCCCTGTGTAGTTCATGTGCACCAAAAGTGTTCCCAGAGTTGGGGAAGGGCAAGGAAGAATTTCTTCTCAAGAAATGCAATTCACATATCAAATGTACTCAATCTGTGGTTTGTGAAAGGTTTCATTAAATAACATTTCAACTGAAAGAGTCGGATTGATTCAGGAACTCGTTCCTATTTTCAAGGAAACTGCTCAAGAAATTTCAATTTCAAAATTACTGAGCCTTTTCTTTTCCATAACATTACACAGAGGCTTTGTGACAGAACCAACTGGAACACAGGATTTTCTGGGACTGTTGCAGAACAACCAGCTAACACAGGGCTATCTGCACAAATAGCAAATGACTTGTGGTGTGCTCTGCTGTATATGTATGTCTTTCATTGCATATTCTGTGCTCAGTGACCTGCTATCTGTTGTAAACTTTCAGACTTTGAAGAGCCTAAGAAGACCATCACTGTCCCTGAAAATGAGTGTGGTGCAGTTACAGGCTGAAGATTCTGTTCAGTTTACAGCTGTTTGTTTGATTTTGTTTAAGAACCAGGTAAACGTCCTTCAGGTGCATTCACCATGTGTGTATATTGTGTGTTAAACTAATTTTGTTTATTAAATTTTGGAACTGATGGCTTTTGAAGGGTTTGTATTAGTTACTTCTGCTACGTAAAAGCACTAAATTATTCTTTTTGCATTCTCTATTATTTTTAAGCTCCTCTGCTGCATATAAGTTTTCCTAGACTACCAAGTATCTCGAAAAGTCAAAGCATAATTAAAATGTGCCTATATACCGTGCAGGGACTCAACCAAAAGTTTCTAGAAGCAATGTGTAGACTTGTCTCTGAGTCTAGTTAGTGCAAACATCATTGGTGTCTGAACGTACAACTTCCCTCTTTTTAAAATTACTGTGCAACTCTCATGAACATGAGGAAGAGAAATAAACTTTATATAAAACTGATGCAGTGTGATGAATTAACAAAAGCTCAGCTTTGTGAGACTTTGAATGTTTCTTAGAGAAACCTTGCTATCTACTTATAGCATCCTAAAACTGGAGGGCAAGCTCAGACCCATGACCAGAAGTGAAACTAACAAACCCACCTACTGTCAGTATATAAAAATACCCCATGGGTGTAGTATAGTGATCTCTGAGACACTCAGGCAGACAATTCTTCATATTATGTAGAGGTATTACCAGACACTGTCTGGATAATGATTCTAGGCTTTCTTATCAGAAAGGAGCATATATTTAGAAACCCCTCACATTAAAAGGCAGTTCCCTGTTCACCAAAGCTGCAGACCAATAGCACAGCTCTCGGGCACAGAGAACTCAAGCACTGTTGTCAGGGTACAGGTGCAGCCAGTGGCTCATCCAAGGAGGCTTTTCCCTGTGCTCCTCACTTACTCTCACACCATCACACAGTGCTGCACATGGCTTCTACCCCAGGCATCCTTAATTGTTTTTAAATGGTGCTTTTCTTTAATCCGTGATTCCAGTATAACCCTGGACTCAAGAGGAGTAAGCTGTAGTGTTCCAGTTCCATCTGCTCAGCCATCCCTGATGTGTGCAGTGGCAGGGAACTGAATTAAGAGGTAACTTGCAGGCCAAACAGCATTGTGAATTCCACCCTCTTCCCTCAGTCTTACGGCCAACATCATCCTTGGTTCCTTCTTCCCTTCCTTCCTCTCTAAAAATGCCTGCAGAAACATTTGTTTTTAAACTTTCACAATTATTAAAATACATTCCACAAAGTTCTGTCAACCTGGGTTTTTCTCCAGTAGTTTCAATTGTCCCAGAAGAGTTCTTAATAGTCACCACTGGAATTTTTTCAGTTCTAGGTACTTGCAGCTGAATTACTACTCTAGGGAATGAATTTTTCCATTAATATATAAATCATTTTAGTGTCAAGAAAAAGACAAGATGCATGGCAACTGTACGAAATCCTTACTGGCTCCTTCCATAGCATCTCATTGCCCACCACTCACCTTTTAGATGGTGCAGGAGGTGACTGCCAATGACGGAAATATTGACATCTCTCATCAGCTGTTGAACATGTAGATGTCACTCTAAACATTTTCTACTGGCAACATTTTTTAAAAAGATAAACTAAACTCAGTATTTATGAGTAAAAATGGTCCCATTAACTCTGCAGCACTATAAAAAATCTGCCTCTTTTTCATGGGTATCTTCATCAAAATAATTGCAAAACTAGACATGTTTCAAGAAGATTTTTTATTTCATAGTAAAAACAAAAGTTTGTTCTTTAAAACAGGCTGCTAAGTTCCAGATGTTATTAGCTCTTCAAGTTAGATACAGTGCCATTTTTTCAATTTAAGAAAAAAAATAATGCTGCAAGGAAGGTTTTTCTACTACAATTGTTTCCTCAATGTTAAGTTTCACAGTTCACTCTCAGAAGGACTTCTGAAAACAATTATTTCAGTACAATTGCATGTTAAATTGAACTTTTTCTGTGGTTGAATATAGGTTTCATATTATACAGTTCCAGTTCTGGTGAGAAATTAGTCATCCTCTTTTTCATTACACACAGTTTCTAACTTCCCCAAGAAGGCTGTGCACAGCACACCAACTGAGCAGTTCTTTCAAACCTGCAACCAAACCCAACTCCTTCCCCTTTGGAAGCTGCAGCTCTTCCTGCCACTTCTGCAAATGAGGTTGAGTTGAAGTTACACCCAAACAACTTATCAGCCTGACAGGCAACATCATGTAAACAAAAGCATTTCAAAATGCTGTTACAGACAGCAAATGTTCTATCATAGATAACTTAAATCTACAGTCTACTAGTTCTGTGAACAGGAGCACTTCAGAGCCAGCTCTATTTATAGGCATAATGCACTTTTCAAAATAGATTCATGAGACTAATGGTCACTTTACCTAACATGACATCAAAGACTGCTGAAAGGAGCCTTTGACACATGCATGGTCCTATAAAACAATAAATATCTCAAAACAAATGCTTGCTGAGCACCTGTAACTAACAAATACACAACATACAAGGGTAGCAAAAGCTATTTGAAGGTTTATTCAACCACAACACTGACTTGCACTAACATGACAGCAAGAATGACACTTCCTTCTGCAGCAGAGCCCATGCGTGAACTAGACGACCTCAAATTAAGGTTTTCTTACATGCTGTTTTCTGTTGGGGACCTACTACATACATAGATTTGATCTACAAAATTGACAAAGGCTATAAGCACAATTTTTAATCCACAGTTGGACAATATTTAGATTTGTTCCTATCTTGAAACATAGTCACTTCATGTTCTATAGAAATTACACAGTAATTAGAAAGCGTCAGTGATGCATGGGACTGCTTAAACACTTGTCCAGGACAGGTTGGTACTAAACCCAGAAGCATTAGGAAATGCTGCTCTGTTTGTAGGAGAGTAAGGCTCAACCAAACAGCTGTTACACTCACTAATCACTGTGCTGTTCAGCACCACTCCATGTGGTGTATGGGAAAGGGGGAATCCATCCTTAGTAATGGACATAATTGGGCACAAGATGTTAGCCTTACAAATTACTATCATCTCCACCAACAGAAAACAGATTAAGAGATTGCAATAAGTTAAAAATGCCAATGTAGAAATTAGCAAAAGCCACTAACAGCTTAAAAACCTTACAAACTAAACTAATCTACACCAAGTCCACAATGATGTTATGAATGCTCCACTCATGCTTCCAGTATTGGGGCTCTGCTGAAATATTTCCATTATAAATACATTTTTTCCATACATCCTTTCCATACGTAACCTTCAAAACCAGTTTATGCAAAAAATTGCATTGCCTTTAAAAGGCATAGAAACCAGCCAATGGCTAGTCAAACTGTGGAAGTAAGAACAGAAAAAAAAAAACCAAACCAAACCCCACCACAGACACAGTTCTGTTTATACAGTATCTGCTACTGTTTCTAATACTATTTTAGTAATTCTGTTCTTCAGCTTCCCAGCAATTCAGAACAGATTATTTTTTCTTCCCTAAGTGCCCTCAAGAACACAGCACAGAATCAGAATTCTTGCGGGGATCAGCAACACCTGCTGCTGTCAGAGCCTCTCCCCCATGCTCCTCACCATCACATGTATTTTTTGAAATTTAAAGTGAAAAATTTAAGACTTACCATGAGTGAACAAAATGCACATGCAGATACTAATTACAGAGAAATACAAAGGAGAACATGTAATATAATGTAAACACGCTGAACAAGATGAAAGTTACTTCTGAACAGCTCTTGGTCATCAAAACATCTGCATAACACAAGGTACTGCTGTGGAGGAGGCGAGGGTGGTGAAGTGACCCCATACTGTGCAATTCAGGTTTTTTCTCAAAAGAGCTCAGCACAGTTATCATTTGATACACTTGAGTTTCCTTACATTCCTCTTCCCGTTATTCAGTGTCTTCTGCTGTGAAGTCTGTTCAGCATTAATAGCAGGATCCGCAGAGCCCGCAGTATCACTGCACGTGTCTGGACAAACACAATACTGTAAGCAGGTGTGTGTCAACCAGGCAATGGAATGTCCTAACATGGTAATGAGTTCTACAGTGCATCCACACGTGTTGTCACCGGAGCTATTAAGACTCCCAGTAACTGAAAATGCTTCATGGCAATTCCAAGTAAATCTTCAAATTAATTCAGGAATAAGTAGTCTTTTTCAGACTGACGGTTGTGTATCTTCTATGAGCTTCTCAGAATTCTTCTTTATTAAAAAAAAATTATCTTGAGATGTAGAAGAGATACGAACAGTATATACATGTTTTTAGAATAAAGTCCTTCACATAAGGAGGGAAATTCTACATCTTCACAGAAGGGAGGCAGATCTAAGTCTATTTTGGTTAACTTCATTGTAGCCTCAGTTCAGTCCGAGGCCTTGGAACTTGGCTGTCTCAGTGCAAACAAAGTAAGTCCTCAGTTCTCCCTTGCCTTTGACATTGATGAGTCCCCTACATTCACATGAGTATCCCAGCTCCTGTAGTATTTTGCTTGTTTCTTCTGTGACCTTTGTGTGAAAAGAATTAGAAACTTGTGAATAATCAGAAGAATTTCACATTAAAGCAAAATTCCACAACCAATTAGAACTAATGCCTTAGACATTGCAAGGCTCGTACGTTTACCTGGATCTTGCCAAGTTCCCCCGTACTCTCCATTCGGCTTGCAACATTAACAGTGTTGCCCCAAATATCATACTGAGGCTTCCGGGCACCAATCACACCAGCAATCACCGGGCCATGATTGATTCCTGCATAAACACAAGCAGGTGTCATTGCTGAGGCAGGAAGTGATGGGACTTCCAGCTTCATTGTTAGCTATAGCTTCAGGTGAAAAAAACATCCGAAAACTTAACTGCAACACCTTTTTAGCAATCAGTACTGTTCTATAAATATTCATACTGTGGCTTGGGAGATGTGAAGTGACTCATTCATTGTAAAATGGGAAGTCTAGGGCACAAAGCAAAAGTCTTTCTCTTCTACTTTTAATACAGAAATAAGCATTGTTAATGACAATACTGTCTAGTCAACAGCCACTAACAGGGTACTTCACTCTTCATCTGTACCTTTCATTTCCTCCAAGTTCATCCAGCTGCACTGTTCCTGCTGCTCCCTCCAGTGATGAGAAAAGCCCATCCATGGAGGAGCCTGGCCTGTCTGAAAAGCTGACCAAACAATCCTGCCTTTGGCTATTCAGCACTTGGACCTGTATCATCCCACCTCATTTCTCACTTGTCTGAGCTGTGGAGTTCACATTCTCCACAAGCAGTACTTACCAACACGTAGGCGGAAGTTGTTAAAGGAATGTCGGTTGATGCCATCCAGTTTACTCATCAGGGCAATTCCATACTCCACCATAATCCCAATGTGAGCGTGCTGCCTTTCCCTATCCTGTGCAAGTCATAATACATAGTAATGATCAAATTACAACATGGAAGGCTGTGTCAGGCTGCTATTCCAAAGCAGTACTGGCAGGAACCTGGAGTGTTTATAAGGATGAGATCACTCATCCTTGTAACCAGAACTGCAGAATTTCAAAACTCCATTAAATTCAGCTGGGATGGCTGTGAGGCAACAAGCGTGATATGATTAAATTTTATAACAAATTAATGTTTGTCCTTTAGGATTTCAGCTTTAATTTTACATATTTTGGGTGTATTATTGTATGCATCTTAATGTCATACACAAAGCTGTTATACTGAAAACGAGCCAGAGAAATTCTTCTGGGTGACAAACACTTTCAGACCTAATGTGGCACTTCATGATTCTCTTTCTGTGCCAGTTCTCAGGTATCACAAAAAGCCTACTGTCAGTTCTGAGATGGCCTTTCCTTTGGCTCCCATTCTTTGAGTCCCCTACTATTAGAGCCCTTCTGTTAGGCATCTAGGAATGTTAAACTACTGGAATCAAAGATGAAAGATGTAAGAAGTATGCTGGGATTACAGACTTAATATCGGCTCTGGAAATAAAATGAAACTAAGAGATAAATAGTGAATTCAGCAGGAGACAATACACTCTTGTCACCTTTTTCCGTATTTCAGGAAGCCACCCTTCACGATTCACTTTTTTGTATCAGGTTACATTTTGTTACTTTGAACACACCTTTTCACTACAGAATACTGAAGGCAGATTCAGAGCCAACGTACCTGGTTGTTCTCCTGGCCTGGTGTAACACTGAGACCAGCTGCTGCCATGTAAGTGCTTCCAATTGTTTTTATTTTTTCAACACCACTAAATTTAGGTTTTAACAAGAGCTGTTTGAATGGAAAGAAAACAAAACTTGAGACTTTTAATACCGTATTTCAGTGTACTTAACCAGAAATTTTATACTGTCTACAATAAGCATTAAACATCTCTAGCAATACTATCACTCACATGAAGATTAGATAAAATACTGAAAATTAGGTTCACAGTTTTACTCTACCCACTCACAGGAGAAATAAAAGCACTGAAGTACTGAAATAAAGTCTTTAAATTCATGACTTTAAAAACTATACTTCTAATGGATTAGATGATGTACTTAGAAATCCCAACCAGATGGGAATATATGTTTCAAGACTGCAAGACTAAGTCAGAATATAAGTTCGGCATAAAAATAGTTTTTCCCCCTCTAATGCTCAGAGATCTAGTGAAACATTTATTTTGCAGTAAATATGTAATCCAGTGCATTTTTGAAAGAAGCTTAATTACCTCATCAAAATCAGCAATGATTTCATTTAACAGCCGCAGGCATTCCAGGCCTTCTTTATTAACATCACATTCAGTGTAAAACACCTTAAAATCTGGTACCGATGCAAACATGACACAGACACAGTCGTAGGATTGATGGTACCAGTCCTAAAGCAAAACAATAAACCCATACATGGTCAGCAGCCACGTTCACCTACAAGTGCTCACACTCATGACAATTGTCTGTAACCAGTAATCAAATTACAGCTTTCCTATGAAGTCAGCCACATCTTTTATTCTATCAGAAACATTAACGAAGTGGATTTGCCCAAGGAAAAGCTGAGATTCCTTAAAGGTATCTTAAAGGTTTTCATCTACTTGGACGCTGCCAATCTTCCGAGACACAGCATTGTTCACTCTGATGACATGCTGGCAGAATGAGATTTCTTTAAAAAAACCCCTCATTATCAGTGAACTTCTCTCTGGGAGATATTATCTGTTCGTCAACTAATTTCTCTAAAAACTATGACCTATCCTCTGGTAAAATACAGGCTTTGGAAAGCAGTAAATCTCGTTTAAATATTTGCCAAATTCTGAGAACAGATTTCAGTGACTGACACTAAAAGTTTGCATTTTTCTGAGGCCATCAGGTTAACAGGTTCTCAGGTTTACAAAGGTCTTGGAATACAAATAAGAGGCAAGGATTGCAGAAGTTTACATTCTGTTCTTTTTCACATCATTGTATATATCACCGAAGTCCAATTTGCTGTCCTTCACATAGGAGAGACTCAACACACCTCATTTCGTTTTTCTCCAATGAAATATGCAGCAACGTGTGCTGGAAGTACATTTTCCAGCAAAAGCCTGTTAACATTCTCCATAGTTTCAAATTGTTCATGTTCTTTTTTAAACTTATTCTTCCACAGACAATCCAGTCGACAGTAATAGTCAATCTGCAAAGAGACCAGATAGGATAAATCCATAAAATAACTCGTTGAAAAATATTAGGCAATTTTCTCAAGAAGTATAGTAGCAATAGTTTCTTCAAGGCCTTTTGGGTCTATATAGGTATGAAAAATGTGCTTCGAGAGCAAAGGTCAGAAAAATATGAAACAACCACTAAGACCAAATGTCATTTGGCACCATCAGGTGTATTTACCAAAATGACACTTTAATAATATGATGATTATTTTTATCTTGAATTGCTATGTTGATTTGGAATGAATACTGATATATAAATACAGATAGATCAAAAGTGGAAGAACCAGGAAGTTCTCATGTCTGTGATGCAAACACTGTTGAAAACTAGAAAAATATTCCCATCCTTTCACAGTAAAAATTTTTTGCATTACCAGTAACTAATTACAAGTATGTTATCTTCAAGACCAGAATATTAAAAAAAGATAAAAATATATACTAATTTGTAGCACAATTTCCAGGAACAAAACTTTTGCATTTTATTTAAATCAACTTGCTGCAAGTAAAGGAACTACGTGATTACATTTTAAATACATACCTGTTTTGCAAGTAAAACTAGGGTTATGTAAAACAGAACGAGATATAAGTTAGTCATTATCCTTGGCTCTTTGATGAAAAACCTGAAAATAAGAAAGCAGTACAAAGTCATCTGTATGCTTTGAAGAAAATCTGCACAATGGAGAGCTGGGCTAGGAGGTGAGGGGAAAAGCATGTTTGTTCACACTTGCACCACAGTGTCACTGTGTGTTTGTGCCAGTGACTGCCTGGGGACAGGTCCTGTCCTAACAACAAGAAAGGATTATCTGACAGTGCAATACATGGAATGATTCATTTCACATCAGGACACACTGGGTGCTGAAACCTTGTTCAGCAGCTGTTGTAGTGAGATGTTCAAGTAAACATGGCTTTATCTTAACGGAGCCATCTTAATTTTCACCAGACTGAGTTTCAGTTTCCATCCCACACTGCCCTACAAAAATATAGCCAACAAAACCTTGAGGTAGGAAAAGAAACTCTCTTATTTGTGAAAGGAAAGACAATAACAAATTAAAAACCTGAATTCCTAAGACAAAGACAGCAGTAAAATCATACCTGTATCTGAGTCACCACATATTTTTCATAGTAAGATCAGTCTTACCACATCTATTAATTTTCACAAATGCAAACTAAATTCTCATCATATGAATGATTAAGTTCACACAAGCTTTTTTAAGGTGTGCTGACAGGTTACAGCCCCTGCAAAATAAGCTTATTCTAATCTTCAGCTATGAAACTACGCTGAGGAATCTGAGAAAGACTTAAAAATTGACAGTAAAACCTTTGCATGTGATTTCTCTTCAGTATTTTCAGTTTCTGCAATTAGATCAGGTAAATTGCTGTTATTTTTCAAAATATCTTCACTTAGTAAGGTTAGTACATGTAGAGTTCACCATCCTATTGACTACCAAGGTCTCACAAGCACAGCTTGTGCCTCAGACTTTTAGCAAGACTTTTCTTCATAACTTAACAGAAGATCAATCTTATTATGACATTAATATTCTACTTCCTAGTCCTTAATGTAATCCAAGGCTTCCAGGGATCTCAGAAGCCACATAACAGAATGTTTTCAGAGAACACACACTTTGTTTAAAAAGAAAAAGAAAAAAAGAAGGTGAAATGGTCTAATATGATTTCCAGGTTGTTAACTTTATAGAAAAGTTTGCAATGTCTGGCTCACATGATTTTGATATTTAATACTCCAGTAAGCGCACAAACATCTAACACCTCCTTAAATGAAACATTAAAGGATAAGAAACTTTACAGTGCACCTGGTACTGTTGCCATAGAAGTCTTTGTGCTGAAGGGTATTAAAAATGATGAGGTAGACAGTCACAGCAATGGACAGGAGGAGAACTTTGAGTTCGAAGCTCATTTGAAGGAATACCGAGCAGGCTATGAACCCCAATATACAGCAGTAAGCATAATACTGTAAAAGAGGAATTTAAAGAGCCTTTGCATTATTCAGAACCTATGTCTAAGAGCTGTTCAAACCACAGCAAATGCTCTGGATTCATGGTCACTACAATTTAAAACAAAGAAATTACAGTCACTTAAAGCTTTATTTTTAATGGCACTAAAAGGATGAACTTAATATTGATTTTAGTTTACTTTTAAAATTTGTTATGGGTAAACAAAAATATTTAAACAGAAGAACATCAAAATAAGTAAGCAGTGCCAAATAAAAACTGAAGCATTGAGAATTTATCTCCTGAAGTTTATTAATTTAAGCAATTATTTATTTAAAGTTCAAGACTAATCTAAAGTAGTTCATAGTCCAGTAAACCAGCTCTAAACCAACAAGTCCAGCATTCTAATCCTATTTTGACTGTGCTTTCCCATTGTAACCTTAAGCAGATACCACATTCCCACCTCCCACCCCAGTAACATGTGAAGACCGTGACTGGTTATCCAGCCTTAGACACTGCTCCTTCGTAAGAACTTTGATGCTAAAAAGCATTATCAAGCTATGGCCACTATCCCTATTGTGGAATTACTGAGCACTTTTCCAGGGGAATCCCAGTTCAGGCATGGTGTCCAAGGTCAGCATGCAGCTGGCAGCACCAAACATGGTACCAGGTGTAGACAGGATTGCTCCCTGCAGCCTGGGCACAGGTGTGAGGTGCTGAACTGGCACACTTTAGTCTACAAGCAACTCTGCTCAAGAATTCAGTTCTCTTTATGCACAAAGCACAGTTTTCCCACCTATAATAACACAGACCTGCCACAGAACTGTGAGATTCTTGGCTAAACAGTTAACATTTCTGCTAAAGTGAATGAAATCAGAACAATTTATGAGGCAATTCCTAATCAGAGCCCAAATATAACACATGATACCAACACTGTCATCCTAAAGACACTGAGTCTACCTCCAAAAGAAAACAAACACTCTCCCCTCAAGCCAAACCTCTGAAAAAGGAACCACTATGTAGAGAACACCAACAGAGGTCTGTCAGCCACTTAAGCCCTTTCACTCTATAAAAACACTTTACTGGGACACTTGCAAGTACAGCTCTCACCTTTCAGACTCAAACATTGTCATCACCCTGTTCTGCTGGTTTTTTCCTTAGAGCTTTAGACCTACTTTTAAGTCTGAAATTTCAAAAAACTGCAAAGCCATACTTTACTCAGCACAACAATAGCAGCTGAATAATCTTGATTTCATAAAGAAATTTTCTGCTGTCAGATACCTAAAAAAGCTACTTTTTATAAAGCAACAGAACCTGCCACTTGGCAGTAATATACATGACATTCAAAGATCTGGCTTTCAAAGTAAGATGTATTCACTACTTACAGTTTCCTCAACGCAGGAATGAGTTGTGTTTCCAAAAGTCTGATTTACAAACATGCAAGAACAAAAAATTACCAGATGAATACAATGTGCATTTCATATGTTTAACTTAGGATTTGTCATAAGCACGTGAATGAAAGACTCCTCACACAACCTGCTGCACATCATTCAAAAATATGTCCATCATCTAAAGGGATGGCCAGGTGGCAAAGGAGCATCCCAAATACTTGGATGAACTCAAAACAGAATACTACTTTGGAATTAAAGACATAACAAGCGAAACCCTTAGAAATAATAAGGGTATCCTGCTTTTGTGTATTATGCTGAATTTAGCTTTACAGAAATGCTAGAGAACACCCTTCAAATATGCTGAGAGATCAAAATAAACCAAAACTTCAGTTTTATACATGAGTACTCCAGACTTCTGCAAATCCCTACAGGATGCACAGGAAAGCCATATATAACAACAGAAAATATCCCTTATAACTGCCTTGTGTCATGAGCAAGTCTTCTTGTCCAACAATTATAAAAAACCCCTAACTTTATAAATAAAAAGAAAATATATCAAAATACTGCCATCCATCTATATGATAGGAGTTGGACTTTGATGATCTTTGTGGGTCCCTTCTGACCCAGGATGTTCTATGATTCTATACCCACCATCCAAGACTCATTTCATTTTAATCCTAGAAATTAAGATGGTACTCTACTCACATTTGTGGTAGCACACAGGTCATTTGATCCAGTAAAGTTGGCAGGTTTGTTCTTTTCAGTAGTCTTGATTTATTGGAGAGCAGGGAAAAAAACCCCACAAAACAAAACACATCAACAAAACCACCATACAAACGTGCTAGCAGATAGTCACTGATTTTAAGTTTTTTCTCCATGTATTATACAGAGTGTTGATCTGGTTGTCTTTTCAGTGCTACTGAATAAATGTTGAAATACAATGGCATCCCATGTAGTTGTATTAAACATATCTGCACACACAAGCTGCAAGAAGGTTAAAATTTACTTATTTTCTGATTGGGGGTAAAGTTTTACATTATGGCTGTGTTAATCTAGCAGCTGTCTGGCACAAACATGTGGTTTTGTCTCATCCCCCAGTTTCACAGCTGCTGTTCCTGTTTTCTTTCAAGCTGTCTCTGGTGGTGTTCACATGACACCACTGTGAGTCAATTCAAGGACCTAAGCCAGCAGAAAAAAGACCCTACAAAAGAAAATTAAGCATTTTCTGCAGTATTGCTTTCAGAATGAACTCCCTGTGGAATCAGAAGAATGGCAAGGCAAACAAACACAAAGGATCAGGAGGACATCAGTTTTAGTAGTTAACTATCAGTTAGGTGGAACTGTTAACACACACAGCTTGTTTAAATAAAAAACACAGCACAGTTATTCAAAGGTACATACCCCAGGTGCAATACACTATTCAAACTAAATTTATAAAACAGATGCCATTTCCATCTTACTCCAGCAGTAACTATCCTCAAAGCCTTTGCTTTTCAAAGAGCCCTCCCTCATCTCCATTACTGCTAGTGAGTGCAAATACCACAGTGAACTGCTTGAAGTGCTGCCTGCCACAGCCAAACCTTTAAAGCCACATTAAAAAAGGAACACCATCTTAGTGATGAGGGTTACAATCAGGAGTTTTTATAAGTGCCATCTTGAAAACAAGAAAAGGTGGTGCAAACTAGAACTGAAATCTATCTACATGTACTTTCAGTTCTACAGACTGGGTGCTTTTACTTGACATCATGCACTATCCCTGTGGAAATCAACTTGTTGCAAATCAGCATTAGAAAAAGCAGCAAAAACTGGTACTTCATGAAAAGAATACAGGAAGTTACTTAAACTGTGCATGTTACAATAAATTCATCAATTAATGTGATTACTTACCATATTAAAAATGGCTATAATCAGCAAGGCAGCTATAGTGATGACTGCTAAAGGAAGCCTAAGCAAAGGCATTGTTTCCACCTTTTCTGAGACAGCACACAGATGGCGCAGGAAAGGCCACTGATCTGAGCAGCACTTCTGTAAACAAAATTAATTCATTTCAGTAACAGATAACAGTTTGATACAGAGGAAGAAATATTTCTACATATAAAGCTGACCTTTTTGCTACAGGAGAGTGTCAAGAGCCTTCACTGGAACTCTAATTTAGAACTTTGAATCTTGTCATTCAGAGTCAATGTTTAACACCTTTCCCCAACTGAAAATAGAGACAATGCTGTCTTTCTCCAATGGGGTTGGGTGCTAACATTTTCTAAATTTTGCTTTAAAAATACAGAATTATGACCTGTTTGAAAGTTCTAGAGAAAAGTAAATAAAAACTCAGTAAAAAATTTGTATTTTTTTAGTTATAGAGCTAAAATGTTATATTTGGAACTACATTTTCAGATTACTAAATCAAAACCAACCATAGGCAGTCCCCATTCTTGCCATCCCCATATCCTCCAATTGTTGCTATAGAGAAGAACATTCAGTAACGCATATAATTTTAATGACTGCAAGCATTATTCCGTGATACTGCACCAAAACACTCCCAGCATAAAACTCAAGTCTGATGCAACTGCAGTCTTGAATTTTCTGTTTTCTCCATGTGTTTCTACACATGTAGAAAAAACACCTGAATGCATGTACACACACCTCTCTCTCTACAGACATGTATGCAAAAATCCATCTATATATATATAAATACCATACATACATAAGATCCATATATCTGTCTAACCATAGTATTAAATGAATCATAAATCTTTATCCCATGTCCTGAGTGCAGTTTTCTCCTATTTTTTCTTTCCCCTTTACACAGCTTGAACGTGGCTCTGTAAGAGACCGTTTCTCTGCTGGGAGAGCTCCATCCCCACCCTGGGATGCTGCAGTGCAGTGGTGGTGCCTGTCCTCAGCAGCACCTCAGACTTCTCTCTCACCCTTGCTCTGGCACAGTCAGGTTTGATGAGTGCAAGGAACATTCTAAAATCCCTTCCCTCTCCCCACCCTGCCCCCAGGCAGTTCTCTTGAATTGAAGATTTTTTTTTTACTTTGTATCATTGAACTCTCCATCGCTGTGGGCCCTCTCTGTCACTGTATATTTTTAAACAGTAATTTCATGTGTTTAATAATGCAAAGAAAAAGGAACTACAAGTGCAAAGTGTCCTAATTGATGTAATGGTGAATTTGGAATTCTAACAGCTATGAAATTGTTGCCAATAAATTATTCATTTGTTTGTAATTTTCACTACACTTCATAAATTATTATGAAAACTGATCTTCTGTTCCAACTTGTTTCAATGTTGTTTCCAGTACAGAAAGTAACAGTATTTACAACCAAAATTACTATTAATGACCAACATAAAAATAAAAATACATTTTAAGAAAAATCAACCCCACCTCCTCCCTCCTACCTATCTATTCTTGCACCCAAATAATTCTGAACTCCTGTGAGAATTTTCAGACATGAAAATCTGTTTCAGGCAATGGAATCTTCTGGTAACCTGAGGTTCAAGGCTCCTGTAACTCCTATTGAAGTTACTAAAATTTCATCAGCCTAAAAGATAGCCCAAGTTGCTGAAATATATCCATCCACTTTTGAAAACAGGAAGTGTTTTTTAAAAGTAAACTTACCAGACATTTCTCAGCAAAGCACACAAACAAAATGAGCACAATAATGACTGCAACAACTCCAAAGGAGATTCCCAGTTTTGCAGTTCTAAACAGAAGAAGAAAGCACTAAACAAACCAAGTTTAAATATGATTTTTCTTCAAATAGCACTGAATGACCACAACGTCACACAGGTTATGGTTGCTCTGTTACACAATCATTGCTTTCAGAGATTCTGCTCCTGTTGGCCTGAGCCACTGCCCTGTGCATAAACCACATGGAAACTGCACTGCAACAGCCACAAAAAACAAACGTGCCATAAACTTCAGAATTATCCATTATCTGCTTTCTCGGAGGTGTGAGAAGCAGCTCAAAGTAGCTCTTTGTAGCTCTACAGAAAAGGATCACTTAGCAGAGTTTAACCAGCTAAACCCCATCTTTCTACTGCTCAATGTTCTTACAACCAACTGTTCTTATAAAATAATATTTCTCACTTAACTGACCATCTCCCTGTATGTACTATAAAGAAATATTTCTATTTTATTTTCATACTGATGTCTAGGCTCTTATGCCAACAACATGAATGCACTCCTTTATCATGGAGTAAATTAATGTATGTTTCTTGAAATGTAACCCTTCAGGAACTCCAAAAAGTTCCACGCACATGAGGTTCACTTTAGCTGTTGGTTAACTTGAATTATAAATAATTAAAATACCCAGCACTTACTTTGGCATGATAAACATCTGGATCACAAATATACAGAGGAACACGAAACTGGCACAGGCAAAGTAACTCTTGAGTTTTAGAATAGGAATGGTGCGATACTGAAAGACAAAGAATAAAGCATCAGGGTCACTTTCAGGGCTGTTTTTTCTTAATCTTATTACCTTTTTGTGATGACACATATATACAAGTTCATACTATATTATTAAAAATATATCCAGAACTAAAAGAGAACAAAAGAAAATCACCACCACAAAAAAAAAAAAAAAAAAAAAAAAAAAAAAAAAAAATCATCACTTGAACATCTTTCAAGAAAAACAGCCCAGTCTAAAGGATAATTTCCAACCTAGAGGGAAATCCAGGCAGTATGTAAATCAGCACTCCACAGATGCCCATGGTCAAAATCCTTATCAAAAAAGGACATATACAGAAGTAAACCTAAAGTGAATGTACAGACCCACACCAGTAACTAATCCACAGAGCAGCAAATTAAACAGCAGTTATTCAAACAGAAAAAGTACACTGCACCTAACAAACAGTATTATATCTACAATGAAACAGCCACAGAAAACAAAGTATTTTTATTATAGATGCAGAAATCCTTTTTTTTTTTCCTTCTTTAAATCTCTTTACTTTTGAGAGAAGTAGTTTATATAGAAAAATTGCCAAACTCCCACGAACTCCCTCATGGCAAGAATTTGATCACAGATTAGAGACAATCTCATTTAATCTCAGAATTTACATTCTCATGGAAGAATGACTGGCTCAAACGACTCATGAGATCTGCTTTCCATTAGTTACCAAAAACCTCTTAGGATGTGCAGTCACCTCCAGAATCCAGTTTCAGAATGACAAATTTCAAACATAGCCTTATGCTGCTCTGAAGGGCAAATCAAAGACCAAAAAGGATTATTTTGCTCTTACCAACCTCTTTTTCAAGACCAGGATCTGCAAAGATCAGTGAGAATCCACAGAAGTCATCTGATTTGCCACACCACGGACTGCAGCCAGAGAGAGACAGGGGTTACAAGGAGCCAAGGACAAAGACACAAAATCATCGCTGCAGTTGAGACCCCACAGCTCATGGGCTGAGAGTGCCACTCTCAACACACATTTGATGCTTCTGCAAGGTCTTTATGTTTCATAGCAGAACAAACCAGTGGTTATGTTTTTATACATCTGACAGGCAGATCCACAACACTCACAGACAGCAGCATCTGCCAGCAACACAAAAAATGTGTAACTCCAAACCTTCCTGAAGGCTTACAAATAGCAAAGTATAACAGCAGATGTTAAAGAGGGCTCACAGCCTCCAAAAACTTTCCCTTAACAATATCAGATTCCTATTAGGAATGCCTGAGGTACAGCCTTCCTAGAATTTAGATGAAAGAATTTTTCTACTCAAATTCAGTGTTTTACATTATTAGGAATTCAAATATTGTATTTTAAATTAAAACAAAAAAAGACCAAACCACCAGCATTTCTCTGTTTGTCTGCTTTTAAATGCAAATGTACTGCCAAAGGAATTACCTGCACCTGACAGACCATTTGCCTTCAGTGGGCCAGACACTAAAGCAACTTTATTACCCACAAAACTCTATTTTAACTTCATACATAGTTTTTTGTTCAGGACAACACCCACTTCATGAAACTTCTTGTTTTAATAAAGAAAGCATGAACATTAACTTCCTATCCCATCCTACACTGCATTTCAGCTCATTACTTTGGGACACTCATAAGAGACAAAGCAATGATTTTCCTAATTCATAGTGCCACACCACATTGAACAGCAAGACTGATCACCAGCTTGCTATAATAGTGCAGTAACTCTCATATTCAAATTAAATCAAAAAAGAAACTAAGTAAAAAACAAAGACCAAAAAAAGGGCAAGACAAAAATCCTGATAATTCTTCATTTTGCAAAAGTAAATTTTAGATCTAGGCCTAAATTGAGAATGCAGGTTAATCTCAAAGAAAAGATGAAGAAAAAATTTAAGTACTGCATACTTAGTTGAACTGAGGCCTTCAATGGTTGACATCATTTCATCATAAATATCTTCCTCTATCCTTCCCTTCTGAGATGAATTTCTGAGGATGAAATGAAGTCTGTGTGACAAATGCTACTCAGAAACAAGTAATGGGTACAGACCACACTTTCTCAGCACACAGTGGGGCAAGCTTCCAGGGAAAAGTCAAACCAGAATGTGCCATACTGATTAAAACATACACCCATGAGTACTTTACTAAGTATTTCTCTAGTTACTCAAATAATGCACTTTTCAAGACAGCATTTTGACAATCTGAGGGAATGTTCCACAAGTGAAAATCAGCTCTTTATTTAACTCAATGCTACAGGCAGCCTTGTAAGTGCCAATTCTTTATCACATTGTAATGGCAAACATTAATAACACTAACCAAACCCAAATCTTTCCACTGCTCTTTAGGGCTCTCCCTTCCCAATTCCCTTCCACCCTGCTGCAGCCCAACAAGCAAAATGGAATCTGAATGACTGAGGGGCCAGTAAGACAAGGAGGGGGGAAGCTCCTTTTAGAGTCTGCTAACAATAACAAACATGAGCTGAGAAATCTTCTAAAGGCCAAAGATTTAGCTTAACCTTTCTAAGGCAGGACTACCATACACACAGTGATTAATCAACCTTACAGCACACTGAACTGCAAGAGAAGCACACGAGCACAAAAAAAGGAAAAGAAGGTACTTGACAAACCTATCAGAAGTTCTCTGGCGCCCAGTAGAACACAAAGGTATTTCCTAAATAAAATAGGAATTAAGAATAAGTTACAAACTCTATGAATTGCAAACAACTGTGGAAAACAAACATCAAGAAACTGCCAAAACCATTTTTATTCAGAAATTTTAAAAAATCAAGAATCATTCTCAAATAGAAAAGCTTATAAAAATCAACCCTTTCCAGTAATGTTTTCTGCTTTAACAAATGAGAAGTGTGTTTTCTGACAAAAAAAGATTGATAGAAAACAAGTAAACAGATCTTCCCTCCCATTTTTCTCTACACACCAAAATAACTAAGCAAGCACCAGCAGAGGCAAGCAGACTGAAAACTACTTCCACACCTGAATGGATGTAGTAAATTAAAATTTACTACAGCTGTGGCTCCAGAACCACACCTAAAAGCATGCACATCTCCTACTTCCAGCTTTCAGGAAGGGCAGATGGAAGGAAAAATTAGTTTTCTTGTGTTTTGAAATCTTAAAAACCTTGAGAATTCTTGATCTTAAAAATTCTTTACTGATAAAATCCAGTTGCAGGGAGAGCATGTGGAGGGCCTATTTATTTTCTATACATTTCAAGTAAGTATTGAGTGCATCTATCTTTTTTTTATAAAGCCACATGTAGCAGGCAGGATCTCAAGATGGAAAAATGATAGGAAAAATAGATAGTTTTGCTCTGAAGTTATAATATGATTATAGTATGCTAGAGAGATTAACAGTCTGAATATGGTTCAGTCCAGACAGAAAGAGATGTTGCACAGATACCCTCTCAGCTCTGTGTGCACACTGAACACCGAGGGTACGAGCAGACATTCAGCCACAAAAATCACGTCAGGTTTTGAGTTTCACACCGTAGACACCAGGAGCAGTTTGTAATTGCAGGTTGCCATTAACCACTCGAGGCCTCACCTTCCTTCGCCTGCCTTGGGAACTGGAAGAGTCGCTGCTGACGCTCTCCCTGTGGTTGAGGTGGGCGAAGGGCCTGGCTGCTCCCCAGGACTCCAGGTACCGCGTCATCCGCACGGACGCGCGCATCTTCAGCCCGTCGTTAACTCGAGTTTTAGGGAGATGATTGTTTGATAGGCATTGTTTGGACTAACAGAAAGAAAACGCACTCATGGAGAAACTAGAAATTCAGACAAATTACAAAAAACCTGAAGCTCTGTGTACTGAGTAGTTTAAGACTATAAAATCTCGCTGTTTAGTAGGACTCTGAACACATCAGCAACATGTCAGCCAACCTCAATTCCTTTATCTCAGTTAATTAATGTGAGCTAAAACAAGTCACAGCATACACAATAAATTGCTTCAACTGCCTTTACGAGCCTTCACTTGCAACACTGCACCAGTCGAACTTCCAGGTTTATTTTCAGTGATGCAAGGACTCACAGGATCTTACAAACACCTACAGTTTCCTTGCAGTCAGCACTACAGCAGGGGAAAAAGGTTCCAAATACCTGAGCTGGGGTGTATCAAACAGTGGTTAGAAGATCCCACAAATTACAGACTCCACATTAGATTATATCCCTGTGTCACAGGTGCTGAGTCAGGCAGTACAGATGGGGTGTACAGCAATACCCTTGAAGAACTACAGGGAAGCTAAAACTACAGAATAAACCGAGACAACTGGTAATTCTCTAACATTTCACAAGTATCTTCAAGGGAGTAGAGACCATTTTAATGGACATAGGTCCTCATTCTGATAGTATGTACTGTGTGCAGCTGGGGGAGGGTTGCAGTACTGAAAAATGTAACCAAGATGAGATTGATTTCTTGCTAATTAAAAGTGGCTCTATGCTGTTCCTTCCTGTAAAGATCAGGATGGAAAGAAGTTTCTCATGTGCATTCCTTTTTCATTTGAAACATTTTACTCATCAACCACAAGCCAATTCAAAATAGCAATACTCCAGGTGTTTGTAGTTACCAGGCTCTAAAGGAGCAACCCACAGTTGCTAACTTCACACCCTGAAAAGAAGGTGAATCTTACTTTTCAGATAATGAGGGAGATGTCTGATGCTATTTTACAGGGAATGTTTTAGCTGGAAGTGGCCAGATAGAACAGGTATTCTTTCATTCCTTCATCCTCACCTTTTGAACTGGGTTTTTGAGACATTTCACACAAATAATTAAATATGTGTTTTTACTCTAAGTGGGTCACATAAGAGGTTTCAGCATAACACTTGCTACCTTCAATGTAATAGGCATGTCATAAAAAAGCAGGATGTCCTTTCAGATCTGAACTCCCAAATCCAAGCTGCTCAGATGACTCACACCACACTTAAATTCTGTTCCTGAATGAAAAACTGTATGCACCACAGAAACCTATGATCTTATAATGTGTGTATATACTTGAACAAATATATGTATGTTTAAAAAACACATACATACCCTTGGATCGACCACTAAGTAGGTTTTGATATTCATGGATTCAAGGTAAGGATCCCTTAGGTGTCCATTCCCTTCTTCCACTTCATAAGCTTTGCCTAGGTGATTTAATGTTGCTTCAGTGATGTGCACACGGCTGAGAATGGGAGAAAGAACAAGAGACCCAAACACTCACAGAAAGGTCACATTAAGCATTTAATTTACATTTCAATGGCCACTGCTGACATTTCTGCTTTTCAGACATCTCCTGCTTTGGCAGCCAACTGAAAAATCCTGCCAGTACTTAAAATTATATTGCAATCTTTTACTACAGTACATCATTCATAGCAAGCATGCTAAAAAACCACTTCCCATAATGAGATAGTATCGGTATAAAATTAAATTGAAATAAGCATGGAGATAAACGAAACAAGAAGAAATGTGATCAAAGGAGATCTGATGACTCACAAGACAGGCAGGCTCACAGACAGGTTGTGAGAGCTGCAGGGAAAACTCATGAACAAAACACAAGCGAGGACTGCTTTGTGCTAGAAATGCACAAGGAGGGGAGGAGACAGTTACAAAGTCTGGGAAAAGAAAGCTGGAGAAGGTTTTTCTGAACTCTGAGGAGAATTCTGAAAGTCTGCCCTTTCTGACTGATACAATCCGAGGACAAGACAACACAGTAACAACACCAACACGTTCTGAGGAGAGCAGCCAGTATTTTTCTGTACCTATTCACACTTTCCCTTAAATGTTATTTCGCTCAGTATCCCAAATCATGTATTTCCACATAAGTTATGAGTAATATCTTTCCATATAATTTCTCAACAAGAGGCTGGAGGGAGTTCATAAAACAGCATTTCTTAAGTTCTACTTTCTCATTGTTCATCTTCCCATGCTTTTGTCTCTTTTCTTTGGCACAGAGGGGTTAAACACTCTCCTACAATCCATTACCTCAGGGCTGGGAAAAGCACAATTCCAGAATGGAAACTGGCAGTGTGCAGCACTGCTGCCTAACTACAGAGAGCAAGGGAATCACTGTCCCATCTACCTCTCCTCCTTAATGCTGAACATAGGTTTGTAGAAGGTAATGTATCCAAGACATGAAAAGTACTGACTGTAGCTTCTAAGAGGGAAGAATAAAAACTTCCTCGGTACTTTTCAAGCCAACAGTAAGAACTGCAGAGGGTGCATGCTTGCTTTTGTTTACTGGTAATTTTCTAAAAAAAAGTTTAATTGTTACCTTGACTACAAAGTTTTGCAATTAAGGTGAACCTTCAAATCTGAAATTTTCAAGTTTGCTCTAAAGCATCATTTTCTGCCACAGAGACTGGGGCATTCTGTGTGATGTCTGTACCCTGAACCTTAAAACACAGCCATGTACTGCAGCAAGTTTCCTGTGCTTTTCCACTTATGCCAAAGGCAGCACATTTGTTCACGACCCACCGTTTTGCATTTTACCAAGCTTCCTTCCCCCTCTCCCTCAAATCACACGCTGCTGCAGGACATTTCTGATCTTACTACAAACTTCCAAATTAGATGCCAGTGATCTCTCAGCAGTTACTAATTGCCTACTGGATTCCAGGATAAGCACATAACCAAGAGCTGCTCTCACAGGCAAGCTGGAGCACGCACTGTTGCCCTTGCCATGTCAGGACAGAACACCCAGCACACTGCACCCAGTTTCCTATGCTGACAGGAGAACAACGCATGCTGAGCTTTCAGGCATTTACACGTTAGAGAGAATTGGTCACAAATGCATTCTTAGTTTTGGTTTCATGCTAATCCTTTCTGCTTTAGTAGTGTATTACACTGTTACGAACACGAGCAATTTTTGAAATCACAAGGAAGATGAACAAAGGATACTCTGTCACTGGAAAGAAAATACTTATAAAACTAGAAGTTTTCCTGCATCCTTTCAAACGTCTTTAGAATTCCTTCATTTACAGAAACTCAAAATAGATATACTTCCTATTTTAAACAAAACCTCTAACAGCTCCTAATGATAAAGCTGCTTCCAAAGGAGCTAACATTGCTAACATTGGAATGAGGACTCCCCAACAAATAATTTCCCTGCAGAGCAGGAAACAAGTATAATATAACATTTGCATAGTGAATAATACCCCTTCTACCCTGTCAGGCTCAGTCTTCCACAAGTGGAAGGTGTTCCCTCTGGCCAGTTTTAAAGCACAAGATAAGCGAGTACTACACAGGTATAGGAAGTAATAAGGGTAATGTTTCTGAATCAGCATGACAACCTAAACTAGCTTAATTCTTTACCAGCTTATCAACTATAAACCTGACAACCATAAGGGAATAATCAGTTTTCAAGATTAGGCAAAGGTCCTAAACGTGACTAACAAAATATGTTTTTGTGCCATATTCAGAGTCATGTTGTTTGCTTTACCAACAAAAGAAACTTTACAACTCTGTATTCTTGTTTAATCACACTGAATCAACACACCAAACCCTTCAGCCTGGCTGATGATGGAACTGTTAACCAAGCTCCAAGTAGTTTTCTTTCTGTCTCAGTCGCCAATGCAATGAAGTATTTTGATATTCATGAGCCCTTATCACTTGATAAATCACTTTAATTTCTAAGTTACAAGCCTATACCTACAAGCTGTCTGAGGTATAGAAAAAATAAGAAATATGTCACTGATTAGAACCACTCACCAAAAAAATCTAATATGCACAGACTACCATGAAACCAAAAAAAATCATGGTCTGATTTGGGAATGAAAAAAGGAAAAGTCTTGTAATGGCCTTTTTTTGTGCAAACTACCAAAATAAGAAAGAAAGAAAGGGATTCTTAGATGAATTCTAATTCTCAAATTTAACTTAGAAAACAGAAAAAGAGTATACTTTCCTAAATGAGAAAAATGCAAATGCTGGGGTGTTTAAAAAACATTTATACTTGTTCTTTTCCATGAGCATCTTAAAAAGGATGCAAGAGACCAACCTCAAACCCAATCCTTGTATTACTGAGCAGCACATGGCAAGTTACATTCAGCTCTCCAATTCAGCACCACTCCCTTCCCTTCGTTCTGCCCATGGCAAATGCACAACAAACAACAGCTCAGACTCTCCCTGCTGGGATACTCCCTGTCAGGATGCATTTTAATTTTGGAGTCATTTGTAGGGTTTGAGTGGTGGGGCTGGTGAATATAGAGCTGATATAAAGCAGGTGGGACTAATCAATACATTAGCAGAAACACTGGGTAAAGACACAGCTTAGCCTTGTTGACCTAAGACGCACAACTGTTCTTTATCTAAACTCACAAATGTACAATTATCCCCATGTACAGCATGGATTAGCTAAGTCAACATAATGCCCTGCTGAAGATGCACATGTTTCTCCAATGAAGGGAAGGTCAAGAAGCAGTCACTTGCCTAAGAATAGAATTTTATAGCCCATTGAAAACACAGTCAAGAAAATATTAACGTTTTACAGCTCTGCTAAGTACACATTTGTCCTATTTCCACCATCCCATGATGAGGATTTGTGTCATGGCACAGTTACAGATTCCAGGCCCATGACAGAGCGATTCAGCCCCGGCAGGGAGGATCCTCACCCCGGCACTCCGGCGGATTCCATGCGGTTGGCCAGGGACACATCGTGTGACCACACGTCGTACTGCCACTTCCGCAGGCCGATCACCCCGCACAGCACGTTCCCGGAGTGAATCCCGACCCTCATGTTGATGTCCACTCCCGTGGCTTCTCTCACCTGCCTGGGGAGGCATGAGGGGATTAGAGCAGGAGACTTTTCATTTTCTCTCCTCCTTCTGGAGATCTGTTAAGCTTTAGTCTCATCATACACTTGGTGCAAAGATGAGACAAACTTATGATCAGAACTATCCAACTACAGCTAATAAATGCACTTTGAATGTTGACAAGAAAACTAATTACTTTATTCAATATCTTCACAGTATCTATATTTTAAACAGCCTTCTGTGTAATACTTACTTTATTGCTTCACACATGTCGAGCCCCATTTTAACACAGTTCCTGGCATGAACTGGTAAGGACACAGGCAGGCCTGAGACACAGTAGTAACAGTCTCCCAGGATTTTTATTCTCATGCATTCATTCTCCTGCAAAATTACAGCAAACTTTTTTAACAGGAAAAAATTGACTGGAAGTAGGCCAAGAGCTCCAAAGGCTCTGGTTTGAAAAGTCAGGCTTTGTTCAGTCCTTGTTGAAACAAAGCTTAATTATTTTTCCCCACATGTGAATGCCTGGACATCGCTCACTGGAGAGAAAAAAAGAAGATGACTTAAAGCATTTCTGAAATAGAACCACCTAGTTAGTTTCTCACCTTTTTCTTGGAAGCAATTGAAAAACTATAAATAAGATAAAACTGTCACAGAATTTATCATCTGAAGAACGAAATCTATTTATCTATCTTTTAAGCTTCACCTTCATTTGAATTGTGGGCAGTTTTCCCTCTATTTTTACAAGGCAGCCTCATAAGTAACAGTGTGAGGTGTCATAAAACCTCCCAGCACTGAGGAAAAACTTAGGAATTCAGATGCCCAATCTGGTAGCTGTGCAGATGCAAAATGGGGTTTTTTTGTTGTTTCAAATATGACTGAAGAGGAAGCTGGCACACACTACAGTTTGCTATTGCTAATAAAAAAACCCCACAATACAGCAAAAAAAACCTTTCCTAACTGTGTAACAAGGATACTGCTGCCAATGACTGGCAGGAGAGAGCAAAAAGTCTCTCACACACTGTCTTTTGTTAACACTTTACTGAATAATTTTAACTACAAAGGTTGCAAGCAAGCCAGGACTAATTCTGCAAGGCTGTGTTGTATTTGACTGATGAGCAGAGATGGCTTAATTTGGGCCAGCCAATATCTCCAGCTGTTCAACCCTACCTGCTGTGGGAACACCCCAGCAGTTCCTAAACCGACTCCAAAATCAGCCCAAATGTGTGACAATTTCTCAAACTGAGCTGTTCTCCCTTGTCAGTTAAAGCCTTAACAGAACATCCATCATTCTCCACATCTTAATCCATCCCAGTGGGTTCTGAGCAGTGCACAAGTGACAAGCTTAGAGGGATCAGCAGGGAAACCCAGCCCTGGATTAGAGCTGCTGTACTTCAGCATCCAGCTCAGTGTCCAGCTTAGCCATCAATTTTTATTGGGTAAACTGGAGCTTGCAGCACTTGTACATTATGGAAAAGATGACAGAACGCTCTCTGGCAGAACAAAAATAGAACAAAAAGCAGGAACCTCTTCTCACAGCTCAACCACAGAGTTGCAAAAGACCTTGACTCACTAAATCCAGACACTACAGTGCAATTTGCACACAGAAGTGAGAAATTAAAACATAACACTCAAAATTTAGAATTTTTTCTATTTTTCTATCTGCAAAACAGTTACAAAACCTGACCAAATGTGTTTAACCTCAGCTTCTATACAGCATTAAAAGAAATTTTGCCATTTGGCAACTAAGATGACATAACTTTACAGGTGCTTCAAAGCAATACAATTGCAATAGATATAGTATAACTCTTATTTGTCAGGACTTGAACACTTAACAGCAACTGAATTCAAACAAACACAAAGATTAGCCATGTCATTTAGTCACAATTGTTACCAGCATTTTAGTCAGGTTTTAATCAGTGATATATTTAAGGATTTATTCAATGACATCCACAGGGCTTAATTACAGCAATTTCACTCCTCTGCTACATTAATAATGTTACAGTTTTCCAGCTTTTTCTGACAAATGTTTAGGATTTCACAAATGCAACACACAAACATGTAGGTAATACAGTCCCTGTAATGTGAGAAATAAAAACCTGAGTTTGTGATTACAGCTGCAAAAAATTAACCTCAAGCAGCACCTGGAAGTGGTAACAATTCCTGCCAGGCTGAAGGGTCAGTACTGAGGGTGTGTCTTAATAGGGACCATTTTAAACTACTCCCCATTCTTTCACTTTTTCTAAGTATCCATTAGTAACAGAAAGCTTTCTTTAGCTCACTCATAAGCTAATGAACTCTTTGCCTGATGCCTCTGAATTTATGAATTTAAATGTGTATCTGAGAGTTCTCCATTTGTGGAGTCAAACAAACCTTCAAGCTGAACACAGTAGAGCTCCTGAGTGGAGTTTGTACACAGAACCTCCTATAGCCCTGTTGCAATCACCATCAGACAATTTCCTAAATGATACAGATAAACCTCCAAACCCAAGAACTGGAATTACAGTAGCAGCTTGCTAAATCTCCCATTTTTGTTTTACATTTTGTTTTAATGTGATTTGGCTAGTTAGCTTTAAAGCCAAAGCATCTTGCCTTTCTGACTTCAGGACTGACACCCCGCTGCCTCCTGTTGTGCAAAAAGACTTCTTTTTCCAAAGGCCTTTATCCTACAGCACAAACTGTAAACCTACCTTTGCAATTTGATCAAACTTTCCAAAGAGTTCATTCAGCATCACTACAAGTTCCTTAGGAGAGCAGTCACTGGCAAGGCGAGTGAATCCTACGATGTCTGCATAAAGAATGCTAGACAAGAGCAAAAGGAAAAAGCAGGAAAAGTGAAATATGAAGATATGTCAATTCCACAGTCAGCATAACTACTGAAATGCATTTAAGAGAAAGCACCTCTCTCCTCTTTGGGAAACAACTCCAGCAAAAAGGGTTCAAGTATCTCCCCTGATTTAGAAGACAGCACACCAGTACAACACACATTATAATGGGAAAGAAGCTCACTTCAGCCTGAAATTCTGCCTTCAAATTTTAATTTCATTGGATCATATGAACTGATAAGAATCAGAAATTTATATTAATACAATTAGTTCTAGAGTTTCCACTTACCTAACATTTTGGTGCCTTTTTACATATAAACTGTGGAAGTTGTTGTCATGCATTTGCCTGTTATCATTAGTTTCCTTCAGTCGCTCAATGATTGCCAGCTTCATTTCCATAGAGATATGAGCAGGCAGGATGGATAAAAGCAAATTTTCCTTAAAAGAATGGGGTGAAAACAATTATGCAAAATGATTAACACAGTGCAGTTTGAAACTGCAGAATTTTATTGACTGCAAGAAGGCATTTAAAAAAACCAAAACCGAAAATGCCTTTATTTGAGTAATGCATGTCAGGTTTTCCAGAAGACACTTTTACATTGCCATTCTCCAAGTTATTGATTTTACAATTATGCAAGGATGTTGCATATTCTTTCTTTTGCTCCTTGTGGCCTAGGTGTGACACCCCCTTGTAACCATGAAACATACACACAGAAAAATTCAGTATTCAGTACCAGATTTTCTAGATAAATTACATTTTGTTTTGTCCACTAATCTCAGTGTTACATTGGCATTGTCCTATAAAGCTTCTATAAAAGCTTATGTTCTGTACCTAACAATCTATTCAGTATTAAAAATATTTGTAAATTCTCAAATGCTGGAAAAGCAGCAACAGATACAAAAGTGTCAGTTACGTGCTGCTATAGCTTAAGTGAACCAGGAAACAGTGCCACTGAAATGAAGTCTTTTGAATGGAACGAGAAACAGACTCCTCCACACACACTTCCATTGTTTGACTACTCAGGGCACCATTTAACACTGACTCTGATTCAAGAGACCATTCTTCAAAGAAGACCCTGGTAACTTGCTGGGCAGAAGAGGATGACAAAAAGAGAATACTTTGAGCCAGGAAGGGCTCTCCCATCCCAGAGATGGAAGAGGAAATGTGTGGAGCAGCTACAAGCAGGAACTTTTTTGGACAACATCAACAGCAAGATTAACACATTGTGCAGCCAAGTAAAATGCTAAATGCTGTCCCCTGGAGACAAATCCTTGTCCCCTTTTCCTGAATACTGCCATGTGAAGACATCAGTAAGCTGCCAGGGTTACTTAATTAGTGCCTGCCACCAAGAAGAAATACCCCAGCATCACAGTGGGAAGAGGTAGTCCTTGAGCATGAAGTACTTGTCTACGCAAGGCAGCAGTTTAGTTTGAGACTGATCCCAGAAAAAGAAACACCTCCTTTCCCTTATCTACTGTTTTGGTACTAGGAGAGTCAACCCTGGGAAAGAATTTAAACTGGCAGCCGAATCCCAGGGAATATAACAGGGCCATGGGAGGCTGACACATCTCTCAGTTTTCAAGGAAGCAATGAGGAACCCTGAATTGCAGTTCTCACACCTTTTTCACAGAGAGGAAGTGGGTGGCAAAAAGGATACTCAGAATTGCCTGACAAATTGCAACACGGATGAAAAGAAAGCTCTCCATAGACTTAAGCACATTTACACTTCAAACAAGCAACCATTAAAAAAAAAAAATTCCCAAAATCAAAATCCTGAACACCCATGGAAGTGAGCACATTGCCCAGGAAATGAGAGCACACTGCCTGCATAAGGTGATCAGAGGCTTCCCTGGCAGCTGCATGGGGAAATTCTGCCAGGGCTTTCATGCATATTTGTCATCTCATCTCCCAAGATTAGCATCAGAGAACAGATAGAACTAGCAGTGTGGCATTTTCTTCTTCTCAGTTTGATCAGGTCAGTCACCTTTCAGCCTCTTCCTTTTATCTAATAACTGGTGGGCAGAGAACACGGTACACATCAGCCTTGTAGAGCTCTTCTTAACTCTATTTAAACCAGGAAAGGTTCCCCAGTTTCAGCTTTGATACCTCTCTACAATCCTTCCTCAGCAAGAAATTCATGTTCCTTGCTTATTCTTTGAATACCACTGGAGTTTATGGAAATAAATACCGAAATCTATTATATGATTTTCTTCTCCCTTCACGCCCAATTTTCTCCTTCTACCAAAGGAAAAATAGTTTGTAAGACAATAAAATATAAGAACAAATAATACTTTAGAATTCAATGCAAAAAAAAGGTGACCAAGGGAAGCCTAAAACTAACTGCTAAAATTACCTTACATGTAATTTCAGGGCATTAAGAGCAGCAGATTCTCAAGTTACCTTAGGCCAGTCCCTGGAACAGTTTATTCTAGGAAAAAAGGAACTAAAATGACTGGCAATTACATTACTGTTACAAATACTGTGATTTTCATGACAACAAGCCCCAGAGAACAGCTTCCTCCCTTTAACTTCCTTCTTTTGTTATACACGGCACAGCTCTTATTTTTGACACTAGGTGGGTATCACAAGGATTGGACCAAGCCTTTCAACATGGATTAGTCACCAACGTTATGAATTTATACAGACTTAGGAAACAAAAACAAGGAATTCATAACATGAACTAGCTCACTCACTTGTTGCCTCTTCTCAACCTTCAGTTTCATTCGCACCTGAATGCACTTTAAGGTGTATCTGTACAAATCCCACGAAGCAACCTGCATTTGGCGTTTGTGAAATGCACCCACGAAGTTGCCACAAAGGAAAATTACAGCATTGGCAAGGAGCTGCACAAGAAGGAAAATATTTACCCACTACAAGGCAGTCACTGATACTTCACTAACACATGTATTAGTCCCATGAAAACAATCAATCCCAGACCATGTTTCATTTCCTCTTACCCCATCCCATAACAAATCAGGGTGTTGCTATCAGCCAGCATGGACCTGGCAGATATAAGCTAACATTCACAGTCACAGGCATTCCTGCGCAAACATCCAGCAGAATAATGAAACAGAAAATCATATTATACCATTTAACATTTATTTGCAGGCACCAGTGTTTGATTTGTGCAAAACCAGCGCACAAACTCATGCATCAGCACACTGTGTGGAGTCTGGCACAGGCCTGCACAGAGTGAGCTGGGGTGCTGCTTTGAACACACCCTGTTAATGAGTGTTGGGAGCCCTGAACACAGCGAGCAGCACTCCCAGGCCCTGCTGGCACCCCAGGGCAGCAAGGGCCCTTTTGATCCACCCTGTGGGTAGTGCCTGATGAAGTTACGTAGGCCCACCTGAAAGAGCACAGATTGGGAAGAATGACTAAGTTAGGCATATTTTTAACAACTTAGTTTAAAAATTAACAAAACAATCCTACTTTTTCCACTTTGGTCAGAAAAACAAAATGCACAATAGGTTTAAAAATTTGCAATTTTACAAAAAGCTCAAGACTTTTTGGGCCCAAGCTCCAAATCCATGAACTTGAAACATCCACGTGAAAGTTTGGAACTTTTCTAAACAGAATAGTTCTGCCAAAAGCAAAGGGTAACATGACTAGGGTATTTCATTATGTAACCAAGTTATTTCCTTACCTGAAACAGAATGGATTCCTTATTTTCTTGAGAAGTCACGCTTACCACAGTGCTTAGAACAATAATATGGGAGAGAGCAGAAACAACACTGATTATGACAGCACCTCTCATCCCAAAGGGGAGCATGGTATAAACTGTGAAGATCATGAACAGAAAGAAAGGCACCTTTGGAAAGAAAAAGGAAAAAAAAAATAAAAGAGTCACTACAGAAATAGGAGCAAAGTAGCAGGATTCTTGCTCAATTTCAGGCTGAACAATTAGATATTGACGTTTCAAAATACAGTTCAAATCATAAGGACAGTGGTAGTTCTAAGAGTTTTGAGGGATTAACAGCTGTAGATTCACAGACAAGATGGGTTAACATGACATATCAGCTACAATTTTTTTCAGTTGTCCTTGCCCTTTATCCTGAACTTATCCTTTACAGCTGGAGATGCACTTTGGATGCACTTTGTACTCACACATCAGGAACAGTGTGTTGCGAGGGTAGCAATACTGAATAGAATCAGATTTCTCACCTTCTGCAAGATATTTTTCTAATTTTAACATCACCCAATCACATGTGTATGTTTGCTTCGTGTTTGATAAAAACCAAAAATCCAACCAATACTTCCTGGTCCTCCCACAAGAGAATAACCTTTATTACCACTAACTATGTATTTAGCTGCACAGATTCTACAAAATGCACAACAGGCCACTAAACTACTCCAGATCAGTGAGAAGGTCTGTAAAACTTAAATCCATATTTATAGAACTTTTACAACTGTTAGCTTATATATATGGAAACTAACCACCCTGATCAGAGGAATGTATTGGAGCATTCCTGGCTCAGCTCCATCTCATCATGGCAACTCAACTTGTGCCGTTCCAGAGAAGAGCTTCCTTCGAGGATGTTTCAAGGTCCAGTCTGCCCTTAAATGTTTTGCCAGAATAGATAGTTTGACTGGGACAACAATAAACAGACAAATAAAAGTTTTCATTCAACGAAAATATTTTTCCTTGTGTATCTTACTATTTTAGCTGGAGTAAAAACATTTTTTTCTGCCGTATTTGCAACCCCCATCACACAATGTTCTGAATGCTGTGTGATAGTTCTATAAACATGGGCAAGCAAACGCCATACCTGCATTTAAACAGTAGCTTTAATTAGTGATAAATTCATAACTTGAGGTGAAAGTCTAAAATTAATCGATTCACTTTTCAGAGTAGGGCGTCATTATATTTTAGACTTAAAATCAATATAAACGAATTATTACCACATGACAACACCACACTGGGTTGCAGCACTGAAAGCAGCAAAACCCAATCTTGCTTTGTTACATATTTGCATTTATAGTTAAGAACAATACATTTGAGGGATTTTCCTAAGGCAATAGGCACTTCCTTCAGTTAAAAAATACTGAACAACAACTCCAAATATACAGTGCTGGATCCAGCTATAATGCAAATCAGATTTTGGCTGTTTAACTGATAATTTATATCTTTCTTTATTCAAATAAAGAAGGGAAGGGGCAGAGTCTGTGAAACAAGATTAAAAGTCATTTTTATTTAATTAAAACTCTTCTGCTTGCATTATGAGATCTTAGGAGGAGTTTCCTACAAATTATGATATTTCTGGCTTCATGAAATCGCCCATCTTCTGATCAGAGATAGCAAGCAATGGAGTTTAGCCACACCCAGCAATGCCAGGATGTGTCATTAACTCTTATTGTTCACTTCACCTCTCCCACTGACTTAAAAACCTGCTCCCTAGAGTACACCCAGCTCTGGAGTCCTTTATACATTCTTGAACATCTCTTTGACCCATATAAATTATCAAAGCAAGTATTATTAATAAAAAATTCTCTCAGAGATGAATTCATAGTAATTAAGGTTTAGTAAAAATCCTAAATAAAAATACAGTTCAATTACAACTTAAATATGCAATTCCCACATAGATTTATGAAGTTATCCAATTTTCTCACTGAAATGTGTTTTCACTGTAATACAGAACACCAACTAAAATTTACTGCAATAAATCAGCAAAACCAATTTTTAAAAGTTAACCTAAATCTCAGAAAAGTTATTACACAGTCATAATATTCTGAAAAAATAAAGCACACAAACACATTCATACAAACACATCCACAACTGACTACCAGTTCCATGTAAGTACCGGAATGAACACAACATACCTGTTCCCACAACTGGTAATCACTTCCTTTTTCAAAAAGGGATACATATCCCACAGTGAGGAAGCAGATCCAAATCATCACTCCAAACAATGTCAGCCATCTCCGAAACAGGGATTCCATACACAGCAGGAAGTACATGACTGTAAACACGGCCAGGGCGGCACACACTGCAATGATGAAGGCAAGGTGGGAATGTGCTTCCTGCAAAAGCAAAACAAAGGGTTACAGCTGGTCCAAATGCCCCCTTTAGAAAAAGGAAAAATGCATCTATACTGTCCCAGAAACAGCTTGGATGCCTTTAAAATAAGTTAACCTGAATTCCTAAGTAGACTAGCTGTGGCAGCATGAATCTTCCTGATATTCACACATACAGAGATAATATAATAAATACTATTAGAGATACTCATTCTACCCCAGTTCCACCATTATTATTTTCCAAACTAGCTTTAAAGACAAACCCCAAACCACTAAGTTCTAACTAGACAATATCTATAATGCAGATGTACCCAAAGAAATGTATTTAGAGTTCAAACTCTGCTAAAGAGGAGTGTAACAGCTCTCTTTCTAAGTTTTCCAGGAGATAAATTGCTAAAAATAGTGTTGCTACTTTTTTCCTTTCCTAAGAAATAAAAAGTAAAAGGACAGAAGTGCAATTGGTGAGATTTGATTTGTTGCTAAAGAGAGACTTGAAGACCCTTTATCATGAAGCACAGTGTTTGGAAAGCGTTGTTAGAAGGCAATGAAAGATTATAACAGCTACTTTACTACCTTTTTACAACATTATCTTTAAATCAACTCCTCTTTTTACCAGCTGTCAGCTGAGCTTGTAGAACACCAAATTTCTTTATGGAAAATCAAATTACACTACATAAAGAAATCTTAAAGCTGCATCTTTTCTATGCCTATAGGATCACTGCTCTTTGCTAAATAAATATTGATTCCACTGATCACCCACTATACTGGGAGATTCCTGTTGTGTTTTTATTAACAAAAAAAGAAAAAGGAAAAAAAGGAAATTAACATATCTTTTAAGAAAAAATCACCTCGTAAATAACCTAACGAATAACCAAGTCACTACAATATTTTATAGTTCTTAGATGACTCTAAAAAAATGCGAGAAATGCAGGACATTTTAACTTGCGTTCCTGTTCCTTTCTTGGCCCTTACTTAATATCATAGCTAGCACTCAATACAGATATGATTTGTTCCTAGCATATTGAAAGGAAAGAGCAATCCTTTTAGCAACTGTACATGTGTCTGAAAACAGTCTCCACTCTTCCCATCCCTTCAAAAACATGCACAGCATTACACGCACAGTTACTTGATTTCTTTCAGCACTGCAATTCTGATACCATGTGGCTCAAAATACTATATAGCCAAAAACGTTTAGTGTGCTGTCATAGTGACTCCTTATCATCTATGGAAACATTGAACATGCACAAAAGAAGTTTACTCACATTAGTAACAAAAAAGATTATAATTAGAGTAGTCCAGAAGAGGATTGCAATGAAGAGCAGCAGCAGCAGGAGGGGATGCTGCTGGCTGGTGTAGCGGTACTTCTCGTAGAGCGGGTCTGACATGCTGCAGTCATCGCTGTCGTTGAAGAAGTATTTCCCTTTAGCTGGCATCTTCTCCCAGGCTGGCTGCTATTTCTCTCAGTTCCCAGTGCACACAGTAGGACACAGCTGAAGCTACAGCTTCAAAGAGAAGTTTTGTCGTTTCACTGCTGCCTCTGTGATCCTTAGGCACACTGAGTAACCCACGTTCTCTGATTTTACTTCTCATGAGCACTAACTTCAGATTTCCAACACAATTGAAAGCAAGAATTAGCCTCCCCAAAACCACGGGCAATTCATCATCAGCTCTAAGCGTGAAGCTCCAGATCAACTTGCATTGGTGCAGATAAGCGTTTTTGGCATGAGGGTTTTTTAATTATTCCTTTTCAAATCTCTAACTCCTTTCCATAAGCTTGAATCTCACTTCCTGGGATGAATCCTGCAGAGAGACAGGATGAGTAAATTAATAGTTAATCATACACAATGTTCCCCAAGGGGGGAGGGAATAAAAATAGTTGATTCCTTAAACTTTCCTTGAACTTTCTACCTGCATGCTCTGAGCAGGGAGCAAAAGCTGTGTGCTGCTGGTGGGTGGGAGCCCAGGAGCCTCGTGCACGGGCAGTGGTGCCCGGCAGCGCTGGGGCAGCGCTGGCCAAGGGCCGCTCTGCTCACCCCGACTGCACCTTGCTCGGGCAACTCAAGCATTTTCATATACAAATGTACTACATGGGGGTGTTTGCCTTTGAGCAAATGACACAGTTCCTGAGAGCGTATTGTGTAACTGAATGGTCACAACTCTTCAGAAGTTGTGTGTGTCCCTGTGTAAGTGTCTATATAATCTTTAATCACAATACACTTGGCATTCTTTTTCAAAACATGCATCTTAAAAATTAAGAAATCTTCTTTTAGTCATTTCACATTTTAATTAAGGCATAGAAAAATGAGAAAAGAATACACCTGTCCAAGCCAAAATTCATTAATTTTTTTTTTAAAGATACTTCACATCTAGTTCTGTGTATTTCATTCCACTCTAAGTAATACTGTTTCCAAGGCAATACATGTGTTCTGCTAAACAATGAACATTAAGGAATAAACTGTATTGTTAATTACTAATGACCAGTGTTTTTCAAATAGGTTCATGAACATGAATATAGTTCATTCAATGCCAAGAGCTATAAAAACAAAAACACAGAGATGTGATTGAAAACAGGATTTCATAAGTCTTATTAAAACTTGGTAACAGGACCACAGCTTCTTTGCCACTTGACTGCTGTCACCATGGTGCCCAAGGCCATTGCTCCAGGGAGAAAGAACCCACTAAAACCTGCTTTTTTTTTTTTTTCCCCCCTCAGAAAAGCCAAATGCCAGCCAGTTACCTTCAAAAAGCAAATGCTTAACTGCATACACACATTCAGACTGCATTCACACTACAAGCAGGAAAAAGTGTCAGAAACCATACTGAGCGATTCTGCCTCTAGCAAATAGAGCCAACCACTAACATACTATCCAATTATTAATGACCAAGCAGGCAAAACCACATATATATCAACAGCAAGACTGGACAAAAAAAAAAAGTGTTACTTTTGCAAAATGAGTAACTAGAACTTCTTGCCCAGAGTATACTACAAATTTGGATTGATCACATAAAAAGACCATGTTGCACCACCTTTATTCAGTAACACCCAGAATAAACTGACATATGTATAAATATATTAATATGTATATATATAAAATATGTAAATAAAATTGAAGACCTCTTTTAATACATCTTTCCCATGTATACCTAATGTCTCACCTGTACTGGTTATTACTGAGCTTTTCATCATAATTAAAGTCCTCCCATTTTTCACTTAAAAAAAATTATTGTGGTACTGATACCATTTGCATGTGAATAATAATGCTCTTGAAAACAAGTGTGAATCTCAGAAACCACTGACACTCAAAGGAGATATGAAGAAGAAATCAAAACATTTGCATCATGTTTTAATGCATTTTCCATATCGAAGGTAACTGCACAATTACTTCACTTGGCTGTTAGCCAGTTTTTTCCTGAAGAAGCAGCTGTCAGAAGGTGTGCACAGGGGCAAGTATTTCAATCTGAATTTGTCTTTCAGTAACAAAGACAACACACTCTAGACAGTGGGAAGGTTTGGACTGTGATGCACCAGAGAGGCAGACAGCTCATTAAACAGCCTGAGGAATTCCTTTACCATGGGGCTGGGGGTGCAGGAACTCACTCTGCCTGATGTGAACCACTAGGTGAAAGAGATGACAGGCTTGCTATCCCAGTTCCCTCTAAAAGTGTATTTCAGAACAAAAACAATGAAAAAACTTCTTTGATATACTTGCAGAAATATTTTGAGGGTAATTGTGATGATATAGAGGTATTTTGAGAGACAACTTTGTTTTTCCAGTTAGCAGAATTCATTTTCAAAAAAAATCTATTAATTTCTAAGCAGCGATACATTCACAATTATGTAAAACAAATTTTCCTGTCTTGGGCTACTAAATATTAAAATCCAAGAAAAATTACTTCACAGCTTGCTTTCTGTAACTTCTCCTGATTATGTCAATGAAAAAACAGTACCAAGGACAAGGTCTATTCTACAGAATTATACTGCGTGGCTGTGGTTCAGTTATCTGATGCTCAAAAGATGAAAAATGGGTGCAGTGTCAGCTTGGAACTATCTCTGAATATTACTGAAGAGTTTTACAGGATAGAAAATTGAAGAGACAAGTCTTTTCAGTAGTCTAACCCATTTTAATAAAAAAGAGATTGCTATCTTATTGATTTGTTTCTTCCTGGCTGATCTCCATAGATGTGCATTGCTAGTAATTATGAATGACCCCTGAGTCACAGAATTTTCTTCTCAAAACTCTGCTAGGTAAAGAAACACCCCAACATTACTTTATTGATTTACCAAGAATCCATAATGCACCACACAAGTGCTACTTTGAGACGAGTAATTCAACTCCGAACTAGTTTCAATTTGAATCCCCTGACCCACTGCCACTAGCACCTCCCTTTTTAAAAGTCCCCACTTTTTGTGTCTTTCCTCCTTTGAATTTTTTCCAACAACCTTCTGAAAATGTAGAAGGTAGATTTGAGAGAGAGAAGAAGATTCTGTCATGGATGGTATCACACAGTAGAAAAACAATCAACTCAACATGTTCCTGTGTATATGTTTAAGAATCATGTGAGCACTGGGTACCACAGCATCACTTTTACTTTTTTTGGTCGGTGTTTCTTGAAGATTTGTTGTTATGACACACCAAGAGAGGTGTAACCCTGAAACAGCAACAAGCCACAAAAAACAACACTCCCAGAAGCACCAGTGGTAAACACACTGAGCCAAATGGGGACTGGATCTGGACTGTTGCCCTAAAACCATGGAGCTCTGATCAGCAGTTTATCAAGAAAAAGCCTCATTTCCTTAGAAGCCTTCATCGTTTTTGGATGAAAAAGAGAAGGATTTGTCACTCAGGTTAGGATATGCAAGGATATATAAGAAACAACCCTGGAGGTATGAGTTAGAAACGGCACTGACAACCTTCAGGAACAACCACCAAACAAATACGATTTAGTCAAATCCGTGTGGGCTCTATAGCCATTTGAAAGCCAATTAACATGTAAAACATTTGGCCAGATAAAGAAATTTGCCCAATGAATAAGGAAGAACACTGGACATGCAAGAAGTATAAAAAAATGACAACAGAATACCTTCCAGAACATGAATCAAAACAGGTACTTCCTTTCAAATCTACTCTGTTTCAAGTCAGTGGAAACAAGGATGTGCTCAGATTCAGCAATAGAAGCCTTTGTAGGTAAGTACTGGGCAAGACCTGACACAAAAGAACAGCCACCTTTCACCTGCAAGCAAAGAAGACATTTCTACAAACCTGGGTATTGCTCTATGCTTTCCTCGCCACAGATGGGACTTTTCAAGCATTGCTGAACTCTCCAGTCTCCTACTGACACATCAATAGAATTTTGTCACAAAAAATACGAAAGCAAATATTTCATTAGTCTATCAGGCTTGGACTGAAGCCCTTATGTTCTCCCAGGCTAGTTAAAGCTGTCCACCATGCTTTGTGTCAATCCAGCACGTTTTCTTAAGAACTGGCCTGGACTCAAAAGCTGCAGAATAGCCATGGCCTGTACAGAGCCTGTAGAGCCCAAGTGTTTTAAAGAAACACACACCAGCCCAAGGGTGTTGATGCATGGGGTAATTTTGTCCCCTTCTTCCCCAGCAGCTGTCGGCATGGAGCAGTGTGAGGGCAGATGGGGAAGGGGAAAGGGAAGGGCATTCAAGACGTGGAGAGAGCAGAGAAGAGCACAAAATCACCCATCCCAGGGAGCTCCCTCTGGAGCTCTGGCACAAAGAGCAGTCTCCTCCCAGCAATGCACGGTGGAGCAACAGAAAGAATGATGTGCTATCTGATACAAAAGTCAGACTGATAACAACAAAACAGCTCTTGGGATGGCTTCCTTTATTCTCTGCCTCTGCAGAGTGTGAAGAGTTTCCAGGTGCTAGCTCAGTCACAGGCAGGGGAGGGGGCCTGGAAAACCTGCACCCTCCTGCCCACCCTGTCGCTCACACACCAGGATGGACAGACAGTCAGTGACTGTCTATTCCCCCTCTCTTGGGAGAATTATTCACAGCAGCTCCTGACCAGTGAAAGCCTTTCCAAACAGAATCCAAGTATGTTGTGGTTCTGTTTTTAATTTCAAAGCTCCCGATGTATTCACAAGCGAACACAGCCACAGTAACCACCTGGATAATTTAGAAAGTATTTTTTCTCTTAGTTGTTCATTTGCCAAGGACTCAAGTCTTGATCACCCAGAGCTGCCTAGTTACCAAAGAGCAGTGTCACCCTGAAATATTAGAACAAACCCTAATAGCAAGAACCAAGCAAATCAATATAAATTGCCTTATTCCTCTCAATATCTTCTGTACAAAATCAAGCAGAACCACTTTTTTCTTCTTTAACTACTACAGCACCAGACAGACAGTACAGTTTTGATTTTCAGTCCATCTTTCGTTTCACACAAATAACAACAGTGTTTCTGAAATTACTTTAGCAATTTCCATGACAAGAATGATCTCTGACTGTAATTACCCATTAGCAGATATTAAAAGGGAATCAGGAATCTATAAACATGAAGCAGAATAATTGAAGGAGATTAGTAGCTGAATTATGAATCTCAAGTAAAAATAATCTCCAGTCTAGTGGACTCCACAACTATTTCAGTCTAGGAAATGAACTTTAGCAATCCAAAGATCACAGGAAATACCATTCATGTTAAAGACAACACTTCTTCCTTTTAGACTTTGCTTTCAAATGCTAGCCTGCAGCCATCTTGGCTTTTTCTACTCATATAAAAATATTGAGTGAAGAAGAGGTGTGTTTTTAATGATCTATCTGCTATCAGTGTGTGTCTTTACAAAGGTGAACCTCTTTTTATACATATTTTGAAGTTTTTCATGTGAAATCTCACCTTTCTTACTGAAGAGCTCCTTCTGCAATACAGAAAAAAAAAATCTTACTTATATTCACCTTCTATTTTCTCACAAAAACTGAGCATACCCACTTCAACTCATCAGCACTCAGAACTATATTTACATTAAAAAGCCAAATCAATACAAAAAGTAGACTGTCATTTGAAAAAAAAAATCTCATGACATGTCAGAGCAATCAGTGACACTACATCCCTTAGCCTTTGCCCTTGAACATTGACAGCCACAGCAATGATAGTGCTAAATGTACTGCAAAGAAAGCATTGAAACAGAACTTTTTAAATTCACATTCTTATTTCGGTAGATTGAGTCTTCTCATAATGTTTGTTCTACAATACTTTTTAAAGTAGGAATAAAGAGCAAGTTGTTTAATTTGGAAACAGTCCTTCAGTCTTTTGCACAAGTGGAAGACGTGAAATAACAAAGGCTGTGGTTTGGTAAGCTGCTGAGTCCAAGAGCCAGCTCTGAGCAGCCAAAGGAGAAGGTCTGGCCCACTCAGACCCCCCATCCTGTGCCAGGTGCCTGCACCCAGCTCCTGCTGGGCTCTCTGCAGAGCCCATTCACCAAAGACAGCAACAGAAAGACAATTTTGGCAGGTCACTTCCCTGTCAGGGTGGGGGAGTGCAGCAGGTAGCGGAGGTATAGATGATCTCCGGAGCTGGCCCGGGGTTTGGAAAGGAAAAGCAAACCACAAGTAGGAAAGCAAGCACAGCAGTGAGCTCTTAAACTGACTCATCACTTCTCACGGGTCCACAGCCTAAGAAAAAGAATATCAAGGGTACCACTGCTAAAGCTGGGGGTGGGGGGAGGGTGTTTGTTGCTCATTTTTAACTACCAGTATTATTACAGGATGTGCTCTGTGGAAAGAGATTACAGTCACAAAGAAATCTCTGTGCTACTGATCCAGGTAGGACAGAAAACAGTGACAGAATATGGTTCAGAAAACTGATTGGTAATTTAAGACAAGCTCACAAACTAAGTTCGTAAAAAAGAAAAAAAAGTCCATATAACCAGACTGATGCAACAGAACTATATGTGAGAGTTTACTACTGTTCTAAGGTACTTTTTATTGTGAAAACACGTAGTGGTTCAACCAACAAATCTATTAAGCCTTATAATTAAGTGCTGGGTCTGGCTCAGCAGGGTGGGGGAGGAAGAGTCCTTTTATAACACTGGTTTTCACAAGCAGCAAACTCCAGGGTGTAAAAAGATACATCACACCAGAAGAGAATTGAGCTGTGCTTTGCATCTTTCAAAACCAAGGTGTGTGATTATTTCTTGACTTCCCGACCCCCTGTCACATATTACAGACAGATTTTCTGACTTTAGCTGATTTAAAATTGAACTTACCACAGCAAAAGTCAATATTGCCCTCACACTTTCAGTTTTCAGACCTATTTAAAATTCGTGTCTTTGAACACAGTGTCCTCAGAAGCCAGGATGGATTTCAATGTGTAATTTCAGTTTAATTATATCAAAAGCAGAATGCTTGTGCAGTTATTGAAAGCACTAAAACCTGCAATATTGAGCTATATAAACTGCAGAAAAAACCCTGAAACACAGAACATTAAATTTCAGCACTATGAGGAATTTTCAGCTGAGACAGAAATAAGGACAGAGTCCTTGTGTGTGTAAGACCCAATAATTTCTATTACAATATCCCTGATTTTCACAGAAAGTAAAACTCCTGACATTTTCAGAAGATCTGTTTCTTAAGAAAAAAAAATGCATCACACTCAGTAATACTGAGTCTCTGCTGAAATCAGCAATAAAACAAAAATTCAAGAAAGGTGTGTTTGAACTGTCAATTTTTTTTTTTTAGGCATTGTCCCATTTAGATTACATACAGACAGACAGACAGCAAATAAAATAGCTCAGGCTGACAAGTTTTCTATGCTCAGTATAATTAATTACACCTAGAATGAATTCTCTGTTACCTGTATTGCAATATTCTGAATATGCCTCAGATAATCTATTTCAGTAAAGCAGTCAAGAAGCACAGATGTGACAGAGCCAGAGCATTGGGATGTAACTGGACTCGTCTATGACTAGATACAATAACAGATGTGCAAAAAGTAAAAAAATAACAAAAATTTTGAAAATCACTGTGAACAAGAGTGTAAGGGGCATCATATATTGCTCTCATTTTTTTCCTGTCTCACATAGTTATTTAAGGGGAATGTACAGTTCAACATAGAACTGAGTCTTTCCCACCTCTAGGTAAATAGTGTATTTGCACAGAGCAGGTGCAATGACAATATGGCATGGGACAAGGCAGGAAGAAGATAAAACCTGCCCTGAGTAAGATAAGAAATCACTTCCTATTTCAGTTGAGTCCATCTAAAACCAGTAAAACAGAGAAGGAGGCTCCTCTCTCTCCTACCTGAAATATTCCCACCCCACTGAAGTGAATAAAAATACAAACTGACATCTGAAATTCAAACAATGCAACGACACAACAACTTCAGTTTCCTTGACTTTTGTCCCACTCTCTAATTTTTACAGAACAAAGTATTTTTTAAAATTATTTTGTCAAACATGGTTGCTTCTGAATTCCTGCTTACTCAACTCTTCCCGAAACAATGTCACTTTGGACATAAAACTCAGCCCAAGGCCAAGAGATGGACACAGAAAAACATGATTGTGCATCAGTACTTGGAGCAGTGCACTGCAGGGTGGTATTGCAGCACAAATATATTTGTTAATGTATAAAATAACCTTTGTGAAAGCAAAGTCTTTGTACTATTTAAGGAAGAAGGGGGAAGGTAAGGAGACAGATGAAATCCAAAACCCCCTTTAAGTAATGACTAGTACTTCAAGAGTAAGTCCTATCAAATACCTGCTTTAAACATCTTATTTCTCTATACCATTTATTACAGGGGAATTTTAACGTTCCCCAAACTTAACCGTGCAACATTTGTTACACCACCACATCCATACTTCACAGCCAAAAAAACTAAAACTAACACTTGCAATAAGGAAGTTCCCTCCTTGGAGGTTAAATATTAAAAACACCACCAAGGAGACAGACATTTCTTATGGAAGCATTGTTTCTAGAGTCATACCCTACCTCAGGACACAAAGCTGTCAAACACCCACAATTCTTTTTTAAAAGTTTTCCAAAATGTAATACCAAGTTTTGGAAAGGTCCTTCGTGGAGTCATTCTGAAATAAAACAATGATAAACGACTGCAGACCTCAGAAATCTTCTATTTTCAGTCTCACTTGACAGCAACACACACTAGAAAACTGTTAGGAGTTGTGTACATATTTATCATTGATCCAGTCAAAGGGCCACAGGAGCCAAACATTCACAAGGGCCTGGGTGAGCTCCTTTGGATCATTAAGAGGGAAACATGCAGAAGCAGTGAGAGCTTTCCAGAGACAACCAACATGCCTCATGGAATTTTTTTTCTACATTAAGTTTTGATTGTCTACTAAGATACTAAGATGTCTGAACACAGATCTAATCACTATCACTCTTCTTGTTTCATCTTATCTTTCATCTTACCATTTACAAAGCTTTGTTTGACAGCCAGCCCTGTCAAACTGCTCCAACTCCAACAGGCCACTGGAAACTTGCACCATGCAAAGCACTGACTCACCACGGCAAATGTGGATATCTCACCTGGCACAGCTAAAACAAAGCAGACATTTTTAAATTAAATTCTCCTGAAGCAGGTTTATCCTTTGGATTTGCTGATACTAAGGCCAGTTAATGAGTATTAAAGCAGAGCTAGTTAATTCCAAACCTGAAATAATACCCCAGACACAGCAAATCTTCAGGATGTGGCAAAAATCACTTCTCAAAACAGCTTGCAGTTACTGCCTCAAAGTGACGTGAAGTCCACAGAAGAACCTTCCAAACCAGTGAGGCACCACGAACACCCAAGTGAAGGTTACACTGCTCAGCACCCAGCCAGCCCCCAGGGCTGGGTGCTAAACCAGCAGCACTGAGAAAGCATTTTTACCTGGACTGCAAAGCTCAGCTGTGCACAGCAGATTACACCAGGCTTTTATTTACTGGGACTACTGATAAGAAATGCATGCTTGTTGTTTGCTTACTGTTACAGGCCACAGGATTCATTGGCAAATTCCATATTTCTCCACTCCACCATAGTCTGTTCACTCATTTTGGAATTCCTGCAGGATACTGAGTGCAGCCTGCTCAGGTGTAATCCTTGACACTAAATCTTTTGATGTAGCACACACAGGAACCTGCAACAAGACAGGGAATCTTTACTCCAGTGACCACTGTAGGCATTGACAATGCTTTATTTCCTCCCCTCATAGTTCAAGGAAGAAAAATATACTCAATCTCCATCATACATTTTATGAACCTTTACCCAGACAATCAGTAGAAGAAAAAGTACTTAACTAACTGTGGCATGCATGAGTATAACTTGATTGAAACACTTCATCATAGTTGGAAATGCCTGAGAAGGAGGCTCAAGACTGATGAGAGGCATTATCTTTATGCTAACTGATCCCAATGCATTTCAAGCAAGGCCTGCATGACAACAAAGGGCACTGCTAAAAATAGGGTAAGAATGTGTAACTAACTTTGTCAACACTATAGATAATGAAAGTCCTACATTTTTCAGGAAGTTTTGTTACACACAAGATCAAATATCAGCAATTAAAAAAAAAAAAACCAAAAAAACAACGCTCCAAGAACGGCAACTTAAATTAAAAAATATATAATTCAAAACAACTCAAAATATTGCAGATCAGCAAATATGACAATATGGCAGGGAAACAGCTGAAAAAAAAAAAAAAACAAAACCACACCAACAAAATATTCCTTCTCTGGACCTTGTAACTCTGGATAAAGACTTATCTACTTGCTAGTGTGCAAATGAAGAGATTCTGACACTAAGTTCGCTTGTCTTGGAATACAAGAAGGGCAGAAATGCATATTCCTAGGATGTTGTGAACAGAAAATTTTGTCTCCAGTTAGGCAGATGATGACAAGACGTGGTTAGGTATCATCCTTGAACCCAGTGCACCAGGTATCTAGTAGGGGAATTCATAACATGCATAACAGCTCCTGGTTTTGTCTCATTCTCTTCCTGCCTTATCCTCTTCATATGCCTTCTGGGAACAACTCTGCAGATGTGACAAGATGCCAAAGAAGTTCAACACCTCAGCACAGCACCAGGCCCTGGTGCCTCACTGTTCCTTGTTGGAATCCAGTGCACGCTCACCAGGGGCAGGAACCCAGGAATAAATGGTTATAGAGCAGTGTTGAAACAATGACCCGAAGAGAGGCCCAGAGCAGGAAATCTGAATTAGGATGCCACTGAGGAACTTGATACAAGTTAAACAGCTGTGTTGGGAAGAGACAGTATCAACATCTACTTCGCAGCTCACCCCAAAGCTGTGTCACAAGGGACCCACTTTGGAAAGCAGAAGGCAAGGGAAACTGCCAAATAATCTGGCACAAAATCAGAATGGGTGCAAAGTATTTTATCACAACAAGAATTAAAGTCAATCTATTGCCATTTTCTGTTAAATTTTTGGTAAAATATACAAACTACTTGAACCACCACTCAAAATAGGCACTCCACTCTGTCACAGTGAGTTAAACGTCTAGCTCATACCTAAGCCCTGGGACGGCTGTGGCCATTTCCATTAGATTTTGGCCAGGAGTTAGCTGTACCTAGCCAAGTCCTACATGCATCAGCATTCATAAAAGTTGGGTGAAAACTGGAAAATATTCTTATGAAAAAGGTCAAAACCCTGACAAAGGCTTTTGGCAGCCTTGGAGAGAGATGAGAGGAAAAACCACAAGAATATCTCACAGAGTTCATCTGAAAAGGCAGATATAAATCTGATGTGTCTGAGCATGCGTAAAAAGCAGATAAAAATAAGACTTCATTAAACCTGTTACATGTTCAATTTGGAATGCCTAAATAAGCTGCTGCTTTACTTTCACTGTGTTATGTATCCAATATTAAGGATGAGTCTCTGATAATCATGAGCTGCCTCATGTTCCTTTGAAATGGACCAGTGTTATCTGGAGAGCAGCACATGAGAAGGATGTCCTGAAATATCATAATGCCTTTTAGAAAAATTAACTATGAGAGTTTTAAAAATCATCCCATGTTTATGAAGGTGCTCAGTTGTAGTTATTCATATTTATAACACACTCTAGAGAATTACAGGGTGATTTCAGAGAATAATGTCAAGTTGACAAAGTTTCACTGACTTTTACTTTTTTTTTTTAATTTTTAAAATCTATGCCTAAAAACATAATTTTGGTCAGAGCCCTGGATAAACAGCTTTATGCAAGATTCCCTTTAGTTACAGAGGGATCAAGGCGCTGCTCCCTAGAAGTGTTACCTCAGGATCAGGTCCTGGGGACAGTATACTTTCTGTCCTACACAGACATTATAAACAAAGATAATGCACAGGAGAAATGCTCCACATCAAAATGTAAAGGGAAGAGAGTTAAAAAAGAAAAAGATTCTCTCTGTATTTGTAACTGAAGTTCCTCAGAGGCACAGAGAGCAGTCTGCTGATAAGCAGCAAATTTCCGGCAGTAAAGTGATACACAAAGTGCTTGGAGCCAATTTTTGATCTGCAAGACAGACAAGCCTCTCTGCATTCAGCACTAACCACAGGAGCCTATTTCCCTAGCAACAGCTTGTGGGGCACTTTCATTTTAACTGAAGAACATTCAACCAGTTACATTATGAGCCCTGCACCTTGCTGCTACAGCAGCAGCTGCTTTTCACACCTACCAAATTGTTATTTGTGTGGTATTGAGCTGCTGGATCAATGCTGCACCTGCAGCACAGATTTGCTTTATAGTGTTTTGGTGGTTTGGGGCTTTTTTGGATTTTTTAAACTATCTGAACTTTATCAAGCTAAAACTGGTCAAAAGTCAAAAAAACCCCAAAACCTTACAGTACAGAAAAAAAGGTAACTTATATACCTAGTAAAACCTCTTTTATTTTCCAGATATTTCCTTTGTTTTAAGTTTGGAGTATTAGAGCACAGAGAAGCACTCAACAGCAGTCATGTATGTAACAAGCACAGTCCTTGATTAATTTTAGGGAGACTTAATTCAAATAAATGAGACAGAAAATGTACTAAACTAATAATCCAAAATCAACTAATCACCACCAGATCAAATGGCATAATGAGATAAAAAAAATTAAAGTGACAAAAATTGAGAAATTGCAATCTAGGAAGTAATCGTTCAAAACTGAGAAAAAGCAATATCCTTCAATGAAAATGTAATTGAACTCTACAACACATCCATCCCGAGTTTATCCTCAGACACTGAGGAAGGAAACAACAAGTTTTCATTAATACTATGCCCCAACGAAATAGAAACCCCTAATGGACATAAGCCATAGCCCAAAGGTCCAACCTGTTTCTTAAAGATAACCATGATTCAAAGACCTCGCATTCTGCACAGAACCCCAAGGAGAAAGCCAGCAGTTACACGTAGGGAAAGTACTCAACCAAAACCCATGCAATGAAGCACATCAGGAGCAGATCTGGGAAGAGAATCCAAACTTGAGAGTTCACTGGTCAAATCTTCCCTGGTAGATCAGGGAGTTCCTGTAGAAGCACAAATCACCCATTAAATTAGTGTCAGCTGTTGAAAATTCTGATTATTTCTGACTTCCGCTGAAGTTGTTCAGCACAGTTTAAGAGCAGGCCTGAGAGCCAACTGTTGCCAAAAGCCCAAGAACATTATTTCAATAACCACATCCTGTGTTTAAAGCACAATAAATTCCAGAATTATTTTTCATCCTTGTAATCCCATATTTCCATCTTGTGCACATACAAATCCTCAAAGCCTTCTGAAGCCCTTAGCCCCTGTATGAGAAGGACAACCATATTTAAACCAAGAACTCAAATCCATATTCTTTCATCCCTCCTATGGATTTTCTCTGACAGGCTCCAAGTGTGCAGCATCCCGTTTCTTCTCTCCTAAAGGAACTGACCTAATGCCAAAATCCACCCACAAAAGATGCCAACAACAAAAATGAACACTCACAAGACATTTTAGGAATACAGTAGTCCCAAGCTAATAAGGCACAAATAATTTTTTACTATAACAATTCATTACAGTAAACATCTTTGTTGGCACTTAAATCTTTTGCTGGATTTTATTCTCCTACTTCCAGAAACTGATATAATTCCTGGAGGAGAATGTCTGTTCAGCTGTGCCAGGAAGCACAACGCTGGGCTTTAAATATCACATAAAATAATAATTAAGTTATTGTGTAATAGCATTATATTTTCAAAAATAAATATATAATTAGATAAGAATGCATGATGTTAAGGATAGCAGAATGCCCGTCCTTCAGCTCCCACTGACAGACATGGTGGTTACAAAAACAACACAGTGAATCAGTGCTGTAAATTCACTTACAGAAACGAGGGGGGATCTTTCATTTAACACTAGTTTTCCAGTAGCAAATGGAATCAGCATCTCCGAGCAAAGGCGTGACAGAACAAGGGATGAAATCATGAGGTTCCTTTCATTCCTTTCACATGGCTGTAACACCACCACTACTGAGGTACAGTTCAAGCTGACACCTTTGCCATAGCTTCCTTATTGCTTAAGGTACAGCTCCCTGCCCAAGCAGCAAACCAGATATAATGGGGGAGGGCCTACATGTGGAATGGGAGGTGGGGATGTGCTCAATTACAAACATCTTCAGCAGCCAGTAAGCGTTTATTCATAAATCACAGAGTTTAGGTCAGTTTAATGAACAGAAACCTAGAGAGGAAGTTTTGTTCTCCATTTTAAAGAAATAAACCCACAGGTCCTGGCTATGGCTCTGCAACAGGGGCATCTACAGTAATATTTCTCAACAAGTTTCTCCTCCTCTTCCCTCTTCCTCCCCACCACTTATTCCTATCTTGTTGCCAAACCATTCTTTCAGTATGTGCATGTCACTGTTTCTAGAACTACATAAAGTCAGTTCAACTCAAAAATAACCATTTGTCTCTCCTAGGTTTTGTTTCTTTTTGTCCAAAAGGCAGATAGGGTCAGTGATGGTGTGCAGCAGCTTTGAGGGCACCTCAGCCAGCACAGCTGAGAGCAGTTGGTTGCAGAGCAGAGGCAGAACAACGAGGTGACAGCAGGAATGTGCTCCTTAACCTAAAAATGCTGCTGCAGTGGTCGTAGGGAGGAACTGTGCTTCCACATGTGCCCCAAGATGAGGAACAGCCCAGAGAGATGCTAGTCAAGAGCCAGGAATAGAAGAGATCAGCTTCTCAGGGGAAAACAGACTTCTCAATGCCTTTAGCACTAAGCAAGTAGTCAGGGTGGTGTGAAATTCTCTAACGTATGACAAAAGCCATTAATAGTTCAGTTATGCACAGTCTGTGACCTGCAGGAAATAGTCAAGACTGAAAAGAACAGGGACAGATAAATACATGCAAGCAGCGAAGACTCACCCCAGTCAGATTGGATCATCCCACCTCTGAAAACTGAATGAGGAGATCCAAGATGTTCTCCCAGAGCAAGGAGGAGAGTTGTAGTTGCATCATTTTTCTAGATGAGCAGTGTCAACGATTTATGCTCAGTCAGCCCTGAGCCCATCAATGCCTTGCGCTGGTCCCTGGGGCACTGTTCTATTAGAAGTGATGACTTTCACAACAGGCTGCTGAGCAGGATCCAAACAGAAACACACTTATTAAAGAAAGGAGAACTGCTACTTTATTTTTCAGTAAGAGCAAGAACACGCTGCCAGTATTTTGGGCAACTTCCAGCAGACAAATTACTGTTAATGTCCAGAACACTTTCCACTTTTGTCTGGGAGTTTCCAGGATGAGTAAATCAGACCTCATGTACTCTTATTTCTATCAACAATTCACAGAAAGAAAAAGCCAGAAATAAATCAGACTTGCTAGAATCACCCTGTGAGCAGTATTCAGGTTAATGCTTCCACCACTAAATCACACTTCAAGTTTGCTGCCTAAAATTCCAGTAATTTCATGAGGAGAAAAAAAAAAGTGTTCTTCCGTTCCACCTTACAATTTTTGCATGACAAGATATACACCAAAAGAATCTGTATTCAAGAGCAGGAAATAGGGAAGGAAGAATTAAGGGACTTTGCAGAAAAAAAGAACTATTTGAAAAGTTTAGCTCACTCTGTTAGGCAGAATGCAGTTAAGCGCACAAACTGAAAAAATATCAATCATATGTGACCAATTTGCAGCTTCTAATATGTTTTTTATCTTGCACACCTTCCAGAGGCTAATCTCCAAACCAAGTACTTTTGCATTTGATTGCCATCTCAAAAGACATATGAGCTCCCAGCGATAAAGAAAAGAAAAAGCCAAACATTTATGTGTGTAGAGTGTTTCTGACGTAACACAATCCACACATATTTACAAATCCAAACCCCACACACTAACAGTTCACTCATTTTTGTTGGTTTTAAATTGATTTTAACAAATGAAGCAGAAATTACTGAAATACCATATAATGCAAAATATGATAAACCCCATGTTCATATCTATCTCTGAGTTAGCCCACTTCATACAGGAACTAACAATCAAATGTTTCAGGGTAAGGAAAATCATAAGCCATATGCAACCCTTCAGTGACCTTAACTGTGGATAAAACAGGCAAATCTACATTTTTAGGTACTCTATGTATTACACACAGACATAAAAATGCTGTAACCTTTATTTAAATCATAAAACACTGGTTTACACCCACATTTCTACTACTTTATCACCATGCTAAGCCTAAGCATACAGACCTGCAAGTCAGAAACAAGGAAGGGAAGGAATAAAATGTAAGTGAAAATGTCTGTTATGTGTTTTTGTTAAAATCCACTCCTTAAAATGACTGTTAGCAATTACTCTGTTCAGGTGCATATATGTTGGACTATACCAATAATTTCATCACTGTCTATTTGCTAAATATACGTATAAGCATATATAAGCACAAAGAAACCCCAGATGATAAAATAAGTTGAAATTAATTGTAAGCAAACAGTCAAAACTTAAGATCTCAAAACACTCTAATTGCTCCACAGCATTTTTACAAAAAGACACTGAAAGTGTTCAGTGACAAGCATAGAAAAAGGCTTTCTATGTCTTTCACACAAGCTCCCAGCTTTAGGTGGTTTAAAAAAAGGTGTGTGGGGGAGACAGCAGATTTGCAAGAAATGTGCAAAAGTTCGAGTGATGTTCAAAGAAAATCAGTGGGGTAAAAGAAGAAAGTGTCCCATTGGGAAACATATTGTACACTGTCAGTTGCAGATGTCAAGCACAAATTAAGAAAGCATTAAGATAAATTTTTATATTTAGACACCAGCTAGTGTCTAAATGTGATGAATATGGAAACCAATAATCACTGAACTCTCCACCCAAACCACTGATTTACGAAATCCTGATTTCCTAGACGGGCTGACAAAAGAAGTAAAATGAAGCAAAATCAAAGCTGCAAATCAAGCATCCCAAATATAAGAGAGATTTTACACGTACTATGAACACTAGATGTCCACTTTATCAACATCACAGCTGAAAATAAATCTGTATTATGAACATAAAGCAAGACTCAAATCAACCAGAATAAACAAAAGTTAAGATTTTGCAGAAAAAATATATTCATGACAGCAAATATAATAACTAATACATCAATTCTTTTAAGTGGTGTTAGATTTTATCAATTTCCTTCAACGTTTCCTCCTTTGGCTGAAATGAATCTGAACGTTAGCACAAAACCATGTTTCCCAAGGGGCTCTGACAGGGCCGTGTGTGAGTGACCTCCCCAGAGCTGATACAGACTGGACACGAGTGGATACTCCCCCCTTGCAGCCAGGGAGCAGCACTTGGCTCCTCCTCTGAGCCCTTGAGTGATTGTCCCAGTTTGCCCCGGTTTTAGGACCCTACAGAAAGGATCAAGAGGAGGTCAGTCTAAGGAACAGGGATGATTCAGTGAATGACGCATCAAGGAACTCAGACTGCGGGTCAAGAAATCCCAAAGAAGAAAAGGAGTATTCTCATTCTGGCAAGAGTCAGACAAAAGAAAAGTCAGGAAGCTCATCAATAAAAACAGATATTTGTGTCAGTACTCTGAGCACGCAGTATATCTAGTTCTGGTCAGAAATTAGTCTCTTGCACAAACAAGCTACTGTACAAACTCAAGGTAACTGCATCAATACAAAACCCAAAATGGCACATTCCAGAAACAGAGCATATAACCTTCGCCATATAGTTCTTCAATTAGCATGCTTGAAGTTATTGGGAAATATATGTAAAAAACTAAAGGTCCAAAGAAACTGTTTAAAAGTTTGCTGACTTCTTCATTAAGACAGGAAGGAAATTATAAGAACGTTTAGGACCACTGACACAGCACTGATGTTTTATCAGAATATTAATGTTAGCAGACATTTTTAGTGGACCCTAAGTCACAAAATTGTGTTTTAAACAAAGCTTTTAGCATTTGACTGCAGAGAAACACTCACATTCAGCCAAAAGGAGATAAAAATTCATAAGAGAAGTGAGGAATCAGCATACAGTTCTGAAAGGCTTTTTTCTTTTTGTAAACAATTCAAAACCAAAAGCTATGTTTGGCAATACTGCAAGGAAGGTGCAGTAACCCCTCATGTTACTACCATGTTATAAAAAAAGGCTTGGCTTTTTTAAAAAAGAGAAAGGGCAGGTGAATAAAACTCACTGTTGCCTATCTTCCCTATGCTGTTAGCTATACAGCAACATAGAAAAGAATTAACAATTAGTGAATAGTTTATGGGAATACAAGCAATCATCCCAAGCAGGTTAGAACTAGAGAAAACTACATCTTGAGATCATTCTGATGCAGGGTTTACTTCCAATAAAATGGCACACAATACAGTTTGTGTGCTACAAATGATCTGTCCAAATTATCAAATTATCCAGATTTTAAAGATTTTTTAAAGGCTACCATGGCAAAGAAAACTACCTACCTAGTTATACAAACAAATTATCAGCAGATCAATTAAAACATGAAGATTAATAGCATGTAAAATTTCCCATAGTAACTGCCAATGTACAAACTCACAGCCTCCTGTAAAGAAAAGCAGAATAACTGGTCTCACAATTTACCTTATGTTGGATAACAGCATACACAGGTAATAAAAAAGGCATTTTAACTTGCTCCCTGACAACACTTTGTGCAGCCACCCTCCTAGGTTATTGTCTAAAAACTAGTGTGGCCATAATTACCATGTTGCTCCCCTGGTGTAAGAATATACATTTATGTTAGAAGATATTTGTGCAGCCTGTGTGCATTGCTGGGGGAGGTGAGGAAACTCTGCTATCATAAGCAGCTCTGCTCTGTAATCTCAAATTCCTCATGGCTGTCACAGGAGCCTACATGTATCTGAAGTTTTCCTGGACATTCCTAAAGCTCTTTAAACATAAGAGTCCTTCATTTGACAAGGGGAGCACAGGAAGGGCTGGTTGGATGGCACTGCAAGGAGCAGCACTCAGCCTCCTCTGCTGAATAAGACACCAGCAAAGATCATCCACAACCACCTGGCTGTTCCCTAGCAGAACAGGTGCATATAAAAACCAGTTTTTCAGGTCTGAACTCAAATTGTAGGGTAACCATACAACAGACCACCCAAGGGTCTGTGACTGGCCAGCAGTCGCACAGCAGCAGAGGGAACCAGAATCAAAGTCTGCTTGGATCCTTCTCACGAAGCAAAGCCCATACTGGGAGTGTCAAGTACAGGAACAGGGATGTGGGAAGCCTGGGAAGCATTGACTAAATCCTAAAGAACACTCCAAAGAACGAAGATTCAGGGAACAGTATGCTGTATAGCTTGTTATGCACTGACCAGCAATTGCTAGCATCGCCTGGAGAACTGCTTTAAAAGTTCCCCCCACTACTAGCTCTATGTCTTTGTGACTGTCAGCTATCTCATGCCTCCAAGAGTTAAGTGTTACTAGCACATGGGTCCCAGAAAAGTTTGTTTACTTCAAAAAGAGAGTCAGAACTGATTTTAATGTCCAGCGCATTTGTTCCTAAGGTCCAGGCTGAGTGAGTGGGTGCAGAGAGGCAGCACCCATTGCATATGGGGTGGACACAAATACAGCTGACTGGTGTCATCCAAAGAAGGCACAAATCAGGGTGATACCATCACTAACTTGCATACAAAAAGAGAACTTATTAAAATTCAACCACAAGGCTGGAAAAAGCAATGGAGTTGTTCCCCGCTCAGAGCTGACACACTTCCCCTGCCCACTGCCAGGCCACTGCTCTGACAGCACAGTTCAGGTTACAGCAACTAAAAAGTATTTCTGGACAACTTGATTTCCAATGTGTTAGGCAGCTGCCTTCAGAAGTGCTTCTAAAATACAGCAGGTTTCCAGAAGACATACACTACGTTCTCCCTTCTGGTATCTCCAGAGTCCCCCCCATCGATGGCACTAACCCAAGCCTGACTCTGGATCAGGGCAAGTTCTTCCCGGGTCCACCATAGTATCATTGTGCAATAATAATGCAATATAATTAGGTCTCCTCTGCCTGCAACCCATCCCATTTCTGTGAGGGCAGTGCACAGCTAAAGAAATCCTTTCTCCTCCCCCTGATCTCACTTTTTTCTCCACTTGAAAACCCTTCAGGTTCTAATGAGAATATTTTTATAGCACATGAAAACTGCAACAATTGATTCATGTCTTTCTGATTCCCAGAGTTCCCATGGTTTCTACAACCAACACTCCTCCGACTTACCAGCAAGTAGTAAGTTTGGTTGTTTTGGGGGTTTTTTTGGCTAGTGCTTCTTAAAAAATTGGCTGTTTGTAAATGCACAAGCCCAAAGAACAATGCCTGGGCTGATATACAGAATGTGATGAAGATACTGGGGTACTGATGCACAGAATGTGCCATTCAGAAAGATAAAAAGACACAAGCACAGTATTTTTGATTCTGTGGCCTTCAAAAATGATGCTTTAGTTAGTTTTCTTTATTTATGCCAATAGATGCACATGTATCTTTACATATACACATTTTTATTGGCAGCAGAGAACTCCAGGAAAAGCCTAACCATGAACAATGCAGTTTAAAACAAGTACAGGAGAATGCATTTCCAAATACAGCTGCCTGCATAAAAGTAGGACAGAAATTAATTCAACATGTAAAACAAGTGTTTAATGCTACTGTGATAAACCAGTTTAGCTACAACTACATCCAAAATCCCTGTGTAAACATGCTTGATAAATGGTTATGGAATACAGAGCCAATATAAGAAAAGAGCAACTCTTATTTCTTGCCTAAGTCCAGAATCTTGAAAAGCAAAACTTCCTCCTTTATTCTCCCAATATAAGATTCATTAATTGCCATTTAATCTCCTTTATCTAACAAGATTGTTAAATAATTGGTCTGCACCTGATCAGAAGCAGTTAACACCCACATGCAGCTCTGCTCAGACTGAAAACCTGTGTCACTGAATCGTGTTCTACAACTCCACAAGTGAGCTCTGAACATGCAAGCAATCAACACATCAGCTCACTGGAGAAAATAAAACAGCCGGTGTGGAATTCCGCCTTTTGTGGCACTGTAAAAACTGCATCAAACTGTTTTTACAAAGTAACCACACTGGGTTTTTGCTATTTCTTTGAAAGCCAAACGTGGTGTTTGTACTGTTATCAAATCAAGTTCTCACTTTTCAGAGCAACTCCTAGCTCTGAGTACCTTCAACAGCTGTGTATTTGTATTTGCAATAACACTGCACAGTCTCAAGCAAACCACAATATACATCAACCCCTGCTGTAGCACTGCAAAGCATCTTCTGCCTTATTTTGAAAGTGCAGCATTCTGAGGGAGAAGAGAGTGGGGGGCTTGTAATTGTTACAATTAGCAATCTAAAAATAAAAAGTAAAAACTACTAAATTCAAAACAGGATACTCCTCAGGAACTTGAAAAAAAAAATACAGATGATTTTTAAAAAGCACTACAGTGAAATATTTCTACGTTCATTTCCTGATGTAAAACAGCAGAACAGAGCTCACTCTTAAGAAATGGTGAAATCGGGATAACAATTCAACTGGCAATACCTCCAACCAAAGCACAGTCCAGAACACTTTTCCAGCACGTTTTCAGAAGTGTAACTTACTACTTAGATAACCAGGAGCCAAATTTTACAGTACAGCCACCACTGACAAGGAGGGAACTGTCCCCACGTGTCTCTCTAGAAGTTCAACACCACATTCTGGCCACTTCCTCTAGCCTGGTTGTTCTGTTCCGACAGAGGAAAAAAATCATACTTAAAAAATGCTTATCCTATGAAAAAAAAAAATTGCATTTTGTCCATTTAGCTTCATGAATCATCTGCAGCAGGTCAGATGAGCACCAGTGCCGACTTCGGGGGGGGGGGGGGGGGGGGTGGTGGAAGCACAGGGGCAGGAAGTGAACAGAGCTGCTGGCTTTTAGTGACAGCTGCTCCTTGAGCCAGCTTAGCTGCACCATAAAAATCACAGCCTTCAGTGCATTTACTCCTGTGTTCATACTCAAAGTCATATATTTCTAGAAAAAACCACTTTTTTTATTCAAACATCATCAGTCATTGTTACATAACAAGTGAGCAGAAAGGGATTTAAAGTTCCCAGGACGTTCCCAAAAGAGGCTGTGTCCTCCTGTATATACACAAGACCTTGCTGGAAAAAAAACAAAAATCATTAATTCATGAGCAAGGTGGATATTTCATAGCAGAGAAAAACTGGGCCCAAAAACCCCAAAACTCAATCTGCTCACAAGCATACAAAGTGACTGGTAGTTATGTTAAATATAGAGGAATATAAATTTTAACCTCAAAACCAAGTTCCTGATTAAAATGTAATGCCTGCAAACATTTACCACATTTTCTGTTATTTGTATTAGTTTATTCCCATAAACTTGTATCTCATGAATATATAAATGTTTGTTTTCTTGGCATTGAAATGCCTGCCATCTTCACAGCTGAAACTGCCAGTAAAGAAGGAGCAGAAGGTCAGGCAAAGAGTGTCAGGAAATGAGAAAGTTCTGATAGCGGTACCCCAACTTCCTTTCAAATGAGAAAATTGAAACCAAAATTCTGTTCTGCTACTGCAACTTATTTTTTTGATTTATTCCCACATGTGCTCAGTAGCAATAACAGGGGAAAAGAGACAGACACACAGAAAAGCTCCAGTACAAAGTTCATCCCCTTTCAGCTTGACCCAGTCTGGGGTTTTCCCCACAGCCTAAGTCTGAGCTTGTTTGAGCAAGCAGGTTCTGCCTGAAATACCGCAACAGATGGGCTCAGGTTGACAAGAGCCAGATGCTAAGAATATCTGGCATTTAAATGATCAGGGCTTTATTGCCCATTGCCATTAATTTCAGTTGAGTTTGAATAAACCTCAGTGAGCTCAGTCTGTCCCAATCCACCTTTGTGAGCTCCTTCCCAGCTGCACTCTTTACCCTGCCCTTCCGTGTGATCTGTCATCCTACTGTAACGCTTGTTCCCTCACTATTTTGGTTACCTGGATGGAAAACGGTACTCAAGTAAGAATTAGTCACTGCTAGGTGGTTTGATCATCAACTAGTTCTTTCAAAGAACCCCCAGTATGAATGTATATTTTTATATAAACAAAGCAGAAAATGTCCCAGACTGGACATTAAGTAAATAATTAAGTAATGACTAAAACCCAGGCTATAGCACAAATGAAGAGCATCTTACTGCAATATTTTATTCAACTCATTGAAATGCTAACTCATTATTATTAGTCATAACAAAAATCCATGGAGTGAAAAGTAGCAACCTAAACCCAAAATTACATAGTCACAGGTAAACTATTTCTACATTTGTCTACCTATAAAACACTTACTATGTTGTCTCCTTCCTTGAAATAAAGTATGCAGTCTCAAGATCTGACAACTTTGTCAAAGCCCTTTAAAGCATTTTTGTATTGATTCTATTATGAGACTATGCTTGGGGCTTTATAACAAGCCATTTACAAGGCAGCATTATCAAAAAAAAGAGAATTTATTGCTATTCTTGCTGAACACCTCAGAAAAATACGTTCCTTTCGTTGTGGGCTGAATGAGAACTTGCATGTCAAACAGCACTTGTCTCTGCATCCCACAGAACAGAAGGTGGGACAAAGCCCTGCCACTACTCTTAAGCGATGCAGGACACTGGAGAATGAGCCTGAAAATTACCTCCTTCAATTATCTTTGCCAGCAGGCCCCAGCAGCAACCTGAGCAGAGCAAACACACAGACACTGCAGTGAACAAAGCACACACGGAGCACTGGGGCACTGGAGGGAGAAGCTGCCAGAAACAGCCAGCTCTGCTCAGAAAGACTTGTCACCTTTCTCTGACTTATGCCAGTTGCAGCCTTGGTAATCTTTGTTATTTCTGTTTTTAACTAGAATCATTATTTATTCACTTTAGTTTTGTGCCCAGAGACAGAAGTTAAACACACCCTGTTGGTTCCTTCTCTCTAATTACAGACCAGAAGCTACTTTTATTGCTGAAAAGAGGATTACAGAACAGCTGTTAAGAGAGGAACGTTTTGGCCATTAGCTGTGAAGGAAGCGCTTAGGAAAAGCAGTGTATACAGCCCTGCTGCCACAGGACAGACAGCTTTTACTTTGTTTCTTCTTTAATGCAAACAGACCTGAAGCCTCTGAACTGTAGGGCCTGTGCTGTAAAAATCAAACCAGCAGCTTGGCTGCTACAGGGGAAGATGTTTGTTTATTTTTTATAAAAGTGCTACTGAAAAGAGACTACACAAAACAAAGCTGTTTGAAGGGCACATTTTGACACATGTCATAATTCCAAGGTAGTGAGGTAAAGCAATGCTTTGGTTAGAAAAGGAACAACAGCCCCAGGTTCTACTTAAATTCTGCTGTTTATCTTTGAGTAACCTAGACAAAATCATTCCACCTTTTACACCTTAACTTTACTAACTCTGAAAAGGTAACATTCAGCAGTAGCAACCTACACATGGCATGCAGGAAATTTCACTACAGCTTATTTATGCTATCATATGTTATTATTAAGCAAAGAAAAACACTTCCAAAGGGAAGATCCAATGTATTGCTTGCCCCCTTGCCTGCATATATGGATTACCCTGTTGCTCAGCACCACAAGACAGAGCCTGGATCCTACTTGAGGAGCCTCAGGAAGATAGGATGGTGTTAGAGGTGAAAGACAAACAACAACAGTTACTTGAAGTGATTTCCAAGTCTCTGGAGATAACAATGATAGTGATTTTTATTATGAGATAAGAGTGTTGTAAAATTCCTAATTTAAGACAGCATCTTTTTTCCAGGTGAAAATGTTGTGGTTTTGTAAGTCAGAGTAGGAGAAAATCTGAGATTGATGTGTTTACTGTTCTCAAAATGTAAAATATAAAATTCATTTTTTTAGCAAACACAAGACAGACTCTTCATGAAGTCTGCTGTAATGGCCTGAGGAAGAAGTTGCACTTCCTTATTGTAATACAAGATGATCTAACTACACAGTGCTTACAAACTATTTCACACTGTAACATCCTGTCAGTTTAGCAAATAATCATCTTGAAACTTTGCAGATGTTAGTTTAATAGATTATCTCTCTCTTTATGTGGTATTCAGGTTAGCTCCTCGAATGGCGCTTTAAATTTGAATATTGGCTGGGTTTTATTAGGGAAGAAAAGAGAGATCTTTGGCTCAGCCAGGTCCCAACTTTCATCTGAAAAGCCTTGTTGATTTAAGGAAGATCTGTAACTCTTTAGCAGTGCGCCCAAGTCTTTGGAGCTGCTTGTGAGCTCAGCTGTTTGCCAGAGAGAGCCAAAGAACAGCAGAGAGCAGCGAGTGGCAGCGCAGGGGCCAAGGCTCCCCAGTGCCACTGACCCTCCCATGGCACCCACAGCACATCCCACTCCTGCCCAGCTGCACCTACACACCTCAGCTCCCAGGCTGACTTCCTAGGACAATAAAACACTCCTCGATTTACACGAAAAAGTATTTCTATACAGAAAAATCCCAAATGACACTTGCAATACAGAAGCTTTGCACATGCTGAGTGCAGTTTGACCATTACATTTTATTAATCTGAAACAAATCCAGGTAGTCTGGATCCTTTTTCAGAAAGATAAAACATAGCTTCAACACAAACTCTAAGACTGAGGGAGCAATCACCGGGTGAAGTATTTCACCCTATGCTTTACAGTCTTCATAGTAAGTTAAAATCAGAACAAGTGATTTTGATAAATTCTGCAGCATTAAACCCAAGTCAATGGTGTAGCGCAAGAATAAATCTAAGATTTCAATTTAGAGATTTTATTGTAATTGCATGGCGAATACTGCCTTTTTCTTTTTTATTTATTTTTCTTTTTTTAACCTAAGAGCAACTAGCAATTACACAAACACCCACCTTAACAGAAAACAGTGATCATCGTTTTTGGCTTACACCTTAAACTAATTAGCTCTCAACCAGCACCTGCTCTTTCACTTAGCACAAGCCCTGAGAACATAAATACCCACATACATTAGGGAATGAAGTCTCTCCTTTGTTTACTCTTAATGGTGTTGACATTAGTTTCATTAAGAAAAAATTTAAGCAGTTTAATGGCTGCTTTACAAGAACCCCCAATGACCCTAATTGCTGATCCTAATGGCTTCTGGAAGCAAAAACAACACGCTATAATGGCCATTAGAAATCCGTATTGGCTTACTGTTTTCAGAGAGGTATTGCATGTACCCCACTGTTTCTGTTCCACACTTCTGGATAGGGGAAACTGTCAGGGTGTGGCGACTTTGGCAAATACTGGTTTTAATGTCACCCACTCCAGTGAACACTTTTTTCAGAAGTACTTAATTCACCATAGACACAAATATACCATGAGTGCACTGTATCACACCTCAACACATTCTTTCTCCACCTATAGCGGATCATAAAAAACTGTCCAGATCAGTACTTCAACATTTGAAAGATCAGGATACGTAAACAAACAATGAAACCCCTCCAACACATACAACAACCACTCCCCATTCTTTATTTATTTACTTCTGACACAAACATTAAACCCTTCTGGAATTTTTCTCTTTCTCTCCTGGAATGCTGCTTGCATAAAAATAGTATAGGAAATTATTCTTATTAGCCTTTAAAATATATAATAGCTACAGAATTTCTTTATAGTACTTTTCCTTTTTAGACATAAACAAGTTCATATATATATTTTTTTTTCTTTTATTTTTTTTTTTAAGGTGAGCTCCTTTTAGAAGTTCCCAGGTCCCTCTCTTCTATTAACAAAAAAACCCCCACACCCCCCCACCCCGCTCCAACCCTTCCATCGTGAATCTTAGCAGAAAACAGTAAGGTCACTAATGCAGGTACATTTACATCCTATTTCCCACTAAGAAGAAATTTTCATATTGCTGTGTCCAGAAGCTTTATTCCCTGTAATAAATCTCAACCACTTCAGAATCAAATCCAAAGTTTTTAGGTACACTTGTGGGGATTTTCCCCACCTTGTATTTGCACAGCACTTATCACAGCAGGGTCTTGGGGCACAACCAAGCGTGTCAGGCTCCCAGTAATACAGATGAAATAGAACACATCTGACAGGAGAAAAACAGACTTCTATGCTGAACCAAACTCAAACATTACACCGCATATTTACTTTGTGTCTCCAAAAAGGTTTCAAAGTGTCTCTGCCCAGTTCTCAGCACTTGTGCTGACCACATCCTTACTGCTTATGACAGAAGTCTCAGGCTTAACAGACTTGAGTATGGTCCTGGGTCATTGCTGATGATATGCCCCGTTCCTGATCCTTCATCTGCCACTGGCAAACATCAGATCCCAGCAATAGTGGTCCAATGCTGTTCTATATGTTTTAAAGCATTTCAACCCCTTTATTACCAGTGGTTATAAAAATGCCGTAACACATCCCATGGAGATTAGAAATAACTTACCTATTCAGCAGTAAAAAAAGACACAAACCAAACTTCTGCTGATATTTCAAGCACGCTCTGGTATTTAAGTACCTCCTTCAGCAGTTTAAAGCCCTATTGTGCTAAAAAAGTGCAATCCAAAAAGGATCCAAAATACACTCTAGTAAGAAGCAGCCAGCTTTTGGCTTTTGAGTGCAAAAGACAACCCCAAACTTCTCCATTCATGAACCAGTGCTCAGGCCTCGCAGCTTTACCAAATCCGCCTTTTCTGAGCAAAATAAACTTGGAGAAGAAGTTTATGGGCCCCAACGCTTTTTCGCCGTTCCCAAGTGTATCAAGTGGTGTCACACGAGGTAGTAAATAACCATTACACGGGAAACTCATCGAGCCCTCGACTCTTGCCGCCGTGCTCCGCGCAGCGCGACCCCGAGCCCTCACCCTCCCAGGGCATCTCCCCTCCCAGGGCGGTCTCTCACCTGCGGCCGGCGGAACAGCAGCGGGGCAGGGCTTCAGCTCCTGCTGGGGCTGGGACCGGGGCTGGGACCGGGACCGGGACTGGGCCCTTCTTCTGCTGCTGCTGCTGCTGCTGCTCCTCCTCCTCCTCCTGCTGCCGCCGCCCGAGGTGTCTCTGGGGCCCGCGGAGCCTCCCCGGCGCGGCGAGGGCGGGACCGCGGCGGCATCGCCCCTCCTGCCTCTGCCTCTGCCTGTGCCTCTGCCTGTGCCTCTGCCTGTGCCTCTGCCTGTGCCTGTGCCTCTGCCTGTGCCTCTGCCTGTGCTTCTGCCTGTGCCTGTGCTTCTGCCTGTGCTTCTGCCTGTGCTTCTGCCTGTGCCTGTGCCTCTGCCTGTGCCTGTGCCTGTGCCTCTGCCTCTGCCTCTGCCTCTGCCTGTGCCTCTGCCTGTGCCTCTGCCTCTGCCTCTGCCTCTGCCTGTGCCTCTGCCTGTGCCTCTCCTCGGCACGGGGAGCGCCGGCGGCACCTCCGGGGGCTCCCCCTCAGCTCTGCCCTGCTCCGGGTCTGCAGCACCCCGTCCCGCACAGCTCGGGGGTTCCGTGTGTCCCCCCACCAGCGTTCACACTGTACAGCGGTGGAAACAAACTTCTGCCCAGGACTCTGAAAAATACAAAAGTTTACAGCCAGCTTTTTTACTTCTGGCCACTACTGTGGTGGATCTGGCAGGACTCCCAACCTCGTCACAGCCAGGCTGCACCCGGGGACAAGGGACCTGACCAGCTGTACCCGAGGGTCCTGACCATGGCTGCAGCCGCCCCACGGCACCGGGGTCCCATCGCTCCATTGGCTTGAGTCCCCGAGACTGCTCTGTGGGAGTTTCGCTAGGCTGGCAGTGATTCCTCAGAGCATCAAGCCTTGAGCATATGGCCACTAACTCAGACCCAGCCTGGCTCTACCACACATCAAGTCTGATGCAAAGCTCACTGGAGGCAACAGAAAGAAATGCTGATTTCCATGGATTTTTTGGAGTAAGCTTATCTGGTGAGCTGTTAGTCACTGGCAACCGCACACAGCCCATGGCAGGCAGGCATGTGCCCAGCTACATGCAGCTACAACCACGTGTTAGTCATCCATGGACGTCCCATTACTGCAATAATGCCTTAGTAACTAAATACAATTTGTATTTGTGTCCTGCCAGCCAGCTGGTGCTTCCCACTCTCAGTAGGCCCAAGTGATGTGCTTGAATTGACTCTCAGAGGGAGCAGCAGCTCAGTGCACACACCACAGGCACGACAGCTTTATGTGACTCTCTAAGCTCCTGTTCCAATATTAGCGGGAAAATAGGAAAGGCTGTGCTGTCTGGGACTGCCCAGCCATTAGGATGATTTCAGGCTGTTAGGGCTGGGAATTTTGGAAAGGAATTTAAATCCAGCTTCAGCAATGTGAGACAGTAGATAAGGCACACAGCTGGAGAAGTGGTTACGTACCTGAGGCACAGGACTGCGCAGCAAGTGAACTGGACTCTGCTCCTCTGAACCCTGCCCTGCAATACTTTCATGTGCAGTCTTGAGCATGGTACCTAATCATACCTTGGTCTTCCCGTTCCTGTTTTGGATGTAGTGTCCAAAAGCATTGGAAATTATAGGCACATTTAGATGGAAGCAGTGCACAGGCTATTCAGACCATTTCTTAGGGGAGAGGAGAAGGATCTTCCAGTAAAATGATTGTTAAAAAGAACTGTCTTCACTGGAAGTTGGATTAGATAACAAGATTTTAAAACTGCAGGAAATGGAAAATACATTGTTCTGCTGAGATCATAAATGGAGTAGTTTCAGAACAGATGGACTCAATTTATCACTTCATCAAAATTTTGTGGACCTTCCGAGTACACAGATTGCTTAACATCATTTCTGTATACCCACAAAAAATATTTGCTATCTCAGAGTAAGATCCAAAATTCCTGCATGATTCAACATGACTGACATTGTAGGGGTTTTTTAATGGCAGCAGCTCCAAAGCATTCCAAGTGCTTTATGTACACTGTTGTGCAGATTACTCTTAAACTATGAGCAATTACTGTAACATATTTTTAGCCCAAAAAAAAAAGGATAGAAAAGGAAAAAAACCCCAAATTATGGAAATTAATATCCAGTTCCCTGCCTCCTGCATATGTTACATACAGACTTCCCCCATTCTTTTTTGTGCAGCTAATGTTTCTCTCAGCGCTGGCAGCTGAAGCACAGGCAGGGCTGGTTCTCACAAGCAGATGTTACCACCCCTTACTGGAGAGCACCTGGCACTGCTGGGAGCCTGCTCAACGCCACCACCCAAGCACAAGGATCTGTCCTGTGTGAGAAGAGTGACAGTATCTCACCTGTGCTTTTAGTGACTTATCTTTTTGCCCCGGTAAATTGATCTAAAATAAATTTCCTATACACACGTGGTAGCTGCAAATGTGGGATACTGTGGAAATGTAGCCCTTCATTGGAGGTCCATCTGAAGTGTCCAGATTGGAATACAGCAATTCCTAGGGTTGTATTTGTTTCTGTGAAAGTGTTCTTCACAGACAAGCAACCATTATTGTTTTCAAGCTCTTGCTTAGAAAAATATTCAACAGTTCTAAAATTATATGTACATCTTGAGTGTATAAAGTCAGAGTATTAAACACAGAAATCTAAAACTTTCTCAAGATTGAACTGGACAACTGTACCATAAATAGTTTTAGAGATTTGGTTAAAATGCAACATATTTGCTGATAAAAATCTAATAAAATAAAATTTTTAGTTTTTTGTTTAAAGTGTTTGTAGATAGGATGTTTTAAACAAATGTAGTTGCAAAGTAAGTTATAGAGCATTACAGGAGTCTGTTTTGTACAATTCAGATGTGTGCTTCACTGGAAATTGCCATAGTACCCAGGGCCATGAATCATTACGAAACAGAGAAAGATCACTATTTTTAAAAGAAGCAGAGATAGAAAAACATAGTAAACTTCAAGTATGGTTCTCATCTGAGGGGTTTACATTTTTCTCTTAATAAGTCACCGTGGGTTGAACCTGCCTTCAGTCTGTGCATGCTTGTACTATTCATAGTAGTAAAGGGGATGACAGCATTTGGTTCTAAATAATTTTGTTTGCAAAATGTTTCAACATTCAGATTTTCAGTGGCTCCCATAAATGAGTCAGTTAGGACTCAGAGGATGGTTGCTGACCAAATAAACATGTGACAAAAGCAAATCAGAAATATAGTTATAACCTCAGAAAATATTCTTTAAACCTTTAGGAAAAATTTGAAAATTAATATAGAGCAGACGGTTTGTGGGTTAGACATTATATAAAGTAGCACAATATGTTAAGTTGGACTTGTAAAATTAGCAGACAGACTTTTAATATGTTCATTCCTTTTAAATGCTCCTTTGATGTCCTGCAACACCACAGCATGTAGGGTAGCGTGCTTCACCATACTGCCTTTTTGTAGTTCCTCACATGCGCAGAAACAGTGACCCCGACAACCTTAATTTCTGCTTTTCTTCACTAGTTTCATCATTCTGATTCAGAAAGCCAGAAATAAAATGTTGTTTTTAATGAACTCTGCTGTAGGAAGTATTTATTAGAATATTGTTTGCTTGTTTGTTTTGGATGAGATTTAGCATCTATTTACCAGTGTGCATCTGCACACACTCCACTCTCTTTGGCCACTGATCAATTTAGAGAACGAGACAAACAACTTGAGTAAATTATTTGCTATTTCCTGTAGAGATATCTAATAATAGAACAATCTCAACGTCCTAGGCACAACATGCTTAGGAAGGATATAGTAAGACATTATTTTGAGCTGCTACATTGCTGTCACCCTCATTTACAGGACAATATTAGAATCAATTGCTGAAGACCATTAGGTTTATGCTGCTAAACGCAGGAGCACCTCACTGCATCAGCCTGGCTAAAGAGGAGGCAGAGTTTCACTGCTGTTACGTGGTTTGCATTTTTGGCTCCTGGATCAATTGAACAAACTTTGGGGAATAATTTGTTGCTTTCTGTAAACAGAGCAATAGATGTCATACATGTTTCTTTAAGGACATGAAAAGCTATTCAGGTCTCTCATCCTATTTGTTATTTGTTTTAAAGTTGTCAAAGACTCTTGGCTGACTTGGAAAGACAATCATGTTTTCTAGCATTCCAGATTTCATTCAAGTCAGTGGGACAACAGTAATTTCTCCAAAGAAAACTTGAAGCTCACAGCACTGGAAAACAATAATTAGGGAAGGTACCAACAACGCAAAGAAGGGTGTGACTGAGGAGCTTATGCAGTGTTTCCTAGAGGAACTGAAGGACTTAGGAATACAAGTCCCACCACCTCCAGCTCCAGTGCCTGGGCTAGGAGGTTTTGTTTGACTTCTTGGATTGACAACCAAAAAAACGCCTGCATCTCCTCTCCTGTTCATGCTTAAGATTCTATCTCCAGAACAAGAAAACGCATTATTCCTTGGAAAATCAGTGCCTGGTTAATTGCTTAAAACTTTTTACTTGTACTTGCAGGTGTAATTTGTACCGAACCAAGGGCTATAGATCAGACTGGGTTTTAAATCTTCCTGTATACTCAAGTTGACCTGTACTAAAATGGAACGTTTTCTTCTAGAAATTTAATTACTCTCAACAATGACAGACAATCTGGTCTGTGGCTTCCTAGCAAACTGTTAGATGGTCTTTATTGAAGAGTCACTCTTTTTATTAATTGGTAAGTTACACAAGAAAAGAAAAAAAATGAAAGGAAGACCGTTTCCCTATTAGGTGCCCTAACACTGCAGGTGGAGTTTGTCACAAAATGGAAGATGTTATTGATTGAAAGAACACAGAAAAGAACAGATCATTTTATGTTCACAGTAAGTGATGAAACTATTTAGCTAACTGTTTTCAATTTGCACTTTCAGTATCTCTGCATTAGTAGCTAGGAGGGTATACTGGAAAGAAAAGAAGAATACTTTGGAAAAATCAGTAAGGAACAAATGGACCATGTATTTAACTAGGAGAAAATGCTCTTACATAAATTAGAATACAATTCTAGAACACAAAGTTCTAAAAGAACCCACTAGGAAATATGGATTTACTAAAAGAAAACCAAGCCAAAAACTACCCCAATCCTGTTACAAATCAATTTTAAAAGTGTGTGGACAAACTTCATCTGATTAAATCAATGTAGCCCTAATACAGTGAAACCAATGAAGAAAAAATTATTTCTGTTACCTGAGGATGTAGACTTTCATATTATCTCACTGAGCTAACGAAAGTAACTCATTCCTTGAAGATTAGTTTATTTAGACCACAATGGGGATTATAAAAGAGAGAATACAAAGTAAAAACATAACCCACTCTTTATTTTCCTTTATGCTGAGAAATGGAGTGTGTTCTCTTCCAAGTAGTTGGTATTTTCAAAGAAAACAATATAATAACTGTGCCAAAGCTGAGAGGGACTATGGTGGAAAATACTTTAGCTTCTTACTATACTGAAATCACAGAGTCCTGCCTGCTGTCACTGACATCAGTGGAAGAACTCCCCTTAAATTAAAAAAAAACAGGCTGTCACAATTCTTAGAGTAAAGCAAAACAGTAACCTGAAATCTCCAACAGCAAAGGTTTCTCTCCTTTGCAATAAAATCTTAGAATTTATTGATATAGTAAACTTAAAATTATACTCATCGTCACTACACTTCTTTTCAGTACAACACATTATTAACTGAAATCATCTGGGCAGTGATTAGTTTCATGAGGTAAGGATTGTCTGGTGCTTTAGCATGTCCACATCGTAGTCAGTTGTGCTGGCATTACAATAAATTTTTTCCATGTGGATAGACTACTGAACTGGGAAGAAACCTGGCTAGCTTATAACAGGACTGTATCCAAAATGGATACTCTCTGTCTTTAGAAATGATCCATCCAGCTCATAAAATTTAATCTCAAGGAAGGCCAGCAGCCAGTTTGGGATACAGGACAGCTGTGATGTGCTACACAGGCCAGATGAGGCACAAAGGTAGGAAAAGCCTGTAAAAACTGAGACACTGATGAAGACGCTAAAGAAGAAATGAAAATGAATAACTTTCCAATAATGACGTCCAAGAAACAAACATCAGTTCTAATTTATGTCCTTTTAGTGTTTCAGCAGCTCATCACAATATTACAGTTTCCCCTCACTAAGCAGCACCAGAACATTAAGACTCTCACAAATGTACCCATACAGTAATTACAGTTCACAACTACTGTTTTTTTGTGGACAGTTTTTTATGTCTAAGTGTGAGAATTAGAAAAATAAATACATAATACAGAAACTATAGAACTGCATTATTTCATGACTTGTTATTGTTTTCTATTGCTTTTCCTTCAAAAATACTCCTCTAAAATGGTAACCTAAAATATCACTTTATTCAATAGAAATAAAGTGCAGTAATGCACTTGAAGATTTAGGTGTTGCTTTGGTTTGTTCCTTTAAAAATCAGACTGTCCATGCAAGATAAAGTTATCAGACCAGCGCTCAGTCTAACTGCAAAGATTGGATTCCTTCTTTTTCACTTAATGCCTCAGCTTCCAGATTCCCAACAACTGTATTTGCCTGTACTCTCCAAGAAGTTTGTTCTGCTTTTGACAGACCGTCATGTGACTTTGTTCTGAAGAGTTCAGAAGTACTGACTTAAAAGTCCAAGTGCCAAGTGCTAAAAGCACTTGGTGTAGGGAGAGCAGGGCCAGGGCAGTGTGGTCTCTGCCCGAGCCAAAGCTGCCCCTTTGCACAACAGAGAGGCCAGGGTAGCCTTTTCTTGGAGCCAGGATTGCTCTACCACCTTGGCTTTTCACCCTACTAACATTGTGCCAATATTACTTTGCAACAAAATTCAGTTTTCTCAGCTCTACCCTTAGATTAGTGGGATTCTGTGGGTAGTTACCACTACCTGAAGGTGCTACTGTCTGCATACAAACAATATTATAAAGCAGGAGCCTTCAAACTACCTTTTGTAGTTGGAGTTGGTGGCTTAGACACTGCACAGAAGTGATTCAGTAGGTGGCACACACTGCAGGTCAGACATACTCGAAATTTTCAGCAATTGTGCTTTATGGATAAAAGTTGATATCATAACATCGGTTTAGTAAGAGACTTCGGGATGAAAAGGATCTTATAGAAATAAGTACATTATTTTATAAGTTATTCCTCCTGTGCACTGCAAAAAATTTTGAAAAGGAAAAGCAATCATGAAGACAATATGAAAGATTTCTACCTGCTGTTGGGTTAGCCATTGATTTTTCTGACTGAGAATGTCTTTTCATACTGATTACCAGACAACCACAAAGGAGCTTGATTCAAGATCCACTATGGTGAAGAGGGAAAAAACTCAAACCAGCCTTAATCAGTCTCCTAGTTACTGTAAGAATGAACAAAAGTCCTGTTTGGAAATAGGTCACAGGAGGAGGGAAATTAAAACAGTAACAATTAATGCACATTTAGCCTAAACCACATCATGTCTTTTTGTAAGAAAAATATTTCTTCACACTCCTGCAATAATCTGTTGTGTACAGACCAGCAAGATGGATTTGTTTGAGGATTTTGGTTTTTTTTTTTTAAGATGGGAGCTTTAAGTTCAGCACAGATATTTTTGTGTTACATTGCCAGGCAGCATAAACGAGCAATTTGAACCAGGATTATTTTCAGATTTCACTGTCATCAAATCTAGCACAACAACTGAACTTTAGACCTGGGAAAATGCAGCCGAGAGCACAGATTAGTTTCACTAATACCTATTCAGAAGCATTTGATTGCTTAATGATCTTTAAGCTCAAGAGTCAAACATTGCTTCATACAGAAGCAAAAGTCATTTTATATACCCACACAAGAGCATTTTATTTATTTTAAATAGGCAAAGCACTCACCAAATCTGCACTCATGGTTCCTCAGATTTCTCACCACAGAAATGCATTCTTTACAAGCCAGCTCTTGCACAGTCAAGTATTTTTTTCTGGCAGAGTTTTGCACTATGGGAAAGTAGGACTTCATTATACAGAAGGACTAAAAAACTCAGCCTCACATCCCAACATTAGATTGTCAAATAATTTACACAGAAACTAGCTTCAAATGTGGATATGTGAGGGCAGGGGGACACATTCCTACTTCAGCCTGCTTAATCAATGGGGGTTTGGGTCTATTTTCCTTTAAAGAGCTGCTGTAGCAGCAGAAAATTCGCTTCTTAAAGCACTAACAATCTGAATCCCCTTTGTGCTTCACTATAACCTGTTGGACAGGATTTGATAAATGTCACATTTAGCACCAAAAAAACAAAGGGTGGGCTCAGTTGAAAAAGGATTAGGAAACTCAGTGCAGCAAGTTTCAAATGTGAAAAGCTATTTAGACCTGCCGCAGAGCAGAGACACCTTCAAGAGATTCATTGCTGAGGTCATTCGTATCCCACAGGTAATGCCTGAGCAAGGGGACACACAGCACCTCACTTTCATGCATCTTGGAAGCAGAAAGATGCCATTCCTCCAAATGGCTTTTATGCAGAGGGTAAGATTTTTCATCTTCCCCTACTTCTGTGTGTACCTAAATGATTTTCAGAATCCCATCAGCTTTCAGTAATTAACTTACAGCAAAATAAAATTCACAATCTTATTCCTGCCTGGTTTCATCCATATCCTGCCCTGCTACAGGGAAGGAGCAAATGGGAATAGGCCATCTCTTAGCTGGCTATTGCCAAAAGAAAGGCCCATGGAACAGCATGGCCAAGGTGCCCAACAAACGCACCACACTTATACTTTTTGGAGTTTTTTGAGTTCACAGATTTACAAAATGATCATGGTGGGCCAACCACTAAATATACAAACAATTAAAATCAAAGCTTTTTAAAATAACTGATCTAAATTTTAGAGTAATCTGAAATGTATATTATCTAGCATTACCATGCCCAAGTAACAGACACTTTCTGGCACTTTCTATTTTCAAGCAGATATTTGACAGAAACTTTGGGCTTGTAAAGACTCAACAAAGCCATTCCAATTTTAATTCCTGTGTTAGTCAGGACATTAAGTAACTTGCAAAGGATTCTTGGTGTTGGATATTTCTTTCCCTGGGATCATCTCAAACATCCTAACAATCAACTTTGAAGGTTAGTTCATTAGGCTCAGAGCAAATTACTTCGGGGAAGAGCCTAAGAGCACTTTGTCAAAAGGAAAATCTACAGCCATGATGAAATTAAGCATCACGAGAACAGCAAAGCTGTTTTCAACTTGTAGATGAAATCATGAATAATGTATCTGTCAGAACTGCCAGTAGATGGCTCCTGGAAATAGAGTCAAGACACACTTACACTTAGGTCACTGCACTCAGAAAACATTTTTGAGGAAAACTTGTGAAAACACTACAAATTAAGTAGAATATAAAGCTCTCAAAACCTGCACTTTCAAGATGAAGTTTTAAGACACACTAAACTTGATTATTAGAATATTATTTTGCATTGTTAAGCAGAAGAATTGAGTTCTAGGAATCAGCAGAATAATCACTTTTTGCCCTTTAACAGTAGCTGGAACAATTGAATTTATTTTTTGCTACAGCCTCTAAATAGGTAAATATACTCCCTTCTCAAGTAATTACACACTTTATCTCCTATAGCTTTTACTCTTTAAGAAATAAAGTTGGAGACTATTTTCTAACCAGCTGCTCACATTATATTTAGGATACACTCATGGTGACTCCAGATATAAAATGGAAAAAGTCCATTTTAAAAGTACATTAAAAAAGTTGCCACCAGCCACTGGACTACTATTATTTTCTAAAGATAACAAGCTTGGTTTTCAGTATTTAAAAACCTGAGCTGTAAATTCTGAGGAAACAGAATCAAGTCTTGTCTCAGAAGGAAGATTTACTTACATTTCAGCTTCTTTTCTGCCACAAGGGAGAATGACTGACAATTAACAAATACACAGATCTTTAAACACCATTTGATCAATTTTCTTTTCAATTAAGATTCTCAGCAAATCAATTTCATGCCAAACAGGAAGATACATAAACATTTCAGGTTATTTATCTATTTCCAATGGTCAGGGAAGAAAGACTACCAGAACTTGCAGTATGTGCACATCTCCGAAGGGAAGACATCAACAAGAACACACTTCAGTAACATCAGCCACACTTCAGGAATTGCTGAACATGGAGTTTAGCTGGAAGCAAATCCAATTAACTCTTGCATAGTTCTACACAAACCCCCTGCTGCTGCAACACCACCCCAAAGCCAAGTTCAGAAGACAACGGATCCTTCCACAAGTTTCCTGTGTATTTGAGGATGAAAATTAGACAAAAACCATACATAAAGAAACCTTTACATGTGTATATTCTTCCATTTATTTTCGGGCTTACAGACTCTGCTCCAGCTCTCTTGAAAGCAAAAACAGCAGACCAGGGCCTCCTGAACAAAATCAGCTTCCAAACTCCAAGCAGAGGGCCCAGGACTCAACTGGGGAAGGACCCCGACAGTACGAAAAATGTTACTCGAGTAACTCTTTCCACAGTGCTGTGAAGGGGAAGACAGGGTGTCAAGAATGCTGATAAACTGCAGTAGTTAGATTAAACATTTATTTTTTTCATATATTCACAAAATCTTCACAAAAGTATTGAAACTCAAAAAGGAATTAGACTTGAGTCAAATACAGAGATGAAATGTACAAGACAAATGAGCAGGCAAACTAAAAGGTCTTGAAAGTATTTTACTTCAGATTGAAAAACGAACAGTTCAACTGTTCCGTTTAAATAAAGTTTTGCAAGATATACAGTATTTTATGAATACAATGCTGGTCATTTGAGGCAATGTAAAATACCTCAATTTTTCCTTCATGCTTTTTTTTTTTCTTTTTTTTTTCTTTTTTTTTTTTCTTTTAGAAAGATACTGTTTACCAAAAAGAAACTTGAGCAGTCCAGGAAAAGCTATTTTCCATTAAATTTATGAAAACCATAAATTGAGGCAAACCTAAGATTCCCAATGGAATCAAGATTATCTTCCCGCTACCACCACCTTAAAATTATCACATGCTTATTGGAACACTAATATCTGCACCCTAGGAGTACACTTGCTTTCAACAATGAGGGTGATTCTTTTAAAAACACTTCAGTGTGGTAAATGCGATACAGATCTTTGCAAGTATTAAGTTTTGGAACAGTTTTGCTAATAGCAGCTAACAATACTGGATTAATATAATTTATAAATAATTGTTCCCTAAGCGGTGAACATAAGTCTACACATTCACAATAATCTAAAACAAAATAAATAGTGATTATGCATAATGTGGTACAACTTTTACTAGTTTCTATGAAGAAAAGCTGAACATCTTGATAAAATTATCTGATCAAATTAAAATATGACTCTAAAAATTAAAAAAAAAAATTGTCAAATTAACATCACTTAAGCTTAGTGTTGGAGTACATGTTATGACTTTCTGTATTTTTGGAATATATATATCTTTTCCTTTTTGAAGTAAAACACTTTAACACATTGAAAATGTTTATTAATTTAAGTGATGACATCAGTTCTGGTCTCATTTTACTTTAAAAATCATTGCACTCATTAGCGCCCATGAAGGTCAGGTTGGTCTGTAGTATTCTGTAAATGTATATAAAAAGTTTCTCAAAGCTAACAGTACTTTTTATAAAAGCATCATCTCAGAACTGCTGCATTTAATACAGCCACATACGCCAAGTACAGACTTTCCTCTTTACAGAAATATGTGAAAGTAAATGCCACTTAACTCTCTACCACTGAAGTGTCCCAACTCCTGTTCCAAACTATGCCTGTGAGTGCAATTTTACATTTCATTCGCATTCATGGCATCAAAGGTACTGCAACCTAGACTTGTGATGTGACTGAACCACACACATGTGGAGTTTCAATGAAATGAGAACTAGGTCAATGAAGAAGTATTATGAGATACGAAAGGTTTGGGTCGTTAAGGCAATACAAAGTATATTTCACTATTTGAAATTGGTTTGTTTTGTTTTTAGTAATTAAGTGTAAATATAAAAATGCCTAAGAGGGGAGTGAGAAAAAAATACTTTAATTGTAAAATTTACTTAAAGCTTCAACAGTTATCATCCTCCTACAGGAGTTAGCAAAAATATAAAAGACAAAAAAACCCAGACCTGGAAGGGGGAGGAAAGGCACAAACAAGGAGGCATGGGATTAAAGCAGCCCAGGAATGCAAACGTCTGTAACAAACTGAGTTTTGTTGTTTTGTTTTTTTAAAACCAAAAAAAAGAAAACAATCACCACCATCAATCAAACAAAAAAACCCCGAGTGGCCTTATGTTGTTTCTTTAAAAAAAAGAAGGAAGGGTCGAGGAGAGACCACTAAGGGGAGGAAGAGAAGGATGCAACTATAAAACCCCATTGCCTGAAATGATGGCACTCTAGAAAACAAGGTGAAGGTTACTTCTCAGAGATGACAAGCTCAGTGTCTACACAAAGTACATGTACACTTTATACAAATGAAAATCTTCATTTGCCACCATAAACCTTTCTTTCAGAGGAACAGCTTTTGCAGATCAAAAGTTCTATTAGATCTTCCAAATGCCAAGAAAAGAAATTCTGAGCAATATAACTAGTCTCTTTATATGGATGTTAAGATGACAATTCAGATTATTTTCCAAACTAATCCTGAGAAAAATTTATGTTTACAATTTAAACAGTAATGTTATGTAAAAAGTATTAACAAATCCACTATTACAAATGTCAGTTTTCCTATATGGTCATCTATATATACACAATAAAATGGTAAGTATATGCAAAAATAATTAAAAAATCATGCACAAATTACTTTCACCTTTAAAGGCTGGGTTTCCCTCAAAATACAATTTTTTGCCTTTTTTTTCCTATTTTTTTGTGTTTTATTTGTTTGTTACCACCCCCTAGACACACTGAGTACTATCTCTACAGGTCAGCATGAGCTGATGGGAAATACATTTATTTTACATTCAAGCTTTTATATCCTAAATGACCCTGTTGTAGCATATGACTTATCAAATGAGCAGCCTTTTTCCTCTTTTTAAAAAATTATTTTTTCCTTTTTTTCCTTTTTTTTCTTTTTTTTTTTCCTTTTTTTTTTTTTTTTTGCAGTGATCAATCTTCATGTTCCGTTCCGTGGCGAGCTGGGAAAAAAAAATGCAGTTGCTAATCTATGTCTGAACAGTCTGAAGCTCCAGAAGAGATCCAAGGAGTCACTATCAAACTATCCTGTAGCATGAGATCATTGCACACAGAAGAACAGTCATAAAGTAGGCAACTATCTACAAAGGTCTGACAGAGCTGCATCCCTCTTGTGTTTCCTCTTTTTGCCGTGGAAAAACTGATGGTGTGATTTGCTGCCTTGGTGTTGTTTGTTTGTGACTGAGGTACCGTGGCTTGAGTTTGTTGGACCTTGGAAGCCTTTGTTAGAAGAGCGAAATAACCGTGCAGATCCATGCTGTGGAAGAAAGAGAACATGGTAAATCCATGGGAATAAAGCATTGCAATCACACATCGCTGCTTCTGGAAAACGAGCATGGTGACTTCTGAAAACAGCACAACTGAAAAACTTGCTTCGGCAAAGGAAGCCTGGTCATTGCTGAGACAGCAGCACAGCACTGCCAATCTCCCACTTGGGTGTTTGCAAACAAATATTCATCTCTGGCCCCAAAATGAGTCCAGAGAAAAGAGCAGAGCACTTAGAATTTTGGAAAGGATAAAGGTGTTTTACAGAAACGTCCATAATCCAAGACAATAGAGGAAGATTGCTCAAATCTCATCCAGGACTAATCTTATGCCACATCTTTTCAGAGATGTAGGGTATGTCAGATCGTGCACCTGCACATTCCAGCCTGGAATTAGTTCTGCCCAATAACACAAACACACATTCATGGCATAGCCAAGGCCTAGTGTGTGAATTGTCTTGTTAGAAGACAGATCATCAGCAAATAAGAGGCATGACTTCAGAATTATTTTCAGGAATAGTATTCCAGAGGGTTCTGGACTATGTTTCAAACATAAAAGTTCTAAATTTTGAAAAAGTGGAAGAATTTAGACTGCATATATCCAGAGTATATTGTATATAGAGGCATATAATGTTTCCAGAATACTGAGTTGCCATAGAAGCATTCATCAATGTGGGAAATCTCCTAAATGCATAAGTTCTGATGGGTGTCATCATAAAGATGTTTGTCTATAGGAGAAAATGAGGGGGAATGTCACGTATCAGCAAAGAATCTTCACCTCCCTTAGTGGAAGACAGATCAACAAGTTATCACCAGCTAAAAGAGCAGCCAGTCAGAGTTTTAAACATACATTTTTGCTAACTGCTTTTCACTGAGTGTAGGCACACCTAATTTCTCAAATTTTGCAATTAAAACTGGACTGACGTGCTTTTTTCAAAAGAGGAAATGGGTGCAACACAGCTATACCCCTCTGGAAAATTTGGTGTCCCAAAATAAAGTCAGACCAATTTCATCTATTTTAAAGCTGGGAAAGCCACGGTTGCAAATTCATCTGCGCAAGCTAAAACAGAGAACAAGGTGGCTTTAGATACAATCAGTGCTGGAAGCTTTTTAGTGGGGCAAAAGGGAGGTGAAAAATGCAGTGTTCCCTTTCCAGAACAAGTTACCCTTCCATGAGGGATATGTGTAATATTCAAATAATCTACACAGTTGTTGTTTCAAACATTTCACAAACCTGAGATTTGTTCGTGTTGCTGGATGTATTGGCTGTTTGGCTATTTTGTGTTTTCCCACTTGACTGGGAGGATTCCAGTGACACTTCTTGTGACCCCACTCTGTTTGTGGTAGACTGACGACAACTCAACTGTTTAGAGGTTTTGCAAGGTGTTCCATCAGAATCCTTCAGGAAAATGTAAAGGATTAGTGAGTTTTTCTTAAGAGTGAGTTTTTCTAAAAGTGAGTTTTCCTTTAAAAAGAAAGCTAACAATGGACAAAATTGAAAACTTGTTTATTTTACTAGATATTAAAATTCTTTCAATCCAGAATTCTTATCGAGTAAACAGATTTAAAAATGTGTGATTTTGGTTTTGAGATTTGCCTTTTGTTTTTTAAATAGAATTCCCAAACAAATTTTTTTCAAGCTTTAGGTCTGTTTGTTTTTTAAAGCATGTGGCTTAGAACTACCAGTCTGATTTGTTTTTGAAATACAGTTTTCCCAGAGGAAAGAGGGCTGTGGAACTTTGTATCTACTACAGTCACTTTCTACATGTATTGTATCAAAAACACACTGCAACTTACATGTGTCGAAATTGCATAAGAGTTTGCATCTTATGCAAGTTAGGATTCTGGATGAATTAACTGACTAGGACTGTGAGCTTCCAAAATGTATTCTGTGACAATATAAATCAGAAGAGAAAAACCCTGAAGAAATTTTAAAAAGCTAAGTCAGAAAACCTCCAGTACTTACTACATCACTAGAGCTGGACAGTGTGGATGATGATGATGATAAAGGACCTGATGAAGAATTTGAAGAATGTTTACTAAGTGTTTCTGAAGTTTTATTCCTAGGCTTTCCCAGTGCTTCATTCTCTTCAGCAAGATTATTGTTGCATTTGTCCAGCTGCTGAGTATCTACTATCAAGGTTACTCCATTACCTAATAAAAACAAAACAGAAACATCACCACACATAAACTGCAAAAATATGTTGCCTTGGGGTTTTTTAATATACCCCCTAAGATATGTAATACATGTTACATCCCACAGGACATGCACAGACATCTGCACACATCCACACCCTAAATCCATGCAGACACACGAGAGCGCATCCGTGTGTGTGCACTGCAGGCCAGCACCTCCCAGATGGGTGGTGGCTTCCTGAAAGGATTCACTAATGCACAGAGCATTGCCCATGGTTCAAGTTGGAAATTAGGGACAGAAGACATGGAAGAAGGCAGTAACAAAGTTCAGATGTGCTGCTGCAGATTGCTTCATGCCACACTTCAACAGCAATCAAATACATAGGTTTAAATTCTGTTCCTATATGCCCAATACTCAGCAACTCCCATTTTTCTTCTGCTGGAGCTGCTAGTATCAGAAGAACGCCAAGTAAGCCTCATTGCTTTGTATGATTTCCTACATTGAAAATTCAAGATACAAGAACTCTCATATCTCACTAAGCTCTGCCTTAAAAAAAAAAAAAAAAAAGAATTGGAACTTAAATCTAAACTATATCAACATGACAACCACTGTAACTGTCACCATTACCTTCCTCATACAGGGTTATTTTTCTTTTTTTGATTGCTGTTTTATCTCAAATAAGACACTCAGGAGTTAGAGATTCACATAATGTCCATGTGTTGCCCCACCAGCTGTATTTGCATGTAGGCAGCTAAAAGGGAGGTGATGGGAGCTCCTGGAACTGAGCACCGGCTGTCTGCCATTCCCACGGACAGCAGGGCCACCAGGGCCTGCAGGCTGACAGCACGAATGGCACAGAGCACATTCAGCTGACAAATCACTAACACAGGTTCTAAAAACAAGCAAACAAAATCTCAACCTAGCCAAAAGAATGGGTAGTTGCAACATCTTCTCTGATTAATCGCTAACAAGAGAACACTTCTGATAGGCATAATTCGAAAATTAATTGCAGAGTATTAAAATTAATTTTAGTTTGAAAACTTCCAGACAGCAGATACACCTGCACCAAGAGAGGGTGGCAACTGACTGCTGAAGTCAGAAGATGGGCAATGGATTAAAGGTGATTCAAAAGGGCATTGGCATTGTCGTCAAGTTCTCTGGCTAGATTTTGTGTGCTTCCATTTATTCAAAACAAGAAACATAGTTGATGTTTCAGGACTTTCCTGTTTAAAATACTTATTCCACTTACATAGTGAATCCTGGTTTAAGTAGTGCTTCCGTACACATACGGTATGTTAGACTTTAATTGAAGAATAAAACCACAGAAGTTAAGAATTCAGATTTAAACTAGAATGCCCAGTAATTCTTTTTAAATCCTTGTCCACATTTGAAGGACAAAGGAAATGTGACAGTGACAATGCAGTAAATTAAATTGGAAGTTTTTCCAAAGTCTCCTTTTGGAAGGCAGCACTCTTTACAGACCTCTCTACTGACCAAATCTATTGCAGTACAATAAAGATGGGCCGTTTTACTCTTGTACAAATCTGACTTTTCTGGATGAAAAGACAAGAATACTGAACAAAAAAGGAACTTGCTATTAAGATGCACACATTGCCTTATGTGAGGCAAAAGGAACAACAAAATCTATACAATCAAGTTGTGAAGGAAGTTTCCCCCCTCAGCCCTGCTGAGTCAAAACTCACCATTACATGAAGATTCTGTCCTGCTTTGCATTCCCCACTGCTTGGATATCCAGTCTCTGTATGTGGCCACTTCTTGTGTTACTCTAATTATTCGCCCTAATATACTGCAAACCAGGAAAAAAACAAAACCATCACCACAATTAATTTTTAGACACAGAAAAATACAAGCAATGAATGTCTGAGATTTAGAATCAGAGACTTTACCTTTCTGTTTCGTTGTTAGGATAATATTTAGCTATTGGGGAAACTGCATGGCTCAGAACAACATAGGCATAATCAAAAGCCTGCTTCACTTGCATGGCACCATAGGAACTCCTCCCAACATCATTACCTTAAAATAAGAATACAAATAAATGAGTAAGGTTGAAACTGTGGTTATCACCTTTCAGGCAGGAAACAGTAATCTCTTTTAAAAATTGCCCTTAAGTCCCAGCTAACTGCAATCACCTCTTGTAGGACAGGATTAGCATAAAGCATAAATATTTGAAAGAGCTTAAAAGATCTATAGCTATTTACATGTACAGAAGTCCAAACCAGCAATTCTCTGGGTAAAAGTACAATAAACAAAGAAAAAAAAAAATCCTGCACTGCATCTATCACACATTTAAGTACTGTTATTCCATTTTGGTTTCTGAGGGTACCTGGCTGTAAGGGATCCTCGATGTACAGCATTGATGGTCTGTAGCCATCCAACATGCTTTTCTGCACTTCATCCTTGGCAACGTAAGAGCCACCATCCTTTATTCGGATTCCAGTCTTCAGATAATTGAAGTGACGTCCATATAATTCAAAAAACTCTATTAAAAGAACACCATAGTTGGCATTGGGCATACAGGCATCTTCCCTGGGATGCAGCTATTAAGAAGAGAGAAAAAAAAATAATTTTTTAAGACTTCAAGTTTAAAGTGCTTTCTCTTTTTCACAGAAAACATGTCTAAATACAGTAATAAATAATATAACATAAAGCAAATATGTCTAAACATAGTATTTTCCCTTGATTAAGCAGTTTTGCAGCTTTAAGATGCTGCAACAACTTTTATACAATAATTATCTCTTAAAAAAAAGGCTGTCAAGCACTAATCTTTTTGCATTTTAACTTTAAGTCCAATTAGTGAAATTCCAGCACTAATGGCAGGGTTTTTGCCAGGTTAAAATATTATGCAGATATTTGCACCTCACAAAACTGGGTCTGCAATACAAATACAGGCTTCCCATGTGCACAGCTATATATAGGACCCCCTCTGCTGTTAAGTAAGCAGCCTGAGAGACTGTGAACAAAACCAGCTCAGAATCGTAACAGAGAGGAAACCTGACTTTTTTTTTTTTTTTTTTTAATGAGCAAATGGAAATGCTGTTACTCAATATAAGAAAAAAATGGGGTTGGGAGAGATTTTGCTTTTAAACTATATGCCTGTTGCCTTAATTTCTTTTGTGCTCAGCAGGGAACTGCAAAGGCACTCAGCAAACACCAAGATCCAGTCCCAGGCTCAAGTTTTAGAGTAGTATGGACATACACTTGCAAACACAGTTATAGGTAACATTTAGTTGAGGAAAAAGAACAGGGCTGATACAGCCAGAAATCAGCCACTTCATATTTGTCCAGTATTTTCCGGCCCCAAGCACAACAATATAGATTTAGCTCATGCATTTTGTTCTATTAGATTTAAGAGAAAGTTGTAAAACATGTTTGTTTGGTATCAGCTTAGAAACCCAGAGAATCCAGATTCCACTGCATTTGTTGAAGCACATACAGGATATATGACCTGGAGATCAAGTGTTATAAAGGACAACTGCAGCTAACACCAACCTTATGGAACTTGTTCCAAGTAAGTTACCCAATATTCAAGCTGTTTTACCATGAATGACATATGTCATATCATATGTATCAATAGCATATGTATCAGTGCCTGGCACTGGTACACCAACAGATGTTCCAAACACCTTTCATACCAAAAGGATTATCATCAGAGAAAGAACAGAAGACAAGCAGGACATTTCTAATTTTAAATGAAAAGGGTGTGCAAACCCATAAACATGATGGCTTAAATAGTTAAATTTAAGGGTGGATCAAATTCTTTCTTAAGGTGATGTCCTTATGCACCAACGGCATTGATAGATTCCATTGAACTTACCTGAAGGAAACTGACAGCCATTAAAAAGAGACTATAAGAACCAATTCCACCTGTAAATACTTCATTAAGGTCCCTCTGCAACAGGAACTGTTTCAATACTAAAACTAGAAATGGTAACACAGGATATTTCTGAAAGAGAAAAACAAAGCTGTTACAATACTGTGATGTGAGCATACAATGGATGCTGAGAGAGCATATTGAAATGTCTGTTTTATATTCAGTCTTAAAGCTAAGTATAATTCTAACCTATCATTTTTAGTGACAGGGAGAAGCCAAGTGCCCTGCCTGTGATCAACACAGGTATTTTACCTGTTTGACTCTGGTGGCAGATATTAATAACAAAAAAAAGTTACTACATCATAAAATCGGAACTATTTGGTTTGAACATATAAATACACTTGCTTTTCTCATACAAGTGAGAAGTATAGCAAAGGAAGAACTACGGAGATATTGGCATCTGTAACAGAACTTTCTTGCTCCAACTGAGGGGCAGCTCAAAGTGTACTGAGATTTCTGTCCTGCAAGTACTTTGGATGCCCTTAGTTAAAGAAAGCCCTTCAAAATTACTACACCCAGGTAACATTTTCAAATGAATGAAATACCTTTGGGTAACTGGTCCTTTAATAGGTTTATCTGCATGGATTCCCCTAAGAGGTGTGGAGAACACAGACCTTTTGGACAGCAGTGGAGGCTGGGCTATGCCTGCACTCTGTACACCCCCCACAGGGGAGGGGCAAAGAGGCTCAATAATATCACTGCTTTTATCAACACAGCCAAAAAGTTCCTTAGTGTCACAGATGAGATGTGGGTCATGATGTCCATGACTACAAAAAGATTAAAGGGAAAGAAGAATTTTGCTAAGAACCTCTCTGCATGAGCCTTACAGTGAGTATTGGAAGCCCTATTTAACTGAAGATCCCTAACTACTCAACTGAAATTTTGAAACTACTAAGAATTTCCTGTTACAAGCTGAAGTGTTGAATATCAGTATATACCAAAACAGAAAGACGGAATTTTTCTCAGAAAACTGCATACCCTTAACTAAGGCGCCAACTGCCTCAGACTTCCTAAATAACCTGGATGAAGAGAAAGAGGCCTTTCCAAGCCTAATACCAAATATGACACCTCAGTTAGATATTGAAAGTTATGTGGGACAAAATAAGACCCAAGAGATTGCCCCACAAGTGTTTTATAGAGGGTGCTTCAAGAACACCAATGAAGTCACTTGGCAAGAACACACCAAGTTTTCTCCAAGTCAAACAAAGGACCCTCCACAGCAGCACAGACACCTGTGCCACCTCTTCCCTAGCTGCCCAAGCTCAAGGCCAGCTGTGGTGTGGCACAGCTGCACAGCCTGGGCTCAGGCTGCTGGGAAAACAGCCCTGTGGGAAAGCACCATGTGAGAAGCCTTGCTGGAAGTGCTGCTTCCCACCTCAGCTGTTCCCTGTGCTGTCTGCCTGAGCCACGTTGCCCCACACTGGTGCTAATCCTGACCCTAATCCTGGTCCTAACCACAGTCTCAACATCCTCACTGGGCACTTGTCTGCCAGGCATTGGCCAGACTGGGAGCTGACCCCAGCTACTGTCACCAGACCTGCTCTGCTCTTTGTGCTGGGGGTGCCACAGGGCTGCAGCCTTGCCCCTGCTGCACCCCTGGGGCACAGACCCCTCTCACCCCCTGACCCAAGGTCAAAGGGTCACAAGTAGCCCAGGCAATGGGAACACACAAAAGCTTTTTTTATTCTTTCACACTCAAAAATGCCTTCTGGCTTTCATGAGAAGACTATCTCCCATCTTGAAATTCAGAAGTACACAGTTCTATGAACTACAGTTAAAAGAGCAGAACACTTAAGACAGGGATTAATGCAATTTCCTTAACCATTGTACTATTAAAACTGCTCCATATTTTATTCTTATGTTCATGCCTTTTAAGGCAATATATCTAAAACTTAAGGACATGCCTCAGCCTTATTAGACAACAAAAAATAACAGAGTAAAAGTGTATGTCTAGTAAGGATGCAGTCAAAGTAAAATAGAAAATAAAATTAAGTTATCAAATACTCAGCATGTAGTTCTATGATAGTGTTGCCTAACCTTGATAAAATCTTTGATGAGCTGGGCTGCTTTAACCCCGTTCTGTACATTAAAGCTTATATCAACTTTTACTTCAGTGAAGGAATCTGTCAGTTTAATAATAGGTACCTGCAAAAGAAAGACACATTAAGTCAATACAGATTTCCAAGACACACTTTGTTTCATTTATAACTTATATGCACCAGTAAAACTGAAATGTTTCATGAATTTATAGAGAGGAGGTAGCTAGTGAAATCAGGACTCACTCTACTTGCTGATCTGTTTACATAAACTTTGCTTTTCTAACTCATAAATGCTATTTTCAATTTAGTGTTCTGCTGAGCAGAACTTAATGCTTCACCTTCCCGGTGATTCTTTTTGGATTGGTTTGGGCGAGTTGCTGGTGCAGCAGCTCAGCTCTGGTGGGGACCACAGACACCAGAGGGAGACAAACACTGGAGAAACAGAGAAACGGCCCTGGAGACATCAGAAATGACAAAACTCATGTCACTGGGGTCATCACTTCCTCACCAAAATGAACTTCAATCAAGAAGTACAAGATATGGAGGGCACTCTGATATAGCTCCATCTGAGTGGAGCTCTCTCCTAATAACAGCTGTGACTTAGATACCCCAGTATTCTTACATACTCTTACAATTAGCAAAAGTTATGCAATTATAATGGAATTAATCTATTCTGTGCAAGACATACCACTACCTATTTAGACTGTACTTAGTACTTCTATGTGAAAATTGATTATACCTGCTTACTTGCAAAAAGAAAAATTATTTACTTATGTAAAAACTCAGTCCAGAAATTCACTAGTTTAAACACATCAGTGCACAACACTGACTAGTCCAATCTCTCTTAAAAGCAACATATGAAATATCAGACAATTTCCACAGTAGAAAAAATGCTTTTGTTATTGCACTAGCAATCAAAATCATACTAAATAAGAAAAAATCTATTTCTTCTATTTCAAATTTAATATACAAAATAGTTTCTGCTTATGAAAATTCATTCTTTTAACCAACATCTTTCTTTGATTAGAAATTTAGCTTTCAACAAGGAAATACCCTCTTCCCCCAAACTTACAGTTGCTTTATCTAAAACCTTTACTGAGTTTTCATCTGCTACATTGTGCTTTCTAAGAGCTTCTTCCAGGGTCCAAAGAGGTAATGTCTCCCATTTTCCAAACACAACTAAATCAATATCACTGAAACAGAAAAAAAAATAGATTTATTCAAATTTAAAGACCAATACACTTAAAATACAAACAAATGACATCTATACATAACTAGAATAAAGCTGACAGAACATAACTTAACCAAATAATTTACTCTGATTTTTCCAAGGAAATGGTTGGACATGAACTCTTACACTTGGGGAAATACAGAACATTTCAGGTTACCTAGGGGAGAGGACAGATAAACACAAATCAATTAGGCTGCAAAGCCTAAGATTAGTCTCCTCAGGCCACACTGTGAGCAGAGAGGGATCAGCTTCTCTGGAGTGATTCAGAGCAAGAAACTAACTTGTTGTGAATCACCACCTTTGGGCTGTATTAATCAGGAATGTCAATTTAACAGCCTGACACCAAAAGGAAAAGTCCTGTTTCCTGTCCTCTACTCCCAGATGCATGACCCTGTCTCCTCCTTTGTTCCACAGCAAATCAGTTCAACCTATTAATGGGTCTGGCAGAAACCTTCTTCACTCCCCTTTTAAAGAACCCCCAGAATATTCTGGGGTAATTTCCTGCCTCTTTGCATCTCTAAGTTGGTTTTCTGGATGATCAGAGCACGAGAGGGCACAGGGTAAGTTTCTGTCCTGTAGTGCCAAGAACAGGGAGCAAGGAAAGGGAGAAGAAAACATGGCAACTTTGACTTCAGGAAGCAACAAGCTATTAAGTAAGATCAAGCCATCTAATTAAGTTCACTCATTAACTCAGCTCCTTGAAGAGGTGTCTCCATCCCACTACACTTCCTCCCTATGCACACACATATTCATTTCACTACACAAGGAGCTGACACCCTAATTCAATCCCTGAACTCAAACTCAAAAGGTGGCTGGTGTCACATCTGAAGCCAGTGAGGGCTACTGTGAGGTCCTGAGCTTCTTCCTCTTTGCTTCCCAAGTTCTTTGATTTCCCTGCTTGGCTGGGAACATGAAGGAGGTGAGCGTGTAACCCTATAGTTATGCTAGCAGGATACTTCAGTGATATGGAAAAGTGCACAACAGAAAACACAAAAAAGCTTAAAATACTTCCCCCTGCAACAGATTGTACAGGTCTGCTGGTTGACAAACACCACTACTTTAACAATCCCAAAGAAACTACATGTGCATTAGATGAGCTGTCTCCTGCCAAGCAGCAGCAGTTCAGCCACAGACCATTGGGCTGACAAGGACAGGCAGCACTTGGCTGCTTTCAGAATACTGTGTTCAAAACTGGCTTGGAGAGCAGGAATTGCTGCTGGACATTTCTAAACTAAATTAGTGTTAAACTCACTGCTGACAGTTAAAAACAAGAGAGATTTTTCTGATGCACACTGAGAGAGAAAAAGCAGCTCTGTTGCCACCTTGAGCATAAATACTGCCTTCAAAAGGATGCAGAGATCCAGCAGCAAAACAACTGTGTGCCCAAACCTTCAACAGCAGCTTAAGTAAATGGATACAAAGCAAATCCCAACAGCATTAAGAACACACTTCAGGTCCTTCTGAATACCAAAGCCTGAAACCTAAACAAATTACACAGTTACTGAGAGGTAAGGAAAACCTAAGGTGAAGGGAAGCTTTGATAGAAGGCAACAGTGAATTAATGACCAACACACAAATGATGACTATTTTAAAAGTTTGGCATGCATTGCCACAGGAAGGTTTCCTGTGGGTTTATGTATTGTATTTGAAGTATCTGCATTTTTTCTCCCCCAAAACCTCACCTGAAACAAATACTCAGGAAAGGCAGCATATTGCAATAGAAAAGCATTTTTGTTACATCTGTTTCAAAACAATCAAGCAAATATAGTACAGCATCCATCAAGTGGCTAGGAATATCTCTGTAGCATTACCAGCATCAAATCAAATTTAATTAAGCCTATTTAAAATAAAATTTTAAAAGGCCAGGAATGAGGCCAAATGTGAAAACAATGAGTATTTGTATACCTCACTTCTGGCTTTACAAATAGAAACTGAGAAATTAGACTTCCTTAAAACTCCTGAAACTAAAGCAGGTACTAAAGCATCTGTCAGGTTCTTTGTTTTACAAAGAAACATGAAATAATGACAAGGATATCCATCACCTGCAGTCAGTACTAGATGTCCTCCTGTCCCCAAAGTATGGAACTCAGCTCAAATGTTATCCTCAGATTTATGCTATTTAAATGTGTTCATCCCCTGCAGCCATTTAAGCCTTTCACTCCATTTCCATTTAGTTGTGATAAATACAATTTCTACACAGAAGATGCCAGTGTCACTGAGTAGAGACTCTTTATGAAAACTAGCAATAAATTTGGAAAAGGTAGATGTTGGCTATTGTACAGATTTCACAAAAGAAGACTGAAAGAAAAAAGCTAATTCTGCATGTCATATTTTCTCTACAGCACTAACATTAACAGTGTAACGTTAAAGGTTTCAGTTTAGTTGTCTGTGGAGATAAAATTTAGCTTTTCTTTTAGGGTCAGCATCTTCTCTTGGTATTAATGAAGCGAAATCCTTTGCCTTTTTTTGACCACATGGTAATTCAGATCCTTTTACTGATACATGCAAGATCTATATAGACACATGTTACAGTCACTAGTCTTATTTATTGTATTTCTGTATTTGCAGAGAACTAATAGCTTAACACTTTCTTAGCATAACAAGTATTGACACAAGTAATAGATCCTAGGAGAGTAGATAAATAACCCCACGGTTACAGGTCCAACAAGTCACTTTTCTCTTGTGTGGAATTTACACTGAAGAATTACTAACCTTGTAGGCAGATATAAACCAGTTTTAAAACTTCCAAATATCTGCACCTGAAACACAAAAAAAGGATATATAAGAAAACATATAGGAAGAAATAAGAAAATTTTCAGGCTTCAGAAGACAAAGAAATCTATTAAGCTGCTTGTAAAGGCTGGCTACTGCTACCCTCCATTGGTAGATTTTGGTATTGCTAACAGGTACTGAACACTTCTGTTGAAACATACACATCTTCAATGTATTTAAAAGAGATGATCCTCATTGTTTTTACTCATGAAACATTAATAACTTTGACTTTTCTATTAAAAAAACTGCTTTGCAATGTAAAAATTGATCCCATGACTAAATTTGTCAAAAACCTAGAACCCAAGACTTTGAAATGCTTAATGATGACAGAACATTTAAGAGAAACAGTATCAGTTTAATTTGCTTTTTGTTTTCACATCTCAGAGTATACCCCTCAGTATTTAAGCATTTTTGAAGTTTCATGTATTTCCATTACTTGCATACTTTAAAAAAAAAAAACAATCCTATCATGACCCATTTTTTTTTCTGAATTACAAAGCAAGTAGCACTACTCTGTCTATTTCTGCTTCAACAACAAACAAAAAAGTTTCATAAATTTCACATCCCAGAGAATTACTTTATTATGCTGGATTTTTACTAGCGCTGGAGGTGTAAATTATCAGGTTTCCCCTGTAAGCTGTCCAAAACCACACTCTCATTACTTAGCCAAGCCTCACAGGGAGGCTGGACTCATGAGTTGAGTCTCAAAGGGGGGTTGGTGAGACTTCAAAGTAAAAATATCTACACATTTGGGCTAATTTTCAACCACTCTTCTGATGTGTTTCCTGGAGCCACCTTATACAGACTTGAGTATTCTGCTTTAATGAGTCTCATATGCCAGCTTGATTGCCACCTATTTGTATGTCAAGTGACCCACTTTTTACTTTTTTTCCCCTTCAGGATAAGTAAAAGGGGGAGACAGGAAAGGATGATGTTTTGCAAGTGCCTTAATACTTAGTAGACTAAGAAGTAATTTAGTGCTTCTTCTTGATTATTTTTTATCACTTCACTCCTCTTAGACCCTCACCCCATTGCCCAGTGAAAAGTACATACACAATTTAATGTTGGAAGTTCATAGCTTATCAAACTGGCAAAGACTGTGAGAGGTGCCACAGCACAAGCATCAATACTGTACTAAAGCATAAAGGCATCAAAAAGCTAAGAATGTACTACTAATAATTATCACTATTTTTAATCCAAGATTAATAAAAGTACCCTCTATGAAACTGGGTTCAGTCAAACCAGGATTCACTTGGGCACCAAAAACACCAGAAAAGTGCTTTTGCACAATAAAACAAACACTGATGGGTTAGGAAAAAACTAAATGTGCTTTCACATTATCAAACAAAATAGTGTGTTCAGCTGAACAGCAAAGAGAGCCTTTACTGAATAAACAACCCTGAAAGTATTCATAAACTTACTGATACAACATATATGACCTTTACCAAAAGGAATGAGACAACATCTGCTCTTGTACAATAATCTGGAGTATGAGAAACACTGAACTATTACAGAAGAAACCCACACCCACACTTCAACCACTCTCTTACAAAAACTGGAAAGACAGAAGAGTGGGGAAATCAGAACACAAACTTCAAAGGATTTTGATTTATTATCAATTTGGAATTTAAACTGTTGAAGTTCTGTAGCCATGCATGTATTTAAAGCACCCCAAACACCAGACACTATTATGACTTGAGACATGCACATTAGTTTTTGTGGTGTGCTAACACTGCCAATCATGCTTTTATTGTTTGTGGACAGAGATCTGCATTTGCACTCATAAGATAAATTTAGTCTTCATAGTAATGACTCCCACTCCTCTATGTTATTGTAACTGTTTATCCCACATTTCTGTGAACTTGTTCACATTAAATTCTGAAGTTCCTGAAGGAGTTTTAATTACAGTATGTGTCCAAATACATGCTCACAAAGCACATCAGAACCTGGAAACCCATAAAAGCTTGGTAAATTTTTGGTACCAAAATTCCTCCATCAAAACAGAACAAAAAAATCTCTCCACAGCCAACTTAGTTTCCCTTTCTTCTACATCTTTCAGTAGAACTTTCTGAAGTTTGTTAAACTAAATAGAGTTCATCTTTCTACTTCCATTCCCAATCATAGTATTTTCATAACTGAAGTGTGTGAAGTATGCAACATTCGCTCTTTTCAGATCTATGAGGTCACATGGACATGAAGCTGAGGACAACAAGACAAATGTATCCTAAATTCCACTGTGTAAATACTTATTTGTTTAATAGCGAAATTTTCATATTGAACCGGTCAAAAATCTTTGTCTTAAAATGTTTTCATTTAAATGCTTTGGGTTGTTTGGTTTCAGCATAATTAAAATGTTTCTTATGGTCAGAGACTTGCTGATGCCAAGAACTATTCTCACTTACTAGGAATGTTTCCTTCTAAGCACATTCCCTTGAGAAAGAGAGCAAATGACACAATTGCTAACTTCTATAAATAAAGTAACAGTGTAGGATACCTAGTTTTACCCCCCCTCCATCTGCTTTTTCAGCCTTTTCCTAAGTGGAACAGGGGAGAGGGAAAAAAAGGACTTGCTCAGGCACATTCCACATGTATGTTCTCTGTACACTTAGATTCATGAAGCCTTATTTTCCTTTTGTTGGTACCTGATTTTCATATATTTATATATATTTTTTACGCCTTACCTATGTGTTTAGCGAGAAACTACTAACTAAATGTGTATGTTTAACTTCCAAGTTTATTTTAGCTGGTTTGGCTGCATCGACGACTCAAAATGAACAGCTTAAACATTAACTCATCACTTTACACTACAGCTAGAGCTGAGGACATTGGACCAGATAACACTCCACCTTCTCAGAGCATGTACTCAAAACTTGAATCTTAGAAGTAGCTAAACCAACACAGATTTTCAAAAAGTTAGTGATTAACTCAAAGGACTGAAAAATTACAAGAGACTGTCCAAGTTGAACACAGTTGAGTTCAGCAGTTCAGTTCCCAAGCTGATCTGGCAAAGCAAGTTTTAGAAAAATAACATCACAGTAATGCTGTTGTCACCATTCAGTTCCCTTTTAGCCTCGAGAAAACGGAAAGACATACAAAAGGAGAATTCTTCCTCAACGTAACAACTGCAGACAAAATGCAGTTGGGCTTTGAAGAACCGTTATTGACTCGAGAAAAAGGAGCTGGCACACTCTCACTCTCCAACATTTTCAAGCACAGCGGAGAAAGACAGTCCTGCCAGTTTTAACTGGCACTAATTGAAAAGTGAACTTCAGTTTTCCAACTACACAGTGTGTGCTTCCTCTCGGTCACGTTACAGCTAAGCCCAGTGGTCAGCTGTCTCTTGTGGAAGGGCTTGCAATATGCTTCCCCTCCTTCAATACCTTGTGGCTACAAACAGCTTTCAGCAGCTTAAAGACAGACTGTTTTCTCAAGGATGCAAAGAGTCCTATATACACACACACCCCTCTAGATATGTATGTAAAAAGTTATTCTTAATACAAAAGACTTACAGATCAAGCCTGTCCTATAGAGTATCTCTGGAAGCAGTATGTTCTTGTGCCCCATTCAAAGTGCTAGTGGCAAAAAAGAGAGATAGCCTGGTAATAAATCCATTCACCCCATTAGACTAGTTAAGTTTACAGCACACAAACTTGCCTAGGAAATAGCAACATTTCTAGGCTGAAGCAATCAGTGGTTTTGGTGAAATCCTCTCCTCCAAGGCACTGGCAGGGTGTATCACAGCATGCACTGTTTCATACCCACACTGTTCCCTACAACTCCTGCTCTTGATTAAGGTCTACCTGGCTGTTTCACTGGGGTAGAGGAGAGCTGTACAACACCTGTGACACATGCTGCTCTCTTACACAGTTCCCATGGAAAGGTTGCTGGGTTTGCTCAAACAGAAAATTGCCAGATATGTGGAGTAATGACTCAACCACCTCCCTCCAGCTGTGCAAAGGCAGTAAACACCGAGTGGAGAGTGCTCCTTCCATATGATGCTCACTGATACATTGTCCATAAAAATAATCACTTTGAAAATGTGAGTATATTTTACACACAAACCCCCCCACACACACACAGAGCTTGTACAGAATTCACATTCTGTCATATCCTGCTAATTTCTAAAAACACATTCCAAAAAAACAGGTTAAGATTTGAAATGAGCAGTGGATTTAAGTCACTCATGTCAAAACACTATCTTTACTGTGGCAGGATCAAAGAGCATTCCTTATACTAGAGATTCTGCTGCCTGAATCTGGTTTCCTGTTCTGGCTAACAAGCCCAAATTTTCAGCTACTGTATCTATAAATAGATGACTACAGCTAGAAATTTACATTCTGGAAATGGACACCATATTAGTAGAAGAATACAACTAAACTAGATTCAGTTATGCCAGAAACCCAACTATGTGCCCATAAAACCATATTGACTTGTAAACTCAACTTCCCCGTCTTCTCTTTAATCTAACCTTTATCAAAAAAACCACAGCTTTGCATAGGAGAAACTCTTGTTTTGCATGAGTATGTACTAGCAAAAACCCATCATCAGTGGAAAGAGGCATTACAGATTACAAGCTCAGCACACAGGTCTACAGGCTTGTTTCTTCCTATACAGAGACTCCTGTTTTTTTTTTTTAATTTGTAAAATATATCAGTTTAGTTTAACTGCCCATTAAAAATACCATGGGCTATGTAATGTGACATTGCTGGTACACCACCTTAACAAACTTATTCAGGATTACAATTCTTTGGACTAAAAGCCCTACTACTAAAGACAGGAGTTTCAGAAGATTTTTTTTTTAACACAATACATGCACGCATGTCTGATATGCTCCCATTCATTTTATCAAATAAATATTCATGAGACTGAACATTACCACACCTTATGACTTTTCTTTGACTACAACAGGACTAACTTGTCTTTGGTCCTATGTGTGATGGAAAATGTTAACCTGTATTGAGAAAGAAAGATCACCTCTCTCATTTCAACAGAAGTCTTCTTATGTTTAACATGGAAAAATAAACAGCACTTGCAATGTTACAGGAGTTGTTCCCGTTCAGGCAGTTTGATGCATCCTAATTCGGGTTGTACAGGTGTTAGGTAGGATAGTTGAATGTTATGATTTGGGTTGTATGAAGTTATGCTGCTCAGACTGTTGAACAGAGTTGGAAGCCCTTTGTTTCAAAAGACTGCAGGTGATCTAAAGAGGCCAGGAGGAGGTGGTGATATGGAGTATGGAAGGTCCCTAAGCGCCATCGCGATGACATCGCACCCACCAATCACCAGCCTCCCTCCAACCCGGACCTTGCACCAATCACTCGACGCACCGTGGGGGAGAGGGCGGGACCTAGCGACGAGCCAATCATCACCTGAGAAGCGGGAAACCTAAGCCAATGAACTGAGCCGCTAAGCGGCAACCCTGCGGACTGACCAATCAGAAGGACTGAAAGAGAGCATAAAAGGCGGTGTTCCCCTGAGTACATGTCCTGCCTGGCTTTGAGCCTCTCACAGTGAAGTCCTCTTGAGAACGAAACCTGTCACCGCGAGGTCCTCCCGCTGCTGGGTTAAGAGGAGAGGGCTACTCCCCCTCCTGGGTTCTTCCACCTGGTCTGTTTGTTTTGTTCTCTTTTCTTTTAATAAATTACCAGTTAATCACCTTTGTGGATAACTGGCCCTCATTTATTACATGCAATATTCAATACTTCATAAAGTAAACAGGCACAAAATGTTGCTTTTACATATTAACAAATAAAACAGGGTCCTACTCACATCTGCATTAGGCCAGAGCTCTTTGATAACATTTTCTATTCTGGTCACCACTTCCATCCGCATTCTCTCTTCTTCAGGTCTGGGAGACATATACTTATAGAAGTCAATGATTTCTTCATGAAGACTAAGAAAGAAAAAAAAAAAAGAAGGAACAAAAACTCAGAAAAATCTCTGCATGCAAATGAAATAGCAACTATTCTAACCAAAAATGCTTTTTAAGCTCCTAGTTCCCAATTTTGTTAAAGGGCAATTTTAGAGCAGCATGCAAAAAAAAAAACAACACATTCACAACACTTTGTAACACTTAGATCCACATTAGCTTCTTATGCCAACAGGTCAATACTGCGCTTCATTTGCTAAAAGCATGGAAGCAAACCTAAATCCAAGTGCCTTCAATTCACATTGAAAGTCACATGCTATTTTAATGCCAGCATAACACAGAAATGGTTCAGTCTCCAACTATGAACGCAGCTGTAGCTCTGAGTACACACTTCACAAAAATTTAAACAGGAGGTTTTTAGCCAACACTTCCTTGTCAGCCCCTTGGCACCAGGCAGGGAGTTTCACGCAGCAGTCTGTATGTATTCAGTACCACGCTTGCAAAAGTTGACAGTAATTGTGCCAGTACTAGAGCTAGAAAAACTCCTTCTTTTACTGCTTATAGAAGTCACATAAACTAAAAATGTAGTCTCCCCCCATAACCCCAGAAAATAAGTAGTACACACGCAGCAGCATTTGCTCAGAAGAATAAATGACTGACAGACAGTTAACCCATGTATAATTTACCATATTATATGTGTTTCACATTGTCAGTAAGTTATGTTTAGCTTGCCTATGATGAGAGCTGAAATAAAAATGTCTTCATAAAGTGCTACAAAATTCTGTGCTTCTGTAGTATCATAAACATCATCAACTTGACTAATAATGCATTTCCAGCCACAGAATAACTAATTTCGTTTATTTCCTTCAATGACCATTATAGTAATAGCTAGTTATCTTTTAAGAATGGATCGTTTCTAGTTACCAAGTGCAACTGCATCTTTCATTAAAGCTCTGAGGGACCACCAAAAGAGATCAATTTATTAAGACCAAGCCCTTAGCTGAGATGGGGAATCGAATACTTCCCTACTGCACACACACTTAAATAAATCAAGTGTTAGTAACTGGAAGCTGTATACAGGTGTCAACGAAACTGATTGAAATATCTGACAGTTGTGTTCAAGAGAGTCAGAGCAGGGAAAGAACTCAAACCACCTGCGTTAAGTTCTCCCAATACTGCAGAGTTACAAACACCACAAGCTTCTCTCCCTCCACCACCAAGTTTCGGGAACAGTCACAAAAGCCTGGCAGCTTGTGGCGGCCACCGCCACAACTCTCTATATAGATAAAGCTAAGAGAAAGATTCCTCTGACAGAGGACATCTCTTACCTCCTCCTGCAGCTGCTTTCTTGCTTTTCCTTGGAAGCATACACCCTGGAGTTAATGTGCACATTCCAAACCACCACTTACACCTTACACCACACTGACTACTCTGCCTTCAGCTTCTCAGCCGTCTCCAGTACTTCTACTCTTCACTGCTATTCCATGTGTTGGCATTTAAACTTTCTTACAGTTATCTTTCCAGTTCAACTACTGGATTCAGGTGAGAAGTATGTGATAAAGGACAGGTTGAGCACTCCAATGACCAAGTTCACTCTCTGTCCTCACTGCCAGTCACATGTACTGAATCACTAATTTAGTTTCCACATGCTTGACCACCAATCTAGCTTTCAAAACCAGAAGCAACAAGGAAAATGGGCAAAACCCCAATAATTAAACTCCTGAAAATAGAAATTATTTTTCAACTGTAATTTGGTGAACCAGCTTACTTACAGGAAGACCTGGGAGTCAGGTCTGTCTTTAGGGGGTACATAGCCCTATTTCTGCCTCTCCTCTTCTGGACTAGCTGGAGCAGACCAGTTACATCCACAAGGCACATTATTTGCCCCAGAGCAGTGTTTTCAGCAAGGACTGAATGCCCACATGTACTGTGAGCCACAAGGAGCAACAGCACGTTGTCTGAGGGCACTGAATGGCATGAGACATGCTGCGATGATACCAAGGGAGTATCCCTGGGGAGAAACTCATGTGTGGCACAGCACAAATCCATACTGTCCATCATTAGTGGGCCCAGCTGCTCCCAGGCTTGTGCTTTATGGGAATTAATTGTTGCCCTGTCCCATCAGGGAACTTTGAAAGAACAAGGCAATCAAGAAAGAGGTCCCTAAAGTGCACAGAGAGCCAAGCCATACAGACACTGCAGTTCTCAGGGCACGGCTCTTTATTAACTCCACTGACACTCTTAATCCAGATAATTATTACAATTGGTGCATTCTTTAGAACCACATAAAATAATGATGTGTTGTCAGAAACATAAGTATTTCTTTTTCTAAACAAAAATAACAGATGTCTGCATTTCTTTGAATGGGATCCCTCTTATTCTTAGGTAGTCATGAAAAGCTTTGTGACAAAATAAAAAATTAAGTTACCTGCAAACACACAAACTTACATTACAGATGCACAGAATGTTAGTAAACACGTAGAAAAAAATGAAATCTGAACTTTTTCAATGATAGAAGAAAGGCTTAAAGACTACTAGAGAGAGTTCTCATCAGCACTCCAGTTGGAAATAGTACTGTGTTGAATGAAACATATCTGTGTTTCATCTGCTGCAAGACTGCACACTGCCAGGACCTCCTGTGCTGCACAGAGCCACGGTGTGCAGAAGGCAGGCAGAAGCTATAGGGGCTCGAGACTACACCTGGATCCATATTTCCCTGCCCAATAACAGGCTGCTGTCAAGAAATAAGGGAATGATTAATTAAAGCCAAGACAAACAGAAGCAGGGACACATGGATTTCAGAGCAGTACAACATGACTTAGAGGCATGACTCCAATTAATGTGGAGTTAACTCATGCTGTATTGAAAATCAAAACTCAAGGTTACTCGCTGCCTTAATCACCATCTATTATAGTCTCTGCTTTTCAAAACAATTTGTTAGGATTAATGGAGTCTGTTTACAAAAGTCTCTAGTGAAATTTTCTATATTTAGCCAAAATGAAGATCAAAGAGACTGAGATGTTCTTTTTGGCATCATAACAGTATTTTATTATTTAATTATTTAATACCATTACATTCATCAGTTATTTCAGATAAAAGTCTTTAAAAGGAGACTTGTTTATAGAAGGCAGGTACACTGTAATAAACCTGATTTCACTACAGAAAGGTATTTCGTTTGGCTTCATAGTCACTGAAGCATTCCAACACCCAAAACACACTTAGGATGCATGGAGAGAATCCTCTACAATGCATAAGAGCATTAGTTTGCCTTTTTTTACAGTAAATAAGAGTAAACAAGGGGTCTTTGTCCTGTACGTTAGGAAATCTTAACACATGGGGAAAGGAAAAATAAAGAGGTCTCTCACACTTTCTCTAAACAGGTTTTAAAACAAAGTTCTACCTCCATCACACCTCTTTTCAAGTCTGGTAAGCTGATTCCATCAGAATTTCACAGAGAGAACAGAATTATAGAGAAGCCACTCAATTTAATTTCATGTTCACCTGAGGACAGTGATACATCATTAAAAATAAACTGTGGCTGCAAAAGTTGTAATCACAAAAATGATTTCCCATGGTAACATTACTGAATAGCCCCAAGAGGAACACAAGACTGTGAGATTCAAGTCTTTTAGGTGATAAGTCGCAGCTTTTGTGAGGTGCAAGTACTATAGAACACAGTGCATTACATAACTTTTTTAGTTTGATCACACCTTACTTTATTTTGTAGCACAATTTGTGGGCTCTAAATGTGCAACTCAAGAAACTCAAGCTCCTTTACATAAGACGTTGTTATTCTGGAGTATGAATCTTGCTACACGTCTGGCAATCAATTAAAAAATAATCACGTATGAACAAAATGTCATTTCTGTTTGATATGCAGAGCACACAGGTAATGTGGCCAAGCACATACACTTGACTGTACACTTCAGCTACCGACACCTAAACCAGCACACCTCTCTCCTGCTGCAAGTTCAGAACTGGAACCAAGAGTGACACTGGGAGGCACGGCACAGTATGAAACACAACTGGAGATACAAGTGTCACTTCCCTGCACTCAGATCCTGATGCAGAATAAATGAGTAGCCCACTGTCCTCACAAATTTTGGCAGCTTGGAGGAAGCCAGTGTGATCAAACCAGTGTCCAGGGCTTGACAGGCACACCAATGGCTGCCCCAGGTGGGGCCATTCCCTTGGCCCCCACTGTCCTGAGCAGCTGAGCAGCAAAACCCAGTCCTGCTAAAGCAGAGCAGCCAGCAAGGTCAAGATCATTCTGACCTGTTTTGCTTTATAAAGGATAGCAGTTAAGTGCTGCTTTGTGGGTCAACACACCATATTATACTAACCAGAAAAATTGGGTTTAATTGAAAAAATTCCTGCTTTTGTCATTCTGGAATTGTGCTATACTTCCACTCTTCTTTGGCTCTTCTTTATTCTTCATTTCACAGGAGAAATTACGCAGGCATGCATGTTCTGATTTCTCTCATCAGGGTGTTACCCATGGCTTCTACTCCAGCTGTTCAAAATTCTGCTCACCCATCCCAAAGAGCTTCTCTGCCTTAGGCATATATATTCCTTTGCACACAAAAGGCTATTAGCAACATCATTGAAGATAATTTAAAACAGCGGATATCAATTATACTCAAAAAAACCATCTAGTGCTCGTGCACTACAGTTTGGTTTTGGCAGGATTTTCTGATGGAAGTTTTGTTTGCAGAATGATGAAAATCTAAATTATTTAGAAACTCTGTGGATGGTGGGCTGAAGTAAGCAATGAACACACAGGTGACTTTCACCTTCCCAAACTATGCTTTAAACTTTAAGAGTTTAAGGGACATTTGCAACATAGCCCTGCAGCACTAAACAAGCCTTTTGTACCTGAGTTTTCTTTGGATAAATAATTCCTAAAGGACAGTGTTTAGTTGCCCCTACCATCTGAAGTCTCCTCTGGGCTTTAAAAAAAAAAAAAAATCAAAGGAAACAAAGAGAAATACTGTAGAATTTCAGGATTATAATTGTCTTTGGAGAAGAATGTGAAGGAGGAACCTGAGGTATTTTAGCCACTGAAAGCATCAATACTTAAGAATCCAAACTGCATCCATCCCTTCATTCCCAAAAGGAAAGCTAGCATTGCACAGGAGAGAGAAAAACTTCAGTTTGAACCCCTACCATTCATGACCTACTTGGTTTTGAAATAGTTTTGAACAACAATTGTACTAAGGTAAAGGAAAGACACAGAGAGCCCAATCTTCACTCTCCCCCTCACAGGTGTATTGGGGAATTCAACATCTTCCTAAATTAACCTTCAATTTTAACACTGATCTTCCATAAGCTTAATAAAATAATTTCTAAATTTCTACATGTGTTGAATAATAAAGTAGGAACAACAGCAGACACTGTAAAGATCACAAGTTATTTTCCCACCTACAAACTCAAGCGAAACCAAACATTAGAGTCCTGAAGGGAACTGTAAATATGAAGCATCTGCTGTGGTCCTTTCCCTACCACCTGGGCAGACAAATCCTTTTAATATTTGCTGGCTTAAGTTACTGAAAAAAAACCACTTAACTGCATTTGCAGGTGATTTAATAGGCACTTAAGTTTCATGGTGACTGACACATCAATCCTCATAAGAAAATAAAATTCTGCATAATAAAGGAAACAATTTTCAAAAGCCTCAGTGACTTTGACCATCAATTTTTATATCCTTAGTTACTGAACCATATCAATATATTACAGGTCACATAGTAATCATATTTTGAGACACATATGCCCTTATGGGAGCTTTAAAATCAAACATCCCAAAACACGTCCATAATAGCAACCTGACAAAACCAGGGAAGCTTAAGGAGACGGGTTTTTGATATCACACATTTTTTTCTTCAGTTCACCCATTTGAATTACAGCTTCACAGACCACTTTTTCACAGTTTACCTAAAAACAGACATGCAGAAAAAAAACAGGTATTCCACTGCCATATGATTGCTAAACATCACCAAAAATCAGGATATCCACTGTATAAACACTGTCTTAAGGTGCAAATGGAGAATTTCCCTTTGCAGACAGCTAGGAAAATGAGATTTATATCTGTCCCCATCCATTATAGACCAGGTGTTTGTTACCACTGCCTGGCTTCCCAGAGACAGGGTCTTATAACAGGATTACACAAACCACCCTAATCCATCCAGGGCAAAGTTAGCCAAGCTAAATCCCACCACCTTTATCAGCTCTGGTAAAGCATCCACTCTTCAGAGCTGTGGGGAGCCCAAGGAGGAGCCCTCACCCACTGAGTCCCCCCCAGATGGTAAGAGGCAAAAAGATGCAAGCAGAACTCCTTCAATGGGCATAGCAACACCCAGAAAACCACGTCTGGCAACCACCTCTGGGCAGCTTTCAGGGCTTACCCAAGAACAGCCTGACCTTTCTAACTAATATTTGTAGTCTACTGAGTAATTCACAGAATTGCCTTTTAGGACCAAGGGAGAGCAAAATTTCCACTAATACGTAAATGATTCAGGAACCCTGATCTTGTTTTCAGGACTAATGTCTTTTGGGGTTAATCTGATCATGCTGATACTGAGTTTGAAAACATGGAGATAGTTTGTTACCTTCCACCAATTCTGGTGGACTGATTATGCACATTTCTTCAAAAGCTGTGGAGAAAAAAAAAAAGCCACTAAATTTACACAACAAGACCTACACTTTCTATCCTCTGCAAATTTTTGAAAGCCTATTTCTTCCTCCCAGTCAACACCCACTGCCCCCAAATCCCTCAAATTAATGTAGTTTTTTTCACCTATGTTCTGTATTTTACATTAATTTATGGGTTTAACTGCATCATAAAAGGCACTAAAATAGCATTGCTTTATGGAAACAGCAGTGTAGTAGAGACATTAAAACACTGGACAAAGAAGAAATGTGTACAGCTCTTTTTAACTATTTAAACTGGTATCTCTATCTTTCCAGTTTTGTATTTATTTTATAGATCCTTTGTTTCAATCAGTATGAGTGCTCTCTTCTTCAAACTGATTCGAGCTAGTTCCAACTAAAATTCCCAAGCATATTCTTTAGTCAAGAAGTAATGTAATCAACTCTTTTCCTATCAAGGTAAAAGTGAGCATTTTTTGTGTGTTTATAAATTTCATTATGTGCTTTGCCTTCCTAAAATACACTCTGATGTATTAGAATTTTTTCTACAGAAATTTGTCTTTCAAGAGGTGGAAAAATCCTACTGAACTTTAATTATAAATCAAATGCTTGAATTAGTCCTATCAATGAGTGATTTGAAGTGTAACTCTGCAACTAATCCACTGGCTTTTAAATCCATGCCATATGCACGCTGAGTCTTGCTCTCTATTTTTGCAGCACTTCCAGCAAAAACATCAAATGCCAACTGGAAGGACTGTTTTGAGAAATACCCGTAGTTCCCACTGCCTTTTTTTTTTTTTTTTTAATCACACTGTACATAAAAACAATCTAGCTGAATCACTGTGTGTGTGAGAATAACCTTCTATTTCTTCCCTGGAAAGTATCTACATATCATCCCTCCTTCCCACCTCTGTAAGCAAGTGCTGTGAGAGTCTGTTGCTTCTCTTCCCTCAGGTGATGGAAGATGAATTTTGCTAACAGAAGAGTGAAAAAAAAAAAGAAAGAAACTGCTGCCTCAACTGATCTGAAACAAGCAAACAGAACACAAAAATGAAGCAGGAGAAGAAGGTTTTGTACAGGAAAATCAAAGTGGGAAGAGCAGCAATGTGAAGAAGCTGATTTATTTCATAATGACAAGGAGTTCAACTCCAGTAATATCTAATTATCTTGAAACACAGCAGTAATTCTGGCATCTCCTATAGAAGACAGCCACAAGGTTTTTCTTTAGCTCACTTGCTAAAGAAAGTGTTAGTCTGCTGGAACAGTTGCACATACAGACTAACCATGCAGTTTACAACCTCATCGTTTAAAATACAGATACATATCTTTAAGAAACCTTAAAGTGCAACTATTAGCATTCACTTTGTATATTCTGTAATTACAACTTCAGGTAAATTTCCAAACAACTAAAACCACAGAGAAGTTGAAGTGGGGAATTAGTAATTCCTCAGCCTGCCGATTCCCTTTGCTTAAAAAAACACTCAAATAGACCAAACAACAATTTATAAGTTTGCTTTAAAACAAGAGTTTAACAAGTAAAAGTAACTATCAGTATCAACAGTAGTTCATTTAATATTAGCTGAACTTTCCAAGTAAAACAGCAATATTTGGGTTTGTGTTAGAGCTGTAACAAAATCTAAAGCTACTAAATTACTGTAGCACACTAATAGCTCTGACCCAGAACAACAGGGACGAGCAGAGAGTTTTAAAACAAATAAAGGTCTGTTGCACCAGTTCTGCAAATCACACCAGTGATGTTACTATTAAACCAAGCCAGAAGGAAACAGCAGGTCAGGTAATCTGCCTTTCTGTCTCCATAAAGCCAGGGAGCACAGATCTTTATACGGCTCTAGTATATTGCTCCTATTTTGTTAGTGTAGTAAATACTATCAAATAAACAAACAATCTGTGACCTTCTGATAACTGGCACCACATACTACCTGGGCAGAGGCAAGACTAACACTCTCCCAGGAGACTGATGAGCACTTCTGACGGATAACGGGCTTGGGAAAAAAGTCTCCACCTGAAAACTCTTATGGGAGAAAAAACCTGCAACACAGACCTTTGCCACCATGGGTATGGCAGCAGGTCACCCAACATGAAGCCCGGCAAGCCTTGCACAAGGTTTTCTCATACAGAACAGAGTGGAGAAAACTCTACTTCCACACACACAGCAGGTTCTGCCTGGCAAATATTCTTGTTTATGACTTGATAAATTACTTGACTTGAAAGATCAGTTAAATGAAAGAACACAGAGCAATGTAATTATTGACTCCTGTCTCCTTCTATCAAAGCAGATTTACACTTTCAAATGTTGACTCCAAACAAGCCCACACCAGTCCCTAAGAAGGAAAGGACACTACCACGATGCCAGGCTTTCACTGTTCATGTCAAAGCCAAGACAAAAGGCTGTTTGAGGTCTGTGTTCCCACCGGTGGCTGGTGCTGCTGCCACACTTGTTCCCACAGATCAGTTACGCATCCCGAGCATGCTGTGCTCACTCCAGAAACCCTCTGCACATCCATCTGTGCAGCAAACCTGCTCAGTAGGCAGGAGAACCAAGAACAGAATAAAACTGAACACCTCTCCTTCAGGAACACGGGATCAAACTGAAAAGAATTTAATAAAAAAATATTAAGTCAAATAACTAGCCATAGCTGCAGTTTGTTAATAACTTTTCAGCTCCAGAATAAGAACATTTTCAAATTAAATGTGAAGTGCCAGTATGCCATCTGGAAAGTCAAGGCAGATTCCCAAGGCTTTCCAGCATCTTCTCATATTCACAGTCTTTTGAGCAGCGTTTTTTGGTTGGTGTTTTTTTTTTTTTTAGAGGAGGGACTTTTGCACAGCATTTGGGAACATTCAAGGAATACAAAACTGAGCCCCAAGTTACCTTGCTACATTTCCTATATCAGAAGTATTCAAAACTTCTTACGAAAATATTTGAAGTTAGCAATTACAGTTAAAACTGCAAGGTTGAGTTTGCAGCTTAAATTTCTATTCCTTGAGCAAAATGGAGAGTGACCCCAAGTTACCTGTTTTGAAACCAGTTTATCACCCATTTATTACTTGTTAGTTCACTTTGGTGATACTTTGCTCCAGTACTAATACAAGTTTAGATGCACTGCTGTCATACCCAGCCAAAACTGAAATCACAGATGTAGTTCTCCCACTCACTTTCAAATGCTTAAAAGCAACTGCAGTGGATGCACTTTGAAGGACGAGGAACAATCACACATACTATGGCAAAGGTACAAGGAACATTTCGGGTAACTTTTTACTTGGATGAATTGCTATCTTTACAGTAGGGGTGTGCACAGTGAACTATGTTCAGATTAAACAGTGTATTCATCATAGGACTCATGATGTAGTATTATGGTCCCTTAAAGGTATATATTGGAAACTATTTGTTCATGTTCTGATTTGTTGTCTTGTGCTCAGATACTCTTGCTTGCAAGGCAGGATGCACAGGTACCAGAAACACCATGGGCTGGGAGCAGTAACACTGCAAAGTTTTTTGGAGTCAACAGCCACCATTTGCTCTGGTTATCATCCCAGGATAGAAAGCTACAAACCATAACAATCAAAAAAGGACACTGCCTAAGCAGATCACAGAAGAATGCTTCCTGTGCTCACCTCTATCAGCTCAGTGATAGAGATGCACACTTAGCAACTTCCATGTCAGGAACTACAAAAAATGCTTCTTCCTCCAATGTAGGTGACAGATCTCATCCTTCCAAGTATCTGGAGAAGCTGGTCTCTGACTAAACCTGTGGATCCAATCATGGGGTTTATCTTCTTTATTCCCCCTGAAGCTTCAGCTAGTATATACGTCAGAAAACTACCCATACAAAAATGAGAAGAAAATGCTAGAAAATACTGCACAGAAATACTTCCCACGAGGCCAAAATGTTAAAAGACCAACCCATACTGAAAGATGACTTAGGAAAGACTTCACACATCTACCTCAGTTACTGGGTTTTGCTTGGACATAAAGATAGAAGAATCAGCACGTGATGGGAAAAGGGGGACTTTTAACGGTCTGACAAAGACCTAATATCACAAAGGTGGCTACTGGAACCCACTCCAGGATGGGGCATCCCTGGCATGGCACACCTCCTCACACCATCCACATGTGCACTGACGTATTTGTGCAGAGTCTTCCAACAGAAGTAGCAAATACAGAGTGAGAGGCAGTGCAGAGCTCTCAGAAACACACTCAAGATTCATCCAAGTCACTTGCTGGAATCAGTCTCTAAAAATAATTTGAAGATTACATAAAAGTGTCTTGTGTACCCAAAACATGAGTAGAAGATGTAGCAGTGACCAGTTGTGAGAGGTTTAAGAGGATCACTGTGAGCTCACAAACTGCAGAATCAATAGCAACTGAAAAAGCACGTTTCAGCATGCCTGAAGCAGGTTTGCTTCAGAGGAGCAAAGGCTGAAGTGAACTATTCCAACATATAATGTTCAGTGACTTACTGCCTGCAGGCAAATACCACACCGCACAAAAAACAAGGGAGGAAGTTTGTTAATACAGTTAATCTCTTCTTTACTCCTAGGTACTTCTATGCCAGGAGCTGACACTGTTACTTATTGCCATTGAAACTTTCTCTTTTACCAGCTGTACGCCCTGTCACATTAGTCCAGGTTGTAGCAACAGCAGCTTCAAAAGACCACTGGTTAGTTCAAATTCAGATTGAAGAACAATGCAAATTATGTACAATGTAATTACAAAAGAAGCAGGACTGTACTGTCCTTTCTGCCTCATCTCAAAAACTATCCCCATAAGAAGTAATCTAACAGCTTGATGAGGCAAACTTCTCTTCCACCTGATGTTGGAAGCAGAGGTACGTGTAAAGAAGCTGCGTAACTCAATAACAAACTAGGTCTTCAAGGCAAAAATCAACATGAAAATTTTCTCATGTGGGTACCTGCCAAGTATGACTACTACAGTAGTCATTCCCCATGGATGAATGAGCATAAGATACTGAGTCCGCAGCACACCAGAAAGCTGAGTATATAGATCCTCAAACATATGAGTTGAATCAGCATGAGTGTGACAGAACAAAGCAAAAATTAAATAAAATTAACCTTAGGACTTAATTTTTTCAGCCTGACTCAATAATGTAACCTGAGACTGTGATCTGCAATCATGGCCATTATTCAGATCAAGACAGTTCCTTCACCACACTGTGTTTAAACTCAATACTTTAACTGGCAGCTGTGGAAAGCTTGCCAGCCACGAGTGCCTCTGAATACATAAGAGATAAAGCCAGATTCAAGGCACAAGTCCTTCACACCACTTTCAGAAACTATATGCATACTTTAGATTAAAGCCAAAATCTTACTGAGGGATAAGGGGGAGGAATGCAAATGTATATAAAGGAGTATACTTTTTATAACAACCCTGTTGAAACGAAGCAAACCAAAAAAACCCTCAAAACCAGAACAAAAACCACTTACTTTTTGTAGCACACAGGAAAAAAATCAGCTGTTCCTGAAGTAACATAGGAAGTGAACAGCTCTAAAATTAACAGAGTGAGAATTAAGAAAGCCTAAGAAAGTAAGTTATCACACTTCCTCAGTCTAGCTTAAACACAGCATCAAGAGGTCAGACAGGGTCAACAAGCTTTGATTAAGGACTCCCTGTCTTCAGACTATACACACTGACACATAATAGTAAGATCAACACCTTAGTCATCACTCAAACTACAGCACAATATTCCCACATGCTGTATCTTAGAGGACATTAAAAGAAGGGCTTATCTACAGTCGGTATTTGTGACAGGTTAATGCAAGTTCTTTCAGGTGTTACTGCATCCATAAACAAAGTAATTGCAAGAAAGCACGTGATACTTTCAATGGGTGCACCCGAATGTAACTGAAAGTAAATCTACACTGAGTGAAGGTGATAGGCCAATGTAGCTACTCATCTATACACCTCTCACTTATCCTAGAATACTACCCTCATTTCCCTGATTTGGAAGTTTCTAGAGGACTTTAATGTTTGAATTTGTCCCTTGTTATACTCTATTACTTGTAGAATAACAATGCTATTTCCTTCACACTGTCTTAACATCTTGAATATTGTGTTTGCTACTTCTCCCGTAAGAGATCACACCGACAAGACAGTAGAGCAGAGGTGCACAAACACTATGATCCGACACCTCTGCTACCATTGTTTTCCAGTAAAAGTCCTAAAAAATGCAATGCAAAAAACCCCTGCACAATGTATGCAATACAGTATGGTGATGCAGAATTCCACACTAAAAAGCCTTGTCAAGCAATTGTAGCAAGACTGTGCCTCTTTCACTGAACATCAACATTGAATAATTCAGATGTAGATCTCATACCATAAGAGGATGTTATGAGGCCATCAGAGAGGCTGATCTGGAATGAGGGCTGCCAAATAATCTTAATTGTCACCATGGGAGGAAGAAAATTAACAAATGTTGCATCCCAGCATAAGACAACCCCAGCCTCGGTCAGGCAGCCAGTTCACCCTCACACTGAGCTGCTGCGCTAGAGCTGCCCTCCCAGCCACCCTGAGAGCTTGGCAGCCCCGAGGGACACAATCAGTGTGGCTCAGTCTCACACAGATTTTGTGACACAACTTTAAGGGTCAGGAAGACAACCATCAGGGACACGCAGTATCAGGAGACCTGTACTGAATGCAGCAATACATTGATGGTACGACTATGATACAACACACCAGTATCACCAATACAAAGTTACTGGAAAGATTTATACTGGCTCTAGTGAGCTGTAGGAGAGAGTTTTGTACAAACCTATAAACAAGAGTTCTGCTCCCTTGATTCATGTCTGTCTCTTGTTTTGATATCCTACATTCGTAGTATTGCCAGAAAAAATTCCTGCTGTGTTACCTATTGCTTAAAGTTACAAAATGATTAAAGTTCAAATTGCTCCTGCTATAGCTATTTGCAGCCGAGGAAAAACATCTGAAGCCCATACCGAGTTCACCAGTTTTCCTCTCCTCTTCTGGCTTATAGAAATATTTCCTTTAACCCTCATTTCTAGGCAAAGGCACAGAAAGTAAGACTCAAATACTCATGACATCTTAAACACTCTTTGGCAGTTCATCTGAAAAGATAATTAAAAAAGACAAACACTCATAATTTAAGAATTCCCAGCATGTTCAAATAATAAATTAACATTCCAACTGCACACTAAGAACAGCAATAGCATTTATTTGTTTCTAATATGTATTATGCAAGATTTCACTGGTTGTGTTGCTCTATCGCTACCAGCACACCTCCCTCCCTCAATACAACACCTAAGCTGGCTCTAGGCCGCATTCTGCTCCTGCTGCCAGTTCCAACATCCAGCAAGAAGAGCATACAAACCACTGTTTTACATCACATACAACATAAACAAAAAGCTTTGAAGCAACAGCCATCTCTGAAATTTTGGCATATGCATGATTTTGGGAGCATGTACACCGTATTGAAAAATGTGTTCAGAATCCTCACATGACGAGATCAATTAAAAAAGAAATACTAAGTATTTCTATTATTGCCTATTCTATCATTTTCATAGTAAAGCCATGCACACAACTTCTGAAAACCACATTTAAAAGTTTCCAAAGTGAAAAACAGACTTTACATTCCAATTTTAAATAAATTATTAGAAATGGCCCAGGAACAAAGTATAATATGGAGATGGCAGAAAAAAAATTGAAGGTGAGAAAAGAGCAATAATGTGCTGTCATGATACAGGTCTCCATCTATCTGTGTTTCCTAGGACTGACAATATGATACCAGGCTTCCTGAAACTGACCTCATGCCAACAGTTTGACAACTGAAAAATAAGAGCTACGACCCCAACATGGTTTAATATAATACTAATAAAGATTCAGGGTGAACAGATCCTCTTTCTTCAATGCATACTGCTACGTGAAACACACAGCAGCTCTTGGGAATCAGCAAGCACACAAGAGGGAATGACACACTCTTCCTATTACTTAATATAGTAATCCATCTACCAAAAAAAGTCTGCCACACTTCTGTTCCTTATATAGCCACTCCAAGGTAAATAGGTATCCAAGTCCCAAACAGAAGATATGAATCTGAGAAAACAGAACAGTTCATAAGAGTACATTTACACGCTGTCTCCTTGCACACGTAGAAATCAGCAGCCTCTGAAGTCTTCCTTAAACTGTTTAAACAAAACATGCCAAAAAGTTGGTCCTATTCCAAAACCCTGCAACCTCAAATAATACTGTTATATAATATTCACCATGTATTTCTTAAAGGCTTTATCAAACTGCCTTTAGTCCAGCATCTTCATCCCTAGTAAACCTGTTTCTCTCTCCCAGCCCTTCCAAAAGAAGTAATTTCTTACCACAGGAGGCTGTGGGAAAATATCCGGTTTCACATCCATAAAACCCAGCTGACTGCCTTCAAGAGCTGCACAAGCTGTCACAAGGGTACTGCCAGGATGGTGCTGTGGCATGACTCAGGACGAGACAGAGAGTGACAGTGGATCTCATCAGACAGGTACAAGAAAAGGATCTGCACTCCAGTCACATCCCTGCACTTCTACCTCACAGCCAGCATACGCAGCTACAGAGTGAGGACAGAGTACTGCTCTAGGAGGCTTTTTCAGGAACCAAGCAGATTTGTGTCTACAGATTTTTCCAAGTAACTCCTTTTTACATGTGATGTGCACAGTGAATTCATCTGCAGCCTATGTTTTAATATATGTGAGTTCACCAAATCCAAAACACATGCAACTATACTCTAACAGAGGATGCATGAAGCAGTCACGCACATGCCTCCTTGTTTCACCAGAAATCAGAAGCCTGTGCACAAAGGTGTTTGTTTCACCTACACTAAGCATTTGTATCAAGTAATATAACAGTAAATCAAGCACCAACCCTGCATTTTATTTAAGCACTTAAGAGTTTATGATGAAAACCAACACAACTGATTAGGATTTTATCAGATTTCCCTAAGTCAGGCATTCAGGCTGGTTTGATGTTTTGCTGGAGGTTCCCAGACTTGCTCTGTTCACACTACACTCAGCTCTTTCTGTTTGTGCTCCAGCCCTCATGGAAATCCTGCTCCCATGGCTGATACCACACAAGAGTCCGAGCAAACACAGCTAAGGACATGCAGGGTCACAGGCAGAGAGCCACTTTAATGTGGCTCCATGTCCTCTGGTCAGCTCACACCTGGGACAAGGGGTTTGTGTCTGCCTTAATGCACTTTACTTCTTTCAAAAATGAGACTAAAAGACCTGAGAAGCTGACAAACTTCGCATCAAAAACTCATAATGGAATTTCTGTAGCAAAGACTTATGGCTTTAAGCTATTTCTTTCCCTAAAGTAGTTATGCTTTTATTTCACGGTACCCTCTGTAATCCTGGGCAACATGCTGGGAACCCTTACATTAAATAAGCAGAAATCTGCTCAAGTCTGTGCCAATCAGTTCAGCAGCATGGGAGTGTGTGCATCCTCCTCCTGTGGGGGTCACAGGATGCTCTCCCTTTCATGGCAAAGTTTCCATCAGTACGTCAAAACATGTGCATTCACTATTTCAAAATGCAGTTTTCTATCTAATCCATGTTTCTCCTCAGCAGTACACATCACAAATTTACCTCCTTAAACTCACACATCAACTGGGTTCTTGCCTTCAGATGCAGATTACTGTGAAAACAGCTCCCTACACAGTCCCCAAATCCACAACTCCTTCCTAGGAACTGCGTAGCACTGGGCTCTTTCCTTTGGCACAAGAATCACAGAAACTTACAATAAATAGGCCAAACTTAAGTGCAAGTCTTTATTTTTGGGTTTTGTTGCACTTAAGGCTTCTTGTTTCAGCAGTTCTTTTGTCACCTTTTAGCCAGGCTCAATCTGAACGTGGTGAAAGCTGTAAAATAGCCATTTCAGTATCCCAAATACTTTTTCTTCCTTTCTAATTGTGACACTACTAACATTATTTACTGCTGCCCTTGGGACCCAGACACACAGAGAATCCCATCCAAAACCCCCAACCCACACATCCTCCTACATCCTTGAGTTTTGCTACTAACTACCCTGCCAGGGCAAACCAAATTTAACTCCTTAAAGGTATATATTAACTCAACAGTAACATCATAGTCATGCTGTGAAACTTTTCATTCATTTTCTGCATTATCTGTTCTTTTCAGAACTACTGTCTGATGACAGTCCCCAGAGGATGGAAGACATGGAAGCTGACTCTGACTAGTGCAAAGCAACTTGCAGGCAGCACTATGAAATTGATTTACAGTGATATTTCACAAGCCACCAAGTTAAGAGTGCCACAACAAAGCAGAGTACCTGTCATACAAACACCTGCATTATTAATAAAACTGCAAGTCTGAGAATTTGGACTAAGGAAAAATATTAAAGAGAGGCCAGAATACAATGTACACAACAGCACCATTAACTCCAAGGGAGCAAAAACTCCCTTGTGCTGAATGTCTGTATTTCAGCACAGGTAAATGTCAGGAAATATTGTACATACTTTGTAAAAAATCTATCTTGAAACCAAACCCAATACTGTTGTGGGTTATTTTTTAATTATTTGATTACCTCTTTATATGTGTACATAGCATTAACTTAGAAGAAAAAATATCAAGATTTGACTGAACAGCTACCTAGCTTTTAATCAAAATCTCTATTTCAACATTTACCTTACCTAAATCTTTCGACAGCGAGTTACACACTGTTATGTGTTTACATAATCTGTTCAACTAGCAAAAAATTATTGGACTGGTTTTCCAGGCAGCTGATCAATAGAATTGCATATTCAGAGCTGGTTTTGCACAGCCATCCACACAAGTGACATCCTTGCACTGGAAATATGAATGCCATATGTCAGCTTTCAGTTGTGCTTGCCAACAAATCTGGTCACATCTTTCTAAAAGTGGGACTGTTCCACAACTCTGTTGTGTTCCAAAGAGTCAAAGTTTAAAGTGATTAACTTAACAAAATTACAGGGTGGTATATAGGGAAAAGCACTGAGAGCCATTACTACTTTTTCACAATTTGCTTAGTAACAATCAGAGAAGAAAAAGATACCTGTTAACACACGAGTAATGATACAATAGCAATGCTGGTATCTTTTTTTTTTTCCCAGTAACTGCTAGAACTACTCAACACGATTTTGGAAATTTACATTGGAAATAATGAATTTAAAATACTTAGTTTAGCAACCTCATTTGCTAGGTTACAAAACTCTCTATCCATCCTTACTGCCCTGTGTCTCCAGATGCAGACAGATGCCTTAGAACACAGTTATTCAAGAGAAGCTTGCAGTCGGGAGCAAAGGCAGCATCTCAGGTCACACTGCAGGCACAGGAGGCTTCACCTGGCCTTGCCAGCAGTCAGTCAGTCCCACTGCAACCTTCACAGCACCTAGGCATTGTCTAGGCTTTCCTAGGAAGCTTCAGGTCCTTTTAGAAATTGTTTCCACAATTTTTCACTCAAATTGTTAGCCAACAGCCTCTTAAAACTTTTTATAGCTTTCAAAAGCAAACTTCCGTAATTTAGGAAAAGCAACGTAGGAGTGTATTTTAGAGACACTCTACCTTACTGTGCTTTGAATAAAGGAAATAGCTAAAACAGAAGCTCAGCATCACGTCAACATATGCCACAAACTAGACAGTCAATACACAGGCAGACTGAGACACCTGAGTATGTCTTGATACTGTTAAAAAAAAAGTCCACAAGGGGCTACCACTTGGAGTTTGAAACAGATACCACCAAAATTTAACTCTAGCAACACTTAGAATACTTTGGCACAGTTGTTGTTATTATTGTTACTAATCTCTTGCTGAAGCTCACTCTTTTTTCACCCCATTATTATTACTATTACTGTCTTGTTGAAACTTACCCTTTTTCACCCTGTATCTTCAATACAGAAAAAAATTTACATATTTACAAGACACAGAGAGAGTAAAGCACTTCTAAAAATGTTCCTTAGCCTTCAAGTAAATAAGTTACAAGGCAGAATATAACCAGAGTCCAAAAACTAACTTAACAAAAATTCAGTACTTGGTATGTTCTACACACAATACTTTAAAGTTGTGTGAAGAAAGTTGCAGAAAGTTCCAAGGTACGGTGACTAGAACACTTAAAATAGCATACTTCTGCAGTGTCACTTTATGAATTATTATAACCCCAGCAGTAAAGGTAACATAGGAGCTGGCAAGAAAACAGGGAGCCAGAGGTTAGAACTTGCCTTCCAAAACGACCATCAAATTTGAATAGTCATTATGACAAATCTTACAGAACAGCAATTTCAGAAGGCAAAGAGGTTGATGCTTTCCTGTGTGAGATGGCTGAAGGACCCTTAGGTACAAGCTGAGCACACAAAAACTCATGCAACTCAATCACTACTGATTTCTAAAACGAGCTCTGCCAGGCTTTCAACTTTTACCATACACCTCCGTCATCTAGACCCTGGAGGGTTCAAGGCAAAGGTTATGTTTTGAAAAGCGTGAACTTTACAAAAAAAAAAAAAAAAATCCACAGAAGTTACCAAATGGTCTTTATCCAGGGCATCACCCATATCAAAAGCCACTGTGTTTAAAAAAAGGGGAGGGCTCAAACCAGTTTTCAGGTAAACAGAAGGTAGATGATTGCCTGCCTTCCATCTCCACGGACTCGTGCAATGTGAACTGATGAGACCTAAGCTAACACAAAAACACTAAGGACAAAATATTCAGATCAGCATACGCATTCCACAATCAGAGATCCATGACAACCATTAAAAACCCGACACTAAAACCCACTGCACACTATCCATGCATGGAAGTTTATTTCTGAGAGCAGGTGCCTGCCTGCCTGCACACCTTCTCTTGTCACGTCTCAGAAAATACACACCCCGGGAAATGACCTAGTCTGTGCGCTTTCTTTTAACACCAAGAGATGATTATTGGTTTTTTTAAGTTCTAGTCCCTACCACGCATTTGTTCCGCAGGCAGCCCAAAGCATTAGAGATGAGCTTGACAGTGCGGCGGAGGGCAGGCGTGCCGGCCCTGTGCCTGCCCCGGCCCTGTGCCTGCCCCGGCCCTGTGCCTGCCCCGGCCCTGTGCCTGCCCCGGCCCTGTGCCTGCCCCGGCCCTGTGCCTGCCCCGGCCCTGTGCCTGCCCCGGCCCTGTGCCTGCCCCGGCGCCGCCGCACGTGCGGGAGCAGCGAGGGCAGCACCCGGCGCTACAGCAGCGAGAACCCCGCGCACAGCGGCGCTGACAGCGGAACGCTGTGTCCGAGGAGCCCGGCGGCACCGGCCGGCAGCGTGTAACACGCGCACGGGCGGTGACAGCGGAGGGCCGGCGGGGCTCCCGTCCCTGCGGATAGGCGTGCCTTGCTCCATCAGCATGCACACGGGCACCGCCGCCGCACGCGTGTGGCCCCGGCCCCGCGGAGCCACCGCCCCGGCGGGCGGGACGCTCGGCGCAGGGGCTGCCCCGCACAGGCCGCTCGAGCACCGGCGAGGCGCAGCTGTCAGTCACCACGGCCGGGCAGCGACAGCCCGGCACCCACCGCCCGCCGCCCCTGCCCAGCCCCGCGGACCCGGCCCGGCTCCCTGCGCCACCCGCCGGGCCCGCGCCGCGCCCGAGGTGCCGCGGCCCAGCGGCCCCCGGCGTGCGGCCCCGGGGCGGAGAAGGACCTCGGCCCCCGCCTCCTCCTCCTTCTCCTCCGGAGGCCGAGCGGGGCCGAGCCCGGCACCCCCCTCGCCCACCCCGCGGACGCTCACCCCACGACTCCCTGGCTGTAGTTCCTCTTCTTCCAGGGGGTGCCGGTGTAGAGCGGCTCGGCTAGGCCGGGCTGGGCGCGGGCGGCCGGCTCGTCGGCCGGGGCGGGGGCGCGGCCCAGCAGCAGGCTGTAGTTGAGCCCGAAGGTGCTGGCCTTGTTGTCGCGCTTCCTCTTGTTGCTGGCGGCGGCGGCGGCGGCGGCGGCGGGCGGCGCCCCCCGCGCGGGCCGGGCCCAGGCGGCGGCCCCCGGGGGCGGCGAGGCCTGGCGGTGCCCGCGGCTGTGCGGGTTGTTGGCGCTTTCGAGCGGCAGGAAGTCGGGCGGGGGGTCGGCGCGGGGGGCGCGGTACATGCCGGGCGGGGAGGCCGGGCCGGCCGCGGCGGGGGCGCTCTGCTGCTGCTGCTGCTGCTGTTGCTGCTGCTGCTCCTGCTGCTGCTGCTGCTGGAAGTAGAGGTTGCGGACCCCCTGCGTGGTCTCCCAGATCTGCATCCACAGGCGGTTCGAGGGGCCGAGCTGCTCTGGCTGGAACCAGGCTATCCGGGGATCCATCAAACGGGGACCCACCCCGGCTGATCCGCTCCCCGCGCCGCGCCGGCCGCCGCCGCCGAGACCCTGTCAGCGGGTCCCAGCGCTAATGGCGGCTCCTATGGAAGGGCAGCTCCGCGCCTGCCTGCTCGCTGCTGCCGCCGTCGCTCCACAGCCCCCGCCCCTCCTGGCGAGCGCGGCGAGGCGGGGCCGGGCCGCTCGAGCCGCCGGCACGCGGGCCGCGCGCAGCACGGGGGGTGGCGGCGCCCCGGTCGCTCCCCCGGCGCCCCCGCGCTGCCCCCGGGCCGGGGCGCGAAGCGGGGCCCGGGCTCGGCGGTCCCGTCCCGGCACAGCCGCCGCCGGCGCCCCCGCGCCGCACGGGGCAACAGCCGCGCTCCGAGGGCCGAACCCTCGCACCGGCCCCGCGGGTGCCCGAGCGGCCGTGACTCCGGCCCCGCTGCTGCCAGCGCGCCGGGCTGCGGCTCGGGCACAGGGAGAGAGAGGTGCGGGGAGACCCGGGCCGGCGTCCCCCTGTCCGCACACCGACAGCCGCCGCTGCACCCCCCTAAAACTCTTGTGGGGAGGCGTCTAGGAAGTTCAGGGTCTTCCTGTCTTTTATTCCGCACCAAAGGAGGGGCAAAGGCAGCCTAGGTGCAGCCTTTTCTGCAGATGGAAAAATACATCACATACACAATACCCCAAACAGCAACACTAAGTAGTACCAGTTCTTGTTAGACTCAGTTTTATTTTTAGTATTTTCATAGTACAGCCTTAAAACATCTTTAATATCAGCTACAAAGTTTCCAGCACTCTGCATGAAGGGCCTACTGCTTCCCCCACTTTCAGAATTGCATGGGAGATGATTTCTCTTTAGGAAGCTGGAGGTGGAGGGTTTAGAATTAAAAAGTCGCATTCCAACTTCAAGCATTCTGTGAACAGTTTGCGAAGAAGAAGACTTAGCACCATTTCCTGGTGACAACTGAAGACTGAAGTTCTGGCTTCTCCCCACCATCCCAGAGCAGAACATACTGTCCTCAACACTCCTCTGTGCTGTGTCACACAGCATGTCTGATCTGCACTGACCAAGAGAAAATGAACCACAGCAAGAGGGTGAAATCTGGAGCTTGACAAACTTAATTGCTTCGAAAATTAGGACTGAAAGCTACTACCGAAAGCCAAGTAGAAACCGGTGGGACCTGAACATGTCTTGGAATTGGGGAATAACCACTATGAATAACCCTATTTTCCAAACCCCACATTCTTCAGTTATTCTGAGAATTATAAGCATAGCAGGAAAAGGTAACAAGATGGGTTTAAATGATATTCCCTGCACATCACAAATGCAAATAGAAATGTTTCAATTAATGAACTGCTTTTTAAAAAGCAACAAAGAAAACTGCAAGTCAAATAAAAGATTTCGCATTACCCTTAAGGAGGTAAAAGTAACATGAAAACAACTGATTTGTTTTCTTTTTTAATAAAGCTAATTCTGAAAAAATCCATGATTTAGTGTATACTCATAGCACATAAACACAAACAAGTTTTCTATAGGACTGAGGTTTATTAATTTACAGGATTCCTCAGTAACAACCCTGGTCCCAAGCAAATACAGCCAGGACACGACAGAGGTGGTGTAGTAACACAATGCTTTAGATTAGCGAGTATGCCCGGGTGGCATAAAAAACAAACAAAACCCACACTTTATTATGGTCAATTTGGTTTCTTTAATCACTGCTTTGAATTTTAACTCTATTATTTACTAAAAAGAGAACTTCCCAGAAAAGGTTATTTGGAAACATCATGCTTTACTAGCTGAATCAGCCATTCATCCATTAAGTTCTGGAAGTGCTTTTCACTCTCCATTTGAAGGGGTGGAGAGGAGCAAAGAGGCCAATGCAATATTCCTTAAAAATTAAAAAAAGGATTCACATGTCAGAGGAGAAAGAAGACAATTCACAATGGGATTTTTATCACAGCAGGAACACAAAACCGGGAGAAGGTTGACTGAAAGCCCAACACACCTTTCAGTGTGGTGCAGGGATTTATGCGAGCACCCCGCAACGCCAGGGCTGCATCAGGACCCTCATTGTGCTGAGAACACGCAGCAGCCACAATCATTTCAACAGCACACAGATTATTACAGGGATCTTAGTTCAGTTCCCAAGCAGTTGGACTTAAACCCATAATGTAACAGTGGCGCAAGGAGTTCCTGACACCCAGATTCAAAAGAAAAAAGCACCTTCCTATATCCTCAGGTGTGCAAGCCTCAAACTATGCTCTATGTGGCCACTGAATTATGTCTATGTTTGACAAAATGCCTCTCACAGAGGCAAGAAACTTACAAAAAGCTTCGTCAAACAGAATGGCTCACCGTGTGTCAGCCCTGGTGGAAAAACTTCAAGTTCCTTTATCTGCTGTATCTGTCAGAGACCTCAGATTTTGCCAATTATCTTAAAGTTATATATCTTAACAGCTTGTCCAGCACAAACTATATATAGATTGTTTGCTTAAGTCACCTGTGCCAGAAAGGAACAATTACGTTATTTTCAATTACCACTACCATTGCCTGAATTGGAATTTGCAACAGTAAATGTAAGGCTAGATGTTTCTATCCAATCATCGGGAATGTTTTTATTGAAATTCCCTTACTAAGGAAACAGGACTTGAGTTTATGGGCATTTTTTGTTGGTTGTTTTATGTTAACATTCTACAATATATGAATTTCATTTATAATACTTAAACTACAAACTAGTTTAAAATTCATTTGTTCTCCAGTGCAGTTCTCATTTTATAATTTTACTGTGCTCTCATTTTTTTTTGTATTTGTCTCTCAAAATACAAATATCAAACCAAGCCAAGTAGTACTGGTTGAAGTCATTCTTGATCCTCTAAGAAGACAGTCTTTAAAAAAAAAAAAAAAAAAAGCCCATAAACCCCAAAGAGTTAAACTATTGACTTGACTGTGGTATACAGCCATCTTCTGCTTCTGAATGTCAAGGCACAATGTATAAAAAACACCTCACAACAAACGCACATTTAAATCTTGCCACTTCTTTCTTTTCATAGAGAAAAAAACACACAAATGATAATTCCTTATTTCCACAGCTGGGAATTCAACATTTTGCAAGCTGCAGAGACCAAGGCAGCAGAAAATGCCAGTGGTTCTGAACAGGGCAGGGGACCCACAGCCCCCTTTGCAGTCTTTCCTTGACACCACAGACCAAGGTAAATTCAGCACCAATTTTGGTATTACAGCTCAACTCAGAGCCAGTCTGTTGTGCTCAGTATCAGACAGGGACACAAGTAAAGCAGCAATCCATACTTTCCAAGGATTGTGGGTTTTGACTGAAGCAGACAGATGATGCCTCAGTGACCAGAATAAGCAACCAAATTCAGATACCTGTTTTGGTACCAGTCTTATCTGTATGATTAGATTAAGTGATGAAGATCACTTACATCTATTTAGTATCTATTTACTTATGCTACACAGTCTACATCAGTCCAATTTCTGCCACCCTCAAAGTACCAAGATCCGTCTTCCCCTTTGTAGGCTGCAAAGGATCTTGTCTTTGTCTGAAGCATGCCCTAGACCTATTAAATAAACCAGTGTTCAAAGAGCCCCCAAAACATTTAATTTGAACATTATCATCACTTCTGCTGCTGCCTTAATTGTCCTTAGTTGTGTCAGAACAACTTCTGTAGCCCCAATCTTATAGCTTAGTTCTTTTGTACCTGTGTATCTCATCTGGTTTTAGTCCCCGATCTGACACTTCTTTAAATCACTCACAACTTGCCTTGTCTTCTATAGATGCATTCATATTCTTCTTTAAATGATATGGTTTGTACTATGCACCAATCTCATTATGAAAATATTTTTCAAGACATTTAGCTCATCAGTGCATAGCAAAAAAATAATCTGTGCATTCCTATTGCCAGAATAGTTTAAGATCTAAATGTCAGTCTGTTTTTTAACTTGAAGAAAAAAAAAGGGTCTAATTGATTATATTAAGAAAACCATGTTTTCTAGTGGATGCCCTATCTTCTGTATATTTATCTGCAACTTTCAGATTTATATTTGTAGATGAAATGTTTCTTTCATTATCAACCTAAAAGAAAAACATGAAAAAAATACTTTGGTTTTCTGGCAGTCCCCAGGAAACAGATTCTGGGTGTTACACTTGTAAAATGTGAAGTCCTACACTTGGAACAGTGCTCTTGACTGAATGACCAAAGAACAGCTTTGGAGACAAGGACCAAAGGGTTCTGGTGGACAGTAAGTTGGAGTCACCAACTGCACCCTTGCAGTAACAACAGCTAAAACAACATGCTGCATTGGCAGGAGCATGGCCAGCAGGACAAGAAAATCAATTACTTCCCTCTATTCAGCACCTAGGAGATCACATCTGGAGTACTGTGTCCAGTTTTGGGCCCTCTGTACAAGACACAGTAGAGCAGGTCAAGCAGAAGGCCACTAAGATAGTTGGAGGGTGAGAAGACGTACAAGGAACAGCTGAGGAAGCAGGGTTTATTTGGCCTGGAGAAGAAGAAAATACAATTGCTGTTTTCCGCTACCAAGTGGGGGTTATGAGATGGAGCCAGACTCTTCTTGGTGGTGTGCAGTCAAAGAGGACAAGGGGCACATTTTGCAGCAGAGAAGTCCTACAAGGCACAAGGGGAAAAGGGAAAAAAATGTGTTTCCAGCGAGGGCAGTCAAGCCCTGGAAAAGGCTGTCCAGAGTTATAGAATTTCCATTCTGGGAGATGTTCAAGGCCTAGCCCAACTTGCCTCCCAAGTTAGCCCTGCTTTGATCAGGGGACTAGACTAAAACCTCCAGAGATCCTTTCCAATCCAGAACATCCTGCAATTCAATGTAGCATCCAGAAAATGAGAGCAGAACTTCCCACATCGAAGTCCTTTAAGTGCTCCAAACAAATACTAATACCTTTCATCAGGCGAATAGTGTACAGCAGTGTACAGCAAGTATAGCTAACACTAGGACTAAAATCCCCACACTGTAGGGTATTATGCCATAATCCACCTTTCTTCAGCTGTTACGCTCCAGACCTCTTCACTGCCTGCCCTGCCAAATCCCTGGATAACCCTGCAACCACTCCATGCTCACGACTTCGGGATTTCTCCAGACCAGCCTCAATGGCCCTTGAGCCCTCCCAACCCCACCCTCTCGCTCATTTCACTGGCAGGCATCACATCACATATTTCATCTGACTCCTGTAAAGTAACAGCAATAACAGCACTTCCAGGCAGTACAGCTGCTTAAACTCATCTTTCACTTTCTCTTGCATTTGACAAGATACCACGTCAGGATTTCAGAAAGTCAGTCATTTGCAAGTTACCAGTCAGTTCTCAAGTCTACTTTCCAATCTTAGAGACCGAAATCTAACAAACCAAGCAAATTTGGTCTTTTTAAGTTCCATGCTTTTATCATGGGAAAAATTTTGCTAAAAACTGGATGCCTGAGCTAAGGCAGCACATTGAGAGAGAGGAGAAAAAACCTCCCACTTCAAAAACCAGAAAAACAAAATGCTTTTGCGTTTGGTTGTGTGGTTTTTTCTTGAAAAATGTTTATGAGAGGATCTCAGTCACAGAAACAAGACCAAAGCTTTTGATATATGGAAGTTCACATGCAATTTCCATGAATCAATGATATTTTTAAAAAATAGTTTCTGTATTTTACAGCTTAAAAATCTCCATCACATATTTTTGCAAAAGGTATTGTAAGCAAATACAAATTTACTTCAGGTAATACCTCAGTATAAAAAATACTTTGTTAGGTTTACCACTTCCCTGAATTCAAACTCGTCCTGATGTAGAATTATGAGGAAGACTAAAATAGGAGACTTAATTTTCAGAAATACCAATCAAAATAAAGACAGGGAGCTGTGTCTAGGCGTACTATCTTGCTTACACTGACTTTCACAGCAAAAAAGCTATCATACTGAATTTATCATAAATGAATCTGAAAATTTTCTCCTCATGAGCCTCATGAAATAACAGATCAAGTGCTGACAGCAATCTACACATTTGTCACACACTTCTGTTGGGAAGTCTGCCACAAGTGCCTGTGCAATTCTAGGAACAGGTAAGAGCAAATAGCAAATATTAACATTTTCCCACTGCTCAATTCCCTGAAATATATCTTGAGCTTTTACTTTTTTTTTTCAATCTGTCACATGACCAAGAATATTTTCTAAATTACTTTTTCATGCAAGTGTAGTTTTCTGCCAGGGTACACGAAGATATCTAGACAAGGACAGTGGTGCTACATACAGACCTCAGGACCTAAAGAGCACCTTCTTACCACTCCCAACAATATCAGGGTACACTACGGGGTTTTTTATGCTGATATGTCTTTCATATTGCATCAACCCGAAAGTATAAAAATACTGAATGTTATAAAATGTAGCATTAATATCAAAGTGAAACTGCTCTGCTCAGTAATGTTTGGAAGTTCAAAACAGTTGTATTTTTTGAAAACATTACTCAATAAGGAAAACCTTAAAAGTTCCTCGATGCTTCAAGTTGGGGTTTTCCCTAATGTCTCCTGATATGCAATGAATCTTCTCAAATTCATCTTCACATTGTCAAGAACACACAGTTGATCTGTACTATATTGTCCTTTGCCTTCTTTTCGCATCTGTGAAACCAAAAGAATACATGGGTTATTAATGGAGATGTTTCTGCTATTAGAGCACCTCAAGTTTATTGAAACTCTGTGTATAGGTCTTCTATAAAGATACGCTACCCATGGCTTGTGAGAGCTCCAAGGTGTTCGTTCCCATGTACACATGTGGAGCTTAGCAATTATTTCTGCAAGTCAATTTGCTGTAATACACTGCTGCCTAAAACCAGACTAATGGCATGTTATTTCATTCAAAAATCTGTGACATACACTTTTTTTCTGTGGCTTCTCATATGGAAAACCTTGCACATTTAACGAAACAACTGAAGCACCATCAGGTAAGTACTTTGTGTGTACAGTGCTTAGCTTTTAGACTATGAAAGTCACTCCTCAGGCTGCATCTGACCAAATAAACGACGTGTGGAAGGTCATTCTCTATTTAAGACAAGGATATACTTAAAATTACAGTTTAGAATACCAGCCTTGTTATTCTTGAAAATACAGGATACATGAACTGTTTTAATTAACCAAGAACGGAACAAAAACATCCAACCGCAACTACAAGTTAAAAACCAAAGATGTCAATGTAACTTCAGAAAGGACTTCTCTCCCAACTCCAGAGACATCTGCAGGATATTTTTTACAACTGTTTCAGAACCATAAAGTGATTTGGACATTAGTAATACTGATGGTGTAATGCAGATGTTGCAATGTAGGTGCTGCACTGTTACCTTGACACTTCCATGAACTTTAAGGTAAGTGTGTTTGCTTTCCTCTAAAGTGGAATATCAGAAAATCAAACACCTTTTTTAATGTCACATTATAAATTAATTATCTCTTCTAGGACCCCTACACTCAAAGCTTTAACCCACATCATGTGCTGAGACCCTGAGCTAGCTGCCCTTGATGCCTACCCTCATTCTGAACACTGGCTGAAATTCCTTCAGAGTTGGAAGCAACTTTATCTGTAACGCCGCCTTTTCTGCTTCTTTACCATCTGCAAATACATCAAAAAGTGCGTCCAAGGCTTCCCCTGCTACCACAAGAGAAGATTCCTTCATAGCAACCTCAAGAAGAAATTTTCCAATCATCTGAAATAAGAAAGAAGAATTGATTTTTCCAGCAATTCTAAAGAAAATTGAAAGAAATATCACAATTCTTTTAAGCTTGCAATGCAAAGTTTGCTTTTTCACCTTCAGTGTTTCAGCTGTATCTTGTCCTTTTGCCAGGACACTGCCAAAAATTCCAAGGATGCTCACCACGTTCACTCTAACACTGGCATTGCTGCTTTGAATACCAGCCTCACACAAAGCCAATAGCTGCTCAGGAGTCATACACTGGTCAGCAAGGGGAAAGGAGGGAAGGAAAGAAAGAGACACCATTACATTTTCATGAAAGTTTTGAAATATGACATTTAGACACCGTGCTTTTACAGAACACAGGCAAATTCTTAACAGAGAAACAGAGTCCTAGATTATGAAAACTATATGAATTCTGAAAATGCAATTACCAAGAAGGCAAGTAAACTCTCCTGTTCAATTTAAGGTGTTTCTTCCAAAACATAACCAAAGCTGACAGGAAGTTGAAGGAAAAGTTCTGAGATTTTCACAAATTTACCTAGCTCAATAGTTGCTTCCAACTCTTCACAACTTACAGCATAGAAGCTCAGTTTTCAGTTTAAGACCAGAAAGGACTAGCAGACTAACTAGTTTTGTGTCTTGAATAACAAACTATTATGCTTCATTCCTGTATTCAGCTCACTAATTCATGTACAACCAAGATTCAAGAAGGACCACCGGCTTCAACTAGGTGACATCAGGAAATAAAGAATCCACATTTCTAGGTGCTAATTTTCTAAGTATTTGTCATTATAGCTATCTCCTAAAGATACCCGTGGCCTATCGCTATTCTGGTTTGAAATACCTTTAATCTGTTTACATCTTGAGGAGGAGATATATAAAAAAATATTCCTGTAAGGTCCATGAAAAACCACAGGTAATGCTATTAAATCTGTTCTTCCAGTGTTCACAACTGCTGAAATTTTGAATTAAATTTATATTGTTTCATTTCAAAAACTTTCCAGCTCAATCTCATAGGGATTTGAGCCTACCAGAGCATTTGAGTTTGAAAGCTTTTACCTGGGAGATGTTCTTTGATGCCATTGTTTGTAGGAGAGCCCTCAAAGCACTGGTTACAGCTTCCAGGAATTCTGTGTCTGTAGGGAGTTCTGTCAAAGAATAGAACCCAGAGCCAGAAGTTTAACAGTAAGATGAGGGACACAGGAAGCAAAGAAATAAATTCCTTAATCCCTTAACTGTTCCTCCAGGTACGACCACAACAGGAAAAGCTAGATTTTCAGAGACTGGTCTATGTAGGTTGTAACCATAGTGATTTGTTTGAATTCAGCATTAACTGCTCTGGAGGTTAGAACACAGCTGGGCCTCATTTTCAGGCACATCCCTGGTTGAGACACTTGTGTGACCTAATGGACAGTACCAGCCACTGTCACCAGAACAGCAGCTGAACACTGGTATGACAGGGAGGCCATAATACAGGAACTGAGAAAAATACAGAAGCTGACTGCATACTTTACCTCCTTTCTTCTGCCTTCTTAAGCAAGCTTTTCAGACACCCGAAACACTGGACTCTTTCCAATTCATATAAAGAGCATGTTTTCCGGTGGTTTAATAACATTTCAGGAATGTATGACTCAAACACTGCATTATTCTGTTTAACTACAAACTCATCGGTAGCAGCCATCACCTTCAATCTGTGTTCTGCATTTCTTGAGGCTTTTTATTTTCCTCTAATATGTTTACTTTCTGGACCACTCCAGATGCAAAACTTCTTGATTTATGCACATCTCCTCCTTTCTCATGTAAACAATCAGATCTTTATGCCTCTTTTTTACCCTGTAAACCACAGAATTCCTTCTAACCATGTTGATATGTTATCAACTCTATCTGGCAGTTTTCATTACATAGCATTTAAACATTGAAAAATGGGCCTGTGCCATTAAATTAATTTTAGCAGCCTTAGCTGTCTTCAGATAGCAACTTCTCTAGCTTCATCGGAGACCTTTCTGACTATTACAAAGCATAACATGTAGACCCAAAATCTTGGAATTCCTCTCTTCAAGCATGAGACATGTTTTATGTGAACTTCCTTGCATATGTTTTCATAGGTATTTTCATTTCAGCATTTTAGTTTTCCACACACTGCACTCTCAGTAATAATACTGCCATAGACTGATCACGTCTTTAAAGGCAAGTGAGAAAAAAGTGTGTTTTGCAGGCAAATGCATTTTAAAGCACTAATGCAGTGTCATTTTATACACCACAGCAGAGAACTACATAAGCTGCATCTGTGGCTACAAATGAAGACACTTGAAGGAAGGGAAGGAAACTGAACTTCTTGAGCTTCTAAGAGACAAGAAATGACAAAGCCACACATATGCCAGACTTCAACAGAACTGTCTTAGGGAAAATGTTTTCTGACAGTTTTGCGAGTTGGCAGCTCTTACAGGCTCTAAGAATCTCTTATTTTTTGTAAACCCATCACCACTGACCTTAAAACAAAGATTATCAGAATAGTCTGAATGAAACAGCCTGTCAGGGACCCACATCCTCAGTTTGGAACCAGGCAGGGTTTTCTCGCCTGTTTTTTTTTTTTTTAAATTCCGGTTCAGCTTCTCTCATGTCAGTAACAGAGAGATCATAGCATACATGATCCAACAGGGTTATGGACATTGATGCTGCTCTCATGTATAGGATCACAGAAAGTAGCTGGAAATGCTAACTGCTGTATAGATGATCCAATAACACTCTGCTAGCAGATGTATGGGGAAACCTTCACAGTATTATCTCTATGAAATAATGCACCTTGGATGAGCTACCGTGGATACATTCTAGTGTTTACCAGGATGTATCACAGAGTCTATGAGGTTGGAAAAGACCTCTCAGATCGAGTCCAGCCTGTGACTGATCACCGCTGTGTTGACCAGACCCTGGCACTGAGTGCCACATCCAGTCTTTCCTTAAACACCCCCAGGGACGGTGGTTGCACAGTCTCCCTGGGCAGCCCATTCCAGAGCCTAAATACAGATCTAATAGATATCTCATATATATATATATATATATATATATATATATATATAAAATATATTCTAAAATAGTATTTTTAGAAAAATTAAATTTATTACCTTCTGTTGAAATTGAACCACAGCCAGAACAGGAAGCTGAGCAGCTTTAATATTTAGTCATAAAAACTTCGCACACTTTCTTACTACAAATATATTTCCAATAAAGCTAAGCCATCATAAGCATAAAGTATGTCCTGGGGACAAGGTGGCTGCTCTCTTTCCTACTGTAACAAGCATGGACATTCTTGAGATTTTTGCAACAACCGCCTTTGCCATAATTTGGTAAGATTACTAGAAAAAAAATGATGTGAAAGACTGTGCTAGACATCTTTTGTTTTCACATCTCCTTAGGCTAGTTAGGACATTTAAAAAGAAAATCTCCCATCTTCTTCATGGCTAGTCTAATTGATGAAAAACTGCTATTATCACAAATATGATCAAGCAAACAGTTCTGGTCTCCCAACAAGGCAGTGTTTATCCTCTAAGTGACTTCCTGCATAGACCCAAATGTGAAGCAGATTCTTGCATTACAGGCAGACTTGCTCAAGGTGCATAAACATGTGCATGTGTGGATAAACACATCTTAATGGGATAAACACATCTTAACAGGATACAATGTGATGTCAGTACATTGCCAACATCCACTATCCTTATTCTGAAGGACCAGAGGGATAAAATTAGTAATAAACAGCGTTAGAACATAATAACATACATGGCTACCTTATATCTAGCTGATCAGCAAATGGCATCAAGCAAGTCCCCTCCACTAAACATCTCACCTGTTTTAGGAAAGATCAGCTGTGAGAGATGCTGTGCAAGGGACTGAAGTGCTGAAGCTCCCCCAAGACAATCCAAATCTGACACCAACAAAATGCTCTGAAGACATGTTAAAGCTCTACACTGCACTGTATTCAGTCTGAAACAAACAAAAAGCACACTGAGCAGGTATTCTTGAAAATACATGCTGAAATATAAAGAAGAATCTTGAATTTAATAAGGCTGTGATCTGGTGTGCAGTTCACAAAAACATTTGTATCTCTTTATTCAAAATCATGTATCAGATCTGCCAGTTTCCAGATCTTAAGAGTAGTCCAAGGATGGACAATCCTTCTAAGAGTTTGAAAACAACTGAATATACATGAAAAATAGTAAGAGAGACAATGAAATGCCTACTTTTTAATTAAAGGTTTCCAAGACGGATTGTGCATACAGATGTCTAGAGCAACACTGTTCGGAAAAGCAGTTTTTTCAAGAATCTGAGGAGGGGAAAAAGAAAGGTTTAGCAATAAAGCCTTTTTTTTCCTTTTTTTTTAATAACGTGTTCAGAGGGAAGACTGAAATTTTAGCTTAATGTCAAACAGATACTTCAAACTACGTATTTAAAAGCTTTCCAGATAGCAAATATCTCACCTGCTAAAAATGCCAGAATTTTCCTCAATTACTTAAATGGTGTAATTATACACTGGATTTAGCATAGCATATTTTAAGTGTTTAGCTGCACTAACAACAGGTCATTTTCTAGGTCTCTGCTATTCTTTCTTATTTAGCTCTTTCTTCTTCTGGATTCTGCTACAGGATTTGCAGATAGCTGCAAGTCTGGAAGGCCGTGCCATGAAACTCTGACTATTAAGTACAAAAAGCCTTCAAAGTTTTCACCTTGCACCTTGATGTCTTAGGTGAGAATTCTACAATGCTGCTGAACTAGCACAGTAACTGATTCAAATAATTCAAACTTCACCTTTACAACCCCAAATAAAAATGAGCAAAACAACTCTGAAACAAAAACATCTAATTTCCTGTCAGTGCTAAATACTGTATTTCAGACACTTTTTATAAAACAGGGGGAGAGGAACTTTCACTTTTTCAGTGCTGACTGCTGCCATTCATAAATGTTACTTCCACCTCATTTAGCTAATATGGAAACCTGGCTGTCATGCTTCAGCCAAGTTTCCTTTCTTTCTACGGGTAATCTTTTTCATGTCCAAATCAAGGAATAACAACATTTGTATTTGGGGAAAAAAAAAAAAATGAAAAAAAACCCCTACCAGATTTTTGACACACATGACCCCTCTATTCCCACTTACATGAGGAAATTATTTAGGTCATGCAAAGATGTACCACCTCTAGGCCAAAAAAGTGGGGCCAAACTCATTTTAAAAAATACTCCATTCCTCAAGGTCAATTGGGATAATTTGTTTGCCTAACCTGGGATAGAAAGCAGGAACAAGGGCACGGACTGTACCATGTGCTGGAAATAAAATAGAAGACAATACCTTCTTTGGAATGAGGTTGTTCAGAAATGCTGAGTTAACCTCATCAGAGAGGCACAGGGGTGACAGCAGCAGCCCACTCCCCTCGTTGTATGAGTTTTCCATGAACAAGTCACTCTCATCACTGCTGGAGAGCTCCTCCCACTCGTCATCGGAAGGATCTGAGAACACATGACAAGACTTGTAAATGTAACATAATAGCCCTCATGCAACAGGTATCCTACTTCCCAAATGAACATGGCTCCTCCACTTCTTGGATTAGCAATCTTGAAGCTCTTGGGCTCTAACAAGCTCCTCACAAACCAAGTGCCATTAAGCCACATTTCTAAATATTTTATTAAAAAATATTTTATATTCACTGAGACACAAATATTCTTCATACGTGGGCATGTTAATCTCTGATATTAACAATGCATTGTTTGAAAATATCAAAAAAAGGTATAGAATAAACATTTCATAAAGATTTACTAAGATATTAAGTTGCATTGTACCATTTCACTTTCTGAGGTTGATTCTAGCATGCAAATACACCAGTTTAACTTCACTTATTTACTAACTGCAGTCAGTTTAAGGCAATTGTTTCCTCTGGTAATACTGAGGCCACAGACAGATGTCCTCTGCCTGGGCAGTAACTGGGCTGGATGAAGATGTTACTATCTCCACAGCAAGGCTAGTTGAAAAGAAATGATGACAGCAAAGAAAGCCAAACAAACTCTGATAGTCATTTCAGGCAACATAGTTCACACAAATTAAACTAGGTTTATAATCTTAAACCTGAACTAGGCTATACTTGCATGACTTATTCTACTAGCAGATCTGTACGGGCAGATATGGTGAAAGGGGATCACTGTAAAGTGAATCATCTGTCCACAGCTAAAGGGAGACTTGGGCTGACAAGCACAAACTACAATCATCGTAATTTATATTTAAACCCATATATCTACATCCACAGAGTTCACACTCATTTATCTGAAGTTTCTTTAAATCTGGTTACATTTTAACTAGTGTTTACCCAAGTCCTAAGTCTACAAGTTGGACTGATCCTCCTATCTAACAGATGAAAGCTCTGTGTACATAGGTCAGGATATTTAACTATTGTGACAAAAAAATATCATATTCACCCCCAAGTAATTTTGTCTGACAACACAGGTTCTCATGAGATGTAGGTCCTGTAGTAACTACAGGAACAGCCACACACTTCTGTGGCAAAAGGTAAATTCACTAAAAATACAGCAAGAAAGATCCAAATGAGCGCATTTCACTTGTACTGTGCAAGTTTAAGAATTTATTTGAAGGTGATGGCTGTGGTTTATCTGATGCAAAGTAACTCATCAAAATGTGGCAACTTGACCACACAGGCATCTTCTGTTACCTTATGGTAATAGCCAATTAATTCTACAGCCATAATGCTGGTGTTAATAGCCTTTGCATGAGAAAATGGTTGTCTTTCATGCTTTACCAAATCATTGCAGCAAGAAACATGAAAACAAAGCAGTCATCCCCCTTTCAGTCTCTTGCCTCTTCTAAAAAAATTCCTTTTGCATCTTTAGAAAACAAAGAAAGCAAAAAATATCCCTTGAAACCTAACTGATAACAATAAGAGCTGACATTGCAATCCAGCAACAAAGACAGCAGTTGTCATATGTTGACAGAGAGTGAACAGGGCAGAGCAGGAACTGGGATCTAGAACACTGGCCCATAACTATGATCAGGCTCCTTGTAATGTTCTGGGAAACAGAGAGGCACTTCCAGCAGCAATCCCATCTCACCTAGCACTGGTAACCCAAGAACTACAGACTGGACAGCAGTGGTGGAGTCTCTTGACTTCTTGTCCAGGTGCCCATCAAAGGGGAGCACTCTGCTTCTTCCCAAACACTGGGCAGTGTTCAGTAAAACACATCTCTTGCCAGCCTGGTTATTTCTCTCAGTTCTGTTGCAAGCTGAGTGTTTTTATGAACTCAGCATAATGGCTAAAGCTATTTTAGTCCTCAAATAATTTGAAAATTAAATGAACAGCTGCCTCTGGAATCTCCTAATTTCTAGAGACTGTTTCTGTCTGCCCATGAATGGGTAAAATACTGTAGTGAAATACAACACAATCAATCTTACATTACACTGAGTGAATGGCAGAATATGCAGCTTATCCACAAGAGATTTTCCAATTAAAGGGGAAAGCTTATGAATTACAGCTCATTAGATGAGAAATGCAGTTATGAAAGGAGCTTCATACACTAGGTGCAGAATTTCCTTGTGCTGTAAGAGAAAAAAAGTCACCATTGGGAATAACTGGGTATTACTGTGGATTTTATTAGAACCTGAAAGTCTTACTCAGTTACTTTCTACACAGCTACTCCTGCATAAGGCTAATACTATAATAGCAATCAAAATTTTAAGGTTTTGGAAGGTTTAGGGGATTAGTCTAGTTTGTTTGTTGGCTTTTTAAAATAGAATTTGATAATCTCTCATTTGTTTTCCTGAAGATTAGAAGAAAAGCGATCACAACTGAGTTTCAGAGTTCATAAAAGATACAGAATATCTATACCCTACTCCCCTCCAAGTAACAGCCTCTCTTTCCCTCCTCCTCCTAAAAAGCTCATAAAGGCAGAACTCTGGAAGCCTAGATCTACATTGTTGCCAGAATTGCATGCAAAAGCTGTCCCTACTCCTAATTTTGCAACACTTGTATTACTAAAACTAAATCAAAGCTACAAGATTTATCTGGTTTAAAAAAATTGATGCCCCCATCCTGCAATCAGATTGGCACACGTCTTGCATCAAAAGAACAGTCAGACCACACTCTAACTGAACAAAGATTTTGCCGTAACACTTTAAGAAATATCTCTAGGTATGAGTGCTTTTTTGTTTGTTCTTAAATGTTGAAACATGCAGTATCATAAAAAAAAAATAAATTAAGCAACATAAGCCACTTAAATGAAGGAAAAAACCACTTAAATTAGATATAGAAATGACAACCTACTCTGTCCCCAGATGAGGATATCAGGGACAACATGCCCACGGGCGTTCACCCTCAAAAACCCAGATGACCAAACAACAAACTAAATGTGATCTAATCAGAAACAAAACACACCACAACACTTGCAATGAACAAGACTCCTACAAACCTTCACTGCAGCACATATTAACAATGATTTCCAGAGCAGTCTGCTGAGCCGTCAGTAAAGCTGTCACTTCTTTCAGTTCCCACTTATCAGACTAAAAAATTAAAAACATGAACCAAATTTGATTTTGGAAAACAACATTTAAGAGCCATTTAAAGTATCCAAGCTGTCAGTTAAAAATACAGTCCAGTCATTTCCTCTTCTCAGTCTACACCCAAACTTGAAAAAAAAATCCAAAACACAAATCCAAGTGGTGTTATCTACCATCTTTTTGTTGAATGTTCCAGAGGAAATTTTATTCTCGAGGAATGCCACTTGCACTAAAGTTGTCCAAAAGCCAGCAGCCACACTTACCGGAAGTAAATCCGAAACGTCATTTTCTCTTCTGAGTTTTCCTTTTGGTATTTCTTCCATGTTATCATCTTCACTCAAAACACAGTTTTCTGTAATATCATTCATGTTTTCCTCAGCTTCTGCTTCCACAGCAAATTTTAACCTGTTTTTTTCAGCTTCATTCATATGAATAATTGTTTCACCAGCATCTATTGCCAATGATTCTGAAAATATCTTCAGGATTGCATTAACCGTGCTTCCCAGGCTGCCTGGTGGAATGGTATCCTTTATATTCCAGATAGTGCCTAAATATGACATAACCAAATTATATAAATTATTAAAGTGCTCAATTCCCAGCTCTGTAATAGCCATTTTGTAAGGACACAGCCTCCACTACTTAAAATACTCAGTGCTTACATTCACTACAAATGTTCAAGTCTTTTCTCTACAGATTTGTATTTTTTTATAACATTTCATATATTCATCTGTAAGAATTGTTATGCCCACATCTTAAGCTCGAGTCAGTATTTACAGAATATTTATGTGGAGTGACCTTGGTGTCACTCTGCACCTGAGACAATAAATCCACTTGCAAGAATAATTTTCTAAGGATTCTCAAAATTAATTTATTACACTCCAGCATCAAAAATCATCATAGATAAGCATCTGAGGTAACAAAAATTCAAGGTGGAGAATCTGAGGTAAAAAAATCTACACCTATTAAGATCAAAACAACTCCTGTACCACTTACTGATTCATTTCATTGTTGAAAACCAAATGAGCAGTTAAAGTGGGCTATCACACTGAGCAGGGGCTGAAATCAGAATCAAGCATTTAGGAGTTTTAAAACTAGTTGCAAATACCTATTTGCAGTTCCAAAAGGTAGATATAACCTCACAAACCATATGTACAGGCCTTGACAATCAGACGTCCAGATCATAACAGAGAAGACTAAGCCTTCTGTCCTTCCCAGCCTCCTTTACCTGCCATGCTACCCATCCCAAGGCAATGAACCCCCTTGAGAACTGTACCTGCTATCAGTGTTCTCAGAAGGATGTGCTTCATGGTGCTCTCTGGACACAACATCACTGTTTCCAGTACTTGTTGTGCAGAAGCGTTAAATGAAGAAAGAAGATCTGGATTATCTTCCGTCACTGCCTGCAAGCAGTTTGCTGCAGCAAACAACAAGAGCAAACATAATTAACAAACCCAATAGCAGCTTTTGCTCTGCTAATGAGAAAACATTATCTTCCTGAAAGCTGGAGTCATGAAATGCTAACGCAGGAAAAAAAAGTCATGCAGCATTATGTTGTAATGGTCTGACACTGTCCTTCACAAGCTGTGTTTCGGATTAGAAGACATTCTGTGGCAAACCTGTACATAAAACAGGTGAGGGCAATACCACATCAGCCATGGAATTGGTTGTATTAATTTCAGCTACTCATAATTAAATTTCTCCATTGTATACTGACAATGGATAACATAAAAAAATGTTGGAAGCACACACACCTGTATCACCATTATAAACCTGTAATAACAATAATACTGATAAAACCACGTTGAAAGTGATTGGAATTGTTTGGGGTTCTTTTAGAAGGACTATCTCCTCTGCTCAACAAATTAAACCCTCCATTACCAAAACATGAAAACAAAATGAAAAACATAGCCTCCCTCTAAAGCCCTCTTCCCACAAAATTTTTCTTCCCATGTAAGCACCAATAAGCTATTCTCCTTTGGACTGAAAACAAGCACAACAGACGTCAACTTCTTCATTACATGCTGTTCAAAAATGGATTTAAAGTCTTATACTCAGTGCAAAGTTAAGCAATGCTAAAGCAGGTCCATTATGCAATGAATGTAATATCAGTGTTACATTCATATAGTAAAAAAAAAAAAAAAAAAAAAAAAGGTATCTTTAAACCCTTCTCTTTTCTTTTTCACCACTTACCTACTGAAATAGCCAGATCCACATTTGTGGCAAATTTCTTCATGTAATGTAACACAGCCTCCAGACATCCTTCTTTATTGAATATGTATAGGGCAGTATTGTTGCATTCACTAATGTATGAAAAAGATCAGTCAAACACTTTTCCAGGAAAAAAAAAAATACTATAGCAACGTTTTAAGCACCCCATACTTGTTATTACTCACATTAAAAAAAAATACCTAAGAATTATGCATTAGTCAAAGAGCTATCCTTCATTACTGAGGTTATGATCAACTCTATACAAGATGCTGAAAGAGAAGCTGCAAAACCCTGGACACTTTTGAGGAAAGTTATCTTGTGCCAGCTGCTTCCTTACACAGAGCGTTCAAAGTTATTTGGGAGCCTAACTACAGTCTCCCGCTGGAGGGTGAATGGCAGCTCAGAGCTGTGGGCTGCAAGCCAGCCCAGGGTTTCCTGCAGCCACAGGAGACTTCACCCATAAACCCACTGCCTCTCACATCAGTATTCACTCACTCCACAAAATGACTGCTCTTACCATTCAGAAACGCATTTACTTTCACTATCTAACAGTGGGATTTGTGTTTCTTCAAGTTCTCACAGCTACTCTCTCTTTTAAACTGATACATTGATATAAGCCTAATTCAAACTAAAAAAGCACAGGAGCTAACTAGCTATAAGGGTCTTCAAAAATTTACTTTTGAAAATATTATGTCTCAGCATCAATGCCAGCCCTAATTTTATCAGTACTAAACTTAGCAACAAAATAAGCAGTTCACATTCATTGCCACAAAGTTCAAAATCCAGAAGTGATTTACATTCACACTTAATGATCATACTTCCTGTTCTCAAGCACTGACTACAAAAGCCAAAAAAAAATGAACACACGACATTGTTGAGTCAGAGTTACAAAGGGTCATGCATTCTGTGCAAGATGCTGAACAAGCAGTTTATCTGCTGTTCTAGATTCTAATCCCTAAAAAATAAGTATCCCAGTTTAGAAACAAGGCCTCAAGCCAGCAGCCATATCACACAGGCACAGAGGTAGTTCCCACTCCGGCACTGTACAGCACTGAACAAAATCCTGTATGCAAAGTGTATAATGGGAAAAAATGAAGAGAAACAACACAAAGCTCAAGCAGAACTTTTGGAACAGATTTGTATCACTTCAATGTTTATAGTCATTTCTGTATAAACAGTATTGCCATTTCTCTTCCTTCACCTGATGCTTCCAATGTAAACTACTAATAGAACAATTTACATTATTTTCTCACATAATAAGTACATTTTTATCAGTGCCTCAGTAACTAAGGGACAGTTGCCCCAAACAGTTAATTTTTGGGATGACCTGCAGACAGAGGGATTAGTATAAAAACTCCTCATATTCCTAGAGCACTGGAGTCCACTGATCAGAATTTCATTTTCTCCATTTCTTGTACCATGATATGGATCTACAGGAAATAAATTCAAGATGCCACAACCCAAACTGTACAACAGAGTATGACAGAACATGTTCAGAAAACAGGATCAGAACCCAGGATGAAGAACCAGTAGAAAAAAAATTTGTTACTCTTCTAAAACTAATGACCAACCCCTCTTTTAGAATCCTTCACTTAAAAAAAAAAATCTACACTAGAAGATAAACTTTTATTTCAGATGAAATGAGGGCTCACCATTATTAGAGCAAGGTACAGGTAGGAGCAACACAATCAGAATCAGCAAATGAATGCATCTTCCCATGCCAGGACAGTAACTTCTTTTCTGCCTCAATTAGCACACTCCTTTTCAGGAACAATTTAATTTAGCTAAAATGCCAGTGTTTACACAGCACTTACCATATATTCCACAGCAAATTAATAGCCTCATTGGCTATGTCTTCAATATAATTTTTGTTCATTCCTCTGCATTTCTTTGGAGAGAGCTGGTTAGCATCTAGTCCAGTGCTGCACTACAACCAAACAAAAGAACCAGGATTGGAAAACAAGCCACGAAGAGAAGAAAAACTTTAAAATATTAGCAGCAGTGAGTGAAGAGATCCTCTCATCATGAGTTTATTACCAAAAAACCTGACTAGTTTCCTTTCTCTATGAAAACTTTCTAACTAAAAAAAAATACCTGGGAATTTTACAACTTGGAAGTTCTGTTTCTTGCTAATAGGCTGTCTGCAGTTGCCAACAGTTCTTTCTAACCACAAAGATTAATTCAGCTAATACCTTACTGTGCTTTATAGTAATGCCATTACTCATATTTTAAAATGGAGAAGAAACATACAGAAAATGATGGTATTGCACAAGGTTGCTCATACAAAGACAGCAGGTAAGAGAACTCAATGCAATTTCCAAACTGCAGTGCAACACCTGGACCAAACAAAGAATACCAATTCAGTACGGGTTATTCTACAATAATTACCCGACTGTAAACCCAAACATCCATTTAGACAAAACTGCTTACCAGAAAAAAACGTTACTAGAATAATGTTGCAACATACACAAAGGACCTGGATTCTCACTGACAGAATAAACTTGTCTTGACTGACATTACAAACACAAAATCTCCAGAACTTTCACTCAAAAATCATCCTAGGCAGCAAACCTCACCATGGACACAAGTTAGCTGGCCAAGAGGCAGAAGGTAGTGGTTAGAAATCTCTGGAATAACTTTTGTACCACTAAACCTATTGAAACATTCTTTCAAGTATCTTATTTTAATAATAGCTACAAAAATAGAACTAGTTTTGTATATGGGATAATTCAATGCTTAGATCAGGTTTAAAATCAAAATAAAAATATACACACCTCTTTCAAAAGTGCAACCAGGGGTGTCATGATGTCATTTGTCACCATATCATCACAGACATCAAATCCTCCACAAGCGCTTAGATTTCTGGGGAAACCAAAAAAATTAATGCTTTGGATGAGATACAATACTTTCCAAGAATGTTTCAAAAACCCCATGCATTTGATATTCTTCTCTAAAGGTTATGGTACTTTTTGTTTTAAAATCAATTTGTTTAATTAGTAGCTTTAGTCTTCTACCTCCCTAACACTAACTTCGGTGTTAGAAAAAAAAAATTATTTTCATTTACTCATCAAGCATAACTAGAAAGCTTATCTGTACTAAAACATCATGATACAAAATGTCATACAAACTGCACTCAAGTTCTCTATATTTCCTCATAAAGCCATACGTTTCTAGTGTAAAGCCTGCTCCTGACATTAAAGGCTCACAGAGCAAGAAGAGCCCCGGTCCCACACACTTCAGCTGACATGGGCATAGCTACCCAGACCAGAATTAAAGCAAGAGAGGCTGGCACTCAAGTTCACAGCTGCCACCAGCAGAACCCCACTGTTTCTCCCCGGTGCCAGGATCCCCTCATTCTACCTGCGCAGTAACAAGGGCTTACCGGAGAGCTCCTGCAGCTGTCTCCCGAACAGCTAAACTGTGATCCATCAGCAATGGCCCCAAACAGCGCACCACGTCCCTCTGCACAAAGGCTGGGATGACGTGCTTCTGCTGCAACAGCTTGGAAATACTGGCACAGGCATACTCTCTCATTTCAGCACTCGGATGCTGCAGCTGCAGAGACACAGGGCACACACCACAGCGAGGGTAAAGGGAGCTGGAAAGTTATACTGAGTGAAAAGATTGATCAGGGCCAGCACTCCTATTTTACTGCTCCTGAATGGAAGCAAGAGCTTTTAATTTCCATGAAAGTTTATAAATCCTTGCCTGGGTTATGTGTCTTAACTGTATGACTAGATAAATACTATTCTGGATATTTTTAACAAGACAGCCATAGTCCAGACACAGATTTGACACTAGCTGGCAATGGTGAGACCTCAATTACCGTGTATTAAAAAAAGGACAAAAGTGGTGGGGAGGAAATATCATCAAAGTATCACAGACACAACACATACCACCATAAAGAAAAGTTGAAGAATCAAAAGATAAGAAAAAACATTATAGCCTTTAGATTAAAAGCACCTGCTTAACAGCAAGATGTTTTCTATGTGCCCAAGACAATGTTCACTTGTGCTGTAACAGAGTTTTAGGTGAGATACAAGAATTACAAATTGTAAAAATAATAACAGAGCAGAAGCACATATCGTAGAAGGTCACAGAGTTTGTTGAAAACCTAACAGAAGAGATAAACATCTGCTGAACAGCAGAACAGAAGAGTGGTAACATCAGATCCTGCCTCCATTAAAAAAGGTGTCTCAGCTCACCCTCACCTGTACCTTTATTTACTCTCTCTTCCCCTCTCTCTCCTAAACAGGTTAGTCCAGAAGAATAACCAAGCTGTGATTTGTTCAATGAATTCGGCTGGGCAAAGTGAACAAAGGGGATTTAATTACTTAAAGGAAAACGGATTTTTGCTTCTGATTCTTAAGTCACACCTGTAGAAGGAGGTTTACACCAGCTTCCATCTGCAGTATTTAAGCCAGGACTATGGCCTACAAGTGGCCAAGCCGTCTTCTTCAGCATTTTCTACTGGTTACTCTTTACGTGTGGCTCTTGGACTCATGGCTCTGGCCACCTGTAGAAGTCTCCGGACGGGGAGACCGAGCCCAAGCCCTGCAAGAACTCCGTGGCAACCCCCGCAGGGACGAGGGACACGGAGCTCCGCCGCCCTGCACGGAGCGCGGGCGGTGCCGGTGCCGCCCCGCCGGGCCGCGCGGCCGTGACGCCGGGGGAGCGACACGGCGGGAGGGGAGGGAGGGGCGGTCCTGCGCGGCCGCTCGGCTCCTTCCCGCCGGGGGCGGGACCGCGCCCGGGCCCTCGCCGGCACCGCCGCGGGGGAAGCCGAGGCCTCGCCCCCCCACGTCCGGACCCGCAGCCCCCGCCGTTGCCCCGGTCCGCAGCGGGGCTCACGCCGAGCCCGCCCGCGCCCGCCGCTCGGCCCCGTGCGCACCTTCTCCAGCAGCTCCGCCGCCGCCTCCTCCTCGGGGCCGCGCTCGCCGTCGCGCTGCTGCGCGGGGTCGGCGGGGGCTCGGGGCGCCCTGCGGAACCGCCGCGCCCGGCTCTTGCCCATGGCTGCGCTCGGCGCCGGCGCGCCCACGTGTGCGGCCCCGCGCAGGCGCCGCGCCCGCCCCGCTCCGCACACCCCGCCCTGCCGCAGCCCGGCCGCACCGCCGGACAAACCGCGCTCCGACCCTCGCATCCCACCCGAGCGAGGACACCGCGCCTACTGCGGATGCTTCCCCAGGTCTACAACTCAAACAAGATAATTATCAATAGAAACAATTTCCTCTAAGGGCACTTACAGAGGCGGGATTGACCTGGAGGATGGAAACCTGGAAGGGGTTTCCTCTCTGGTGTCAGTATCTTAGATTTTAAGAACCACATCAAATACAGGAAATGTTGGTCCGGTATGAAAGTTACAGAGTGCAGCTATGTATTTTCTGAAGTTCTTCTGTGTTCAGTGGAGATCTGTATTTGCACAGTACAAAAGAAGATAACACCTGTTTATACAAAGATTTTATTTTATACACATTTACCTACAAAATATACAGCAGTTAAAAATAATGGATGGGCAGAAGACTTACTGGAAAAAAAATCCAGAAGACAATTCTTGGAGTTTCAACCGACAAAGTTACATCAATAGGCTGCCTTTAAAAGCCAGTCTACCCTGTAGTAGGGGTTACTGAAGTTGCAAGAGCTTTGCAGTTAGAGTCAATTTAAAGAGTCCAAAACATTTAAAAAGGCACCTTGAACAACTTAAACTCTTAAAACTCGACAGTTTTAGCTATTCAAAAGTTACACTTTATGCATATATCATCCACACCTTGTTGTTAACATTCTGAATAACAAATCTTGTTATTTTATTGTGGCACTCTAGATTTTCTTCCCCAAATCTGAAGTTATACATTTGCAATACTAGTTTCATATTCTGACTATCACAGCATAAAAATCCACTCAGACTGGTTGGGTGGACTTTAGATACAGTACAACCTTACAACTGGGAAGATACAAGCATATTTAAGACAATTTTAAAAAAATTAAAATCTTAAAATTAAGTGTTTTGAACCAGATCAAACAAGGAACTACGTATGACCACAAGGAAAGTGGCTGGTGCACTATATACACAACTTGACAAATGTGATCCTTGATGTATTTGCGAAGTTCTTAGACAGTAAGACCAGTTTTCTCCAGCACAAACAGTCAGTCTTCCTGTGAGCCTTTAAACCAGTTCCAAAAAGAGTGACCAGGAGACAAGGACAGCTGTAATGAGGAAGTGTGCTAATAAAACATCAGGAGAATGGCAAACATTCCTTTCAATACTCTTCATGAGAACAAGAAAATCCACAGACCAGGTATTACTTTTTTCCTGAACATTGGCATCAATCTGCTATTTACAATAGCTTACAAAGACATGTAACACAAATGAGGTTTCATTTTCAAGTTCAACTTCATTGCCAATTAACATACTTCACCTGTATGTTCTGTTCTAGCTGAAGTAAAAAAGTGACACAAATACTGAAAAAGAGGTAATCAGAAGTAGCAAAAGCACTGATAATATGATAACAAAGAATTTGGATAAATATTCAAGAAAGTAATATTGCACACTTTCACTGTCAACTGTGTTAAGACTTTTACTCCCAGGCAGTGACAACCAGTCCCATTTGATTTTTTGCTGTCATACTACCTTAAAAAAGGTCATTTTTGGTTTCCATGGCAGTGGAAAAAAATGAAGGAAGACAGCCCTTATTGAACATGAGGCCTAGGTTTCAAAATTAATTTTCCAGTCTGCAAGACAGAAAACAAAATAAATAAAGTTTAAACCCTGAAAGTTGAACCAAACAATTACACTTCAATGTTATGGAGAGTGCAAAACAATACACAAAACAGTACTAAGTATTCCACATTCCAGTTTTACAGACACAGAATTTGCTGAGGTATATACAAGTGCTGTTCAGAAAAACAAACTCTGTGTCTTTTTTAATTATTTCCTTTTTTTTTTTTTTTTTTTTTTTTTTTTTTACACAAACAAGGTTTAGGCAATGAAGCACTAACACTTACATCATCACAGGACATATTATATTCTGCCAGAACAGTTCGACATCGGGCTGCTATACTGTGTGGATTGTGTCAAGGAAAGCAGCTAACACTTGAACACACAGTAAGCAACAATTAAAAAGCAGTATTGGCATAGGCTTCAACAACTGCAGTAACTACACCTGTAACCTGACAAACATTATCAAAGGATACATTGATGGTGCCACCACTCTTTTATGTATTCCAGCAAAGAACAAGCCTATTAGGGTAATACAGCTAATTGTGAAAAATGGGTGATTCCAAAGTGATGTGAAAAATGATACCTAGGAAAGAAATCAGATTAGTCCCACTGCATACTTTCTAAAACACACAGAAAGTCACTGCCTAGGTCGCTTAACTAAAAATAAAATACTGCTCCTAGCCATTTCCAAGTACTTGTGAACAATTCTTTAGATAAGCATTCAGGGTACAGTATTTTGGCAGACATTATCCCAGGACACATTCCACAACAATTCCAGACAGCTTGAGAGCTTTACTAAAAATCATCTCCCAGTTTCATGTGAGAACCATGTTTAGCCTTTCAGTTTTCAATACACCACTTGACTGCAGCACCAAGCTATGGAACACACCACATTTGGCATTAGCCTGACCTTACCTTTTGTGTCTCTGGGTCTATTAACCAGTTCCAAGCCCCAGTTGCTGTGCAGACTGATACCACTATCAAAATCACTGATGAAGAAAAGAATGAGAGTCACAAACAGTATACCTCACTCATATTTAAACGCATTTATTTTTCAGCAGCAACTCAAACATATATTTCTTTTCTCACTTCTGAAGGAGGAAAAGCTTCTAATTGGAAAGCAGAAATGAAAATATGCAAAGAAACTTCTAATATGGGAAGCCCTAAGGATTCTGTACAAGCTTCCTGGACAGAAAAAGTACATATGAAAATCTAAATTCTGTCAAGTAAAAACATCCTAGTCCTTTGAAGAAACCAAAGTTATCTTTTCAAAAGAAAGTTGAAAACGATCTAACAAAAGCATAAAGCTTCTTCTCTACATCATATAAATACTTTCTTTTCAGGATAACAGGACAAAAAGTTAACACTGGCTACACACCCCATTCTAATTAAAATAGAAAGTTCCTCTTTTATGTGAATTACAAAACAAGCAGTTTGGGAAAAAACGTGAGTCACTGAATACAATACAGGTTATGCAAACCTCATTTAAATATGCTTAAAAGTTTCCAGTATTTTTTTTAAATTATAACTGACAGAAAATAGCAATTTTGGAAGCCAAATGCACTCCTAAAGCAGGCATGTGCAAATTTAGCAGAACTACAAATAAATATTTGCTTGCACCCTGATTGCTCAGAAAGAAAGGGGTTTGAGGTGGTGGTTTTGCTTTTTAAGTAGCCATTCCTTCAGTTTCTTCATTCAAAATTGACCTCTCAGGAGAAAAGATACTATTTTATGTGTTCTAAAAAAGTCTGTATTCTTTGAGTGGGTAAAAACCAGCAAAGTCTCAAAACAAAACAAAGTTGTGTGTTTCTACCACAGGGTACTAATCCCAAAGCTGGCAACATTTCTGTGGTATTTTTTGCCTTTTCCTCTCCTTCAAACTTTCCTGTCACAACAGCTGCCTTTATGGCACACTGCTGTAACTTTTTCACCTTCAGTTTTACAGGGACTATCTCACCTGATCATATTTAGTTTACATAATTGTAACAACTGTCTGGAAAGTCTGAGCCTTGAAGAAAAAAACTTCAACAAAATAAAAACCAGAATAAAACAGCAACAAGCACAACTTATTGTTCCAGCTATTTCCAGAATAATTCAGCTTTGAGCCAATTCAATCTTAACCTCATTTTTCTAACTCTGGCTAAAGTATTAGTTTATTATCCTGTATTAACTTGTTGCAGAGTGTTTGAATGTGTGCCACAAATTTTAAAGCAAATCTAAATACACATTTTTCTTTGGCAAACCTAAATAGAAGATACACACTGGTAAATCTAACAAGCTTGAAAGACAGAATCCTATTTATTGCTTTGAACATCAAACTTACTTCTCCAACGTCCTGTAGCTGGTTGCAAACATGCAATGTATTCAGTAAGTCTTCTTTCAAAAGCTTTGAGATCTGGGGAGGATGTATATCAAACATAATTAGATCTTCATCTACTTAGTAAAACTTCAAAGTAGAAGATAAAAAGAATTCACTTTTCCCCCATGCACACCCAATTCTTAAACAGGCAGAGAAAACCAATGCAATGATCATTTATATGCAATGAAAGCCCAGTCATAGTAGCTTTACTCAACTTCAGGTAGAAAGTACAGTGTTAATCTAAATGCAAGAAACATTCCCACTTACAAAAAAGAAAAATCAATACAGTTGAGAAATCACACTATTTCAGACATCTTTGTAAATACTGAGTTAAGATTTATAGTAGCTTAAATTGCCTCTGAAAACAGAAAGAAAGTATCACATTTTGAAGTATATCAGGAAACCATTAAGTCCTATAATCAATATAATGGCAATTTTTTTTAAAAAGTTGGCCATTTGCTTCTGTTCAAGGAATTATTTGTAGTAATGTGGCTTTGTTTACTTTGTTTTGTAGAAACTTTGTGTGTCATGATATATATGCACACACATACGCAAAAAATCCCACAGCAAACACTAGTCCAATAATCTTACTCCAATAACTTTCTTTTTTTTAGATAGATCTTTCTTCTTATTACCATCATTTTCCCATGGTTTTTCCACTGAAATTACTGCTAAATCCATTTCAAGTTGATACTCCTAATTGTCTCCAAGGAGCTGTTTCACCTTAAGTCCAGGTTAGATTTACACTTCTGTTCAACAAGGTCAATATCTGACAACATTCCAGTCAAAACTAGAATTCTACCTAGAGTTAAGTTTCAGTTAGGATCAACTTAACTTTCAGCTAAAGTCTCCATCAGTATCAATGTGGAACTTCAACTTCCAACTATTACTATATTAGTTATCACAATAAAGCAAATGAAGAATAAGCTTAGAAGAAATAAATCTATTATGATCACTACAAAAGCAGTCTTCTAAACTGTGAATTTATTCCTAAGTGGTTTGCAGGTGAATTTATGGGGGAAGATTACTATATCTTGACTTCAGCCACAGAACAGCTAACTAGTCTTAATTACTGCCAAGAACACAGTAGTTAATGGCCTGTCCTCCACTTCCCTTCTGGGGAAGTTAAACCACTGCCGGCAATTACAGCTAATTAACAGTTCCCTGACTAGCACAAGCCCCTCCAACTAGTCACTGAAACGAGAGGGGGAACACAAGGCACCATATAAAAACCTGCTCTTTGAGAAACAGCACCCTGAAGGCATTAAATCAGGCTATTGACAACAAAGCTCTCAAGAAAACATTCATGTAACGCAGATATCACTGAAACAAAAAATGAAAAAAACTCTTTCCAGAAAAAAAGAAAATTGAAGTTTTAACTTATTTTCAGCTACGCACATTCTGAGAACCTTCTCTGAGTTGATCCCTTTGGCAGCTGCGACTAGCAGGGCACGCTTCTGGGATCCCTCAGCTTGTACAAGCACAGCAACAAAGCCGTGACAACGCCGGACTATCGCTTTCTGTCGACGTTGCCTACTTCTAGTACCAGCTACAAAACACCTGCTAATTCCGAAACACAGGTGCATTTTTAAAATCTCTACCAGTCTTTGGACACTACAAACTCCTTTCAGGGTTCTGACATCCTGTAAGCTGTAACTTCAAAGAACTAGTAACGCAAACCATCAAGTGTCTCCAGACAAGAAGCGGCTATTTGAGGTCGCGTTCTTCAAACGCAAGAGGAGCCCTGGCACAGTGTAACGCCTAGTGGGGCTCAAGAGCTGAAAGAAACGCGTCTCACGCAAAAAACCCTGAGCGGGGAAGGAGCTCCCAGAGCACAAGATGATTTTCATCAGCTACAGCCGAGCAGCGGCACCGAAAGGAACCGCAAGCACTCCCTTCTCCCAGGGCAGGCAGCAGCCCCTCAGCACAGGCCCTCCCGCGGGCCCTGCTCTCCGGGCCGGCCGGGGAGCAGCGCAGCCCGCCCCGAGCGCGGGACGCCGAGGTGGCCCCGGAACCCCGCCCCAGCTCGCCTGTCTGGGCCGAGGAGGAGCGCCGGGAGCGCGGTGCAGAGGGAGCCGAGGCCTCCCGCGGCCGCTTCGTCCCGCTCCACAGGGATGGGGCAGCGCGCTCGGGCAGCCCGGGCGCAGAGCCGGCAGCTCCCGGCTCGCCGAAGAAGCAGCTCCGGGCTCGCTCCGAGCGGCCGCACTCACCCTCAGCCTGGTCCAGGGAGTTCATGGCGGGCGGGCGGGCGGAGCGGCGCGCACCGGGCGGAGCACCGAGCACGGGCCGTTCCCCCGCGGCCCCGCGCACCGCCCCGCCGGCCCGGCCCCGCAACAACGCCCCGCGCTACTCGCCCGCCGCGCCGCCCGCAGCAAGCGCGCCTCGCATTGGCTACCGGCAGGGAAGGGGCGCGGCCGGCCGGCTCAGGGCGGCGTGTTGACCTTTATTTATTGAACAGCAGCTTCGCGGGTTTTTTTCTTTTTTTTGCGCGTCCTAAGACTCTCGCATGACTTGAGGGAGCTGTTCAATATAAGCGTCTCGGCAGAAAATAAAAGCTAGAAAAGATACAATATTATTCCTTCCAGACAGCCCAGGGTCAACTTCTAGGCTTGTTCACTTGGAGGCTTTTCTACACCCCTCCCACTTGCAGTCACCAGACAGCGCTCCGGCACAGCCAGGCTGCTCACCCGGCTGCTTGTGAGAGCATTTCAGGGCACAGATTTAAAGGCTGCTTTTGAAAACAGGTCCACTAAGACTGACCTATGATCTCCCCAGTAGGGCCAGGCAAGCTACAAGCACAAGCAGTAGGCTGAATATCCTACACAAGCAATTTCAGTTCATCGGGGTTTCTATTCAGGAGGATGGCACTGGGCCATGAAGACCATCTGCCTCTGGGTGTGCGGTCTGTATCTGTGTTAGGAGAAGGGGTGCCAGGTGTTTCCACACATCACCCCTTACCCTTCGTCCCTTGGGTTTATTGCCGCAGGAGCGGTGTGGCACCAGAGGGATGGCCTTTGGATAGGGACAGCAACAGTGATGGTGTCCCTGCTGTGCTGCCAGTGGTAGCGCTGCTCGTCCCGGCTGTGCTCCAGTGGTAGCAATCGTGTACTGGATGGCAGCTGCTGAAATAGTGGCCATCCAAAACTGGTGCTGAAAGGTCGGGTTTCTTTGCCCGTTTTAAGTGTCCCATTGAACATACAGGGATCAGCCATCATAACCCCACAGCCCTGCCTGCTGCTGGCCCAGCTGGGCTGCAGAGGTAACTGAACTGGTCTGTTTTCTAAATGAAAGCTTTCTGAGTTACCGAGTGACACGATTAGTGAGCTCTCCAGGGACCCGGGCTCTCTGCACTGCCATCTGTTTTCAGCTAACTGGTACTGGAGCCTGGATTGCATTTTGTAGTCCAGTAAGAATTTTGTGTTGCTTAAAGCAGAGGAGCTGCAGTGCTCTCAGGAGTTGGAATGTGGTGTAATTTCTCTCCTTCTGTTTCTTAAAAGGAACCTAGAGAAATCATGAAAATATGATTTATAGTAATTTTGCTGTCATTGGTTTAAGCATAATTACAAAAAATTGTGTTTTCTAGAAATTCATACATTACTTTTGCTTTGGTGATGGCTCATTGAATGTAAGTGATGGCCTATTATTTTCTTAATAGTGTTCGAGTCCAGCTCATAGTTTTGCCTAGTTAGTTTACACCAGTTTTGCCAGTGTAAAAACTAGAAGAAACACTAATGTTTCTTGTTGGTGGTTGGAATTATGTCTGCTATGTGGAAAGGCTGAACACCTCAGTGGTGTTTTTTCTGGCTGTTGACAAAGACTATAACAGATGCTAGCACTGGAGTGTTTCACTGAACCAAAAGACCAGAGTGTGCGAAGTAGATGTTTTCTTCGTTACTAAAACTGTACTCTTGCAGTTTGTAGAACCTTAAATTAATCAGACCCCAAGAAACTGGATGCTGCTCTGAAATGTGCAGTTCTCTGCATAGCCCTTGTAGATTTCCAGTATCCTGAAAGGATCAGAAAGTTGTAATTTGTATTAGGCTATTTATACTTCTGTGAGCTTGCTGATGTACAGATCTCCTCTGGTCTTTTATGTTGCTCCAGCTATTAGGTTTATATCTGAACAGATACAGATCTCGTAAAGCTCTTTTTTATTCAAACTTTGATGATTTGTGACACTTAGAGGCTGAACCTACATTAGGAAAAAAAATTGCAAGAGCTATAACCCTTGAGATACTTAAGTAAATTATAATTCTTTTATTGTTTCTAATGTAAAGCTTCTTGGACAGTTAAAAATGTTTTGGGTTGTTTTTTTCCCCCAAATAGATTTTACTGCCTTCTGTACAATTCTGTTGACTGGCCAAGATAAATGAGGCAAGACAATGTAACTGTCATCACACTACAACTATAACTTGAATAAACTGTTTCTTAGGGTTAGTGCATCGGTTAATAATCCTTGATACCTTTTTCTGCCAACGCCTGTGAAGCCTTAAAATTAACAGCTTAAGGAAAAGGGCTCAGTGTACATTTGGATTGCTTCACAATGCTGAGGTGATTGGAAGAACCATGCTTTGCCAGTTTAGAGTGCTACCTCAAGTATCTCTTCTCGAAGGTGCAAGGGATGCATTTTCCTGGGTTTAGCATTTTTAGTATCTATTTCTGGTTCTCACAGCTGTACTTGGAACATAATGTGAGAGCATCTGTTGGCAGCATCTGCTATCAGAGATAATTAGGATGGGTCACTTGTTTCTTAGTTTGATTGCTTTTCCAGCCTTCTGCATTTTTTAGTCTACGTATCCTTTCTCCTACTCATTTTCCTCTGAACAATCCCTCCCTCTTGAGGCAACATGTTATTTCAGAGATACTGTGGTGATGTTTAAGGCTGTTGCATATTCAGGATTTTTGAATTTACTAATCCTGTATTTTTATAAATCTGTTTACTGTAGTAACTGCCTTCCAAGTTTGAAGAGTATAATCCTAACTTGCATTTAATGATACAAGGATAGTGTTTAAATGCTTAAATCTTATCAAGAGACTGTCCTTTTTTTCTTTATTCTATCTCATTTTCTCTGAAAAGTCTTTTACTTATCTACAGTAGTGCTGGGGTTTTTCTGCCAGAGGATCCATATTCAGGACTTCTTGGTTTAGACAACAACAACAAAAAAATCTGATCAGAAAACTCCATTACTTTTTTTTTTTTTTTTTTTTTTTTTTTTTTTTTTTTTTTGTAGCAGGCCTATAGAAAATATTTTAAAGTTTATCCTGGAAGATGCATATTCTGTAGAAAAGAGAATGCCTTTTGTAAGACATCTGAACGAAGTCCAGAGGATCATCTCTACACAATATAAGTACAGTGTAGAAATACAGATTTTGTTTGTGTGGCTTGATGTAATAGAAGATTCATTTTCACTTCTTAGAATTGTAGTATGAAACTTGTTCTGCCACACTGAATATAAGTTATGGTTTATATAAGAGAGAGGCTATAACTGTTTGAATTTTGGTAGTCTGAAAAGCTAATTTGTGTTCCTTTGCTCTTTTTCTGCAACTGGAGTGAGGTTTTTATATACTTCTAGGTACTTACAGCAGGGGTGGTAAAACTTCACAGTCATAACACTTCAGAAGACAGACTTCTTTCATTCAGGATAACTTAATTCCTTATTTAGCGTATTGTTTTTCTTTACACATTTGTCACACGAGAGGCACATCAGTTTCTGAGCGAGAAATCGAATCGCTGCCAGCAAACCAATAAGAATCTGCATTTCTGATGTTTCAGTAATTTTCTATTTGTGAATCAGACCATGATACTTCTTATGAACTTGTACTGCTGAACTGGCTGTGCATTTCTGTTACTTACTTACTGTGCTGAATTGGCTTTTACTCAGAAATTAGGCCCTGCCACTCCGAGCCCCTCTGATAACTGAGGACCAACTGGAATGCAAGGGGATTTATTTTCTGCCAAATTTACTTACACTTAGCACAAGAAACTCCCTCATCAACTTCTTGTTCACTTTTTTGTCACTTTTTAAAATTAGGATATGGATTCTGGCTCAGTCTTGAACCATATGTATTCAGCTTTTCCATTTTCTAGTCCTTCCCATTTAAATCCCCAGTAGTCTTCTCAGCCTCTTATTCCCTATGTTCTCCTACACATTGTATTTGGTTTTCTAAAAGCTGTCAGGGAACAGATGTATTAATCTGATTTTCCTTTGTTTTCAGACTGCTTTAGTCCTTCAAATGTCACTTCTGGTATGAAAATAGAGTGACAACATTGTCTTCTTTTACTGACTTTCAGGTTGAAAGTGAAATGTTTAGAACAAGGACATTTTTCTTTGAAATCTTAGATTTATGCCAAAGACATTGCACCATAACAATACAGGCTCTTAGGAAAACCAAACTGTTTGTTACTAACAATGTAGAGAAGCCAAGACTAGAAGCTGGATTAGTTTCATTTCTTTTGGAGGTAGCCGTGTCATGTCTGTGCTGTGGGCAGACAGACCTTGAGAGGTGATGGGGCCACTGTTCCTGTGTGCCTGATCATTCCCTGTGGGTATGTCCCCATCTCCCTCCCTGCCTGGCAGCTGCCACCTCTGAGTGGGGCAGCCCTTAGGTGTTCTCAGCAGCTGTGATGGGTGCAGAGCACAGTGGGACAGGTTGTGGTGCTGGAACAGCTGCATTCCTCTGGCAGCTTCCTGAGAGCTGGCATCTAATCATTTGTTTGAACTGCTCTGCTCACAGCCTGCCTTGTGCCAGACACAGGAGTAGGAGGTTTGTTGGCTTTTGAAATGATGAGCCATGTACACTGCAGGCTTGCCAGGATATGCTGTATTTCTTGTTGTATTTCTTGTTGTTTCCAACCATGGTTTTGGGCATTTGTTTGTTCAGCCTGAGATCCTATTCACAGCAGCTGCTGTGAGGGTTGTTTGCATTCAGTTGTCTGCTTGTCCTGTAGGGTTAAAGTTTGATACTACTTTTGCAGAGCAGTCATCCCTTCCAGGCTAGTAAGTGCTTCTTATTAAAAACCAGCAAAATAACCACAAGCACACAAATCTGGTTACAGCTTTTATCTCACATAGCTCCATCCCATACCTGCTTCTAGAAGGGCATATTCTGAAATAACATGGCAATCCCTCTGTTAAGTAAACTTCCCTTGCTTTTCTCTCTGTAGTATTGCAGCTATACCAGAGAAGTGGGAGATAATTTCCCGTGAGGTTTTTGGTTAATCATCTTCTGAGGAAAAAACACTGTTTCTAGATAAATACAGAACCCAAATGGATTCTTTATATTTAATTATTTGTACTCAGGTTATCAGCACCTTTAAAAAACAAAATCCATTGTTAGTGCCCTTATAACTGGCAATCCTGAACCCACTTTCCTGTTGCTTCAATAAACTGTACTATTTATGAATCTGTAATCATGGAAGTTCTTACTGAACTCAGCCAGACCCATAGCACTGAATTGGTTCTAAGCAGAAATCAAGCCCGGTCACACCCAGCCCCTCTGATCTCTGAGGTCCAGCTGGAATGCAAAGGGGGTTATATTTTCCCTTAAATTTCTATTTCCTTAATGCAAAAGTTACTTCTAGATGCTGATGCTTAATGAAGGCACTTGCTGCTGTACACTTTTCAGTACCTCTTTACTTAAGGGAAAAATGGATGTAGCAAAAGCTTTAGAAGCATCTTGTGTAAGCAGAAAGTTTGGCTTAAAATGTCCCACTGTGGCTGCAAATTTTTGCTGTGACTGTTGTGATGTCACTGTACTTCTTTAGATTTTATTTAAGCAATGTCAGGAGGAGCTGACTGAGCTGCTCTAAGTGTGTTATAAGGCATTCAGTAATTTACGCAAACCCAAAGAAGGAAATCTGACCTTTTCACATCTCCCTAGAGTTTGTTAATGAAGAGTGGTGAAGGAAAAATAGTACATTGCTTCTAGTTGATATGACACTCTTTACAAAACAAATGTAGAGTGAAAATCTATTAAATATGCTTATTTTATCAGTCTGGATTTGTCTACCTTTTAAAAGTCTTTTCTGGTAACATATACCCAAACTCATATTTCTTACCTTTTCTAGTAGAAATCCTTACAAAATTCACTGTACCTTTAAATCAAGGTAAGAGAAGCTTAAGCAAATAATCATATTTAATAGTCTTTAGTAATAATAGTAGCTTAGCCAAATAGTGATGTAGACTCATTATGCAAATATTGCCTGAATAGAACTGTATAAATATGCTTGTCCTTTTGGCCTTTGGTATGCTGTGTGTATATTTTGCAGGTCCCCAAAAAATTGGAAGGTGGCTTATGTTGGAGATAGGCAAGGAAGCTCATTTCTGATGAATCCTACATTGGTGTCTGTCTATTGTGGGTATTTTTTCAACATGGATTTAAAAGTATTTAGGAAAGATGTTCTGTAACACAAGTGAGAAATATTCCTGGTTAGTCTCTAGTGTCTGGCTGTAGGCTGGTGGCTTTTCCTAGTCTCACTGCCTTCACCTGGAGTGAGATTTGAGTCCCAGCATCAAAATGGAAGAAAGTCTCGGAGAGAATGCTGTAAAAGTAATGCTCTGTGGATTGGAATAGATGAATGGGCTGCTCTCAGTAGAATAGTTCTGAGAAGTTTGCAGCCAAGTTTAACCATGTTTCTTATGCATTTTTTGCATGTGTGACAAATATCCTCAGGAAAAAAGAAAAGCAGGGGAAAAACCCCTTGCTTTAAAGAACTATTTTTATAATTTTTAGCAGTATTGTTAAACAGTAAAGTAGTGAAACTTGGTGATGTTCTAATATAGTTTTGCAGTCTGTGCTGCTCCTTAATTGATTTTTCACTTGGTTGCAGATGACTGCACTAGGGGTGATTGTAGAGAGAAGCTATATATGCAGTTTTACCAAAAGATGCAGAAAGAATGAGACACCTTCTGACTGTCATTGCTGTCACCAGCAAGGAGCAAAAGGAGGTTTCTATTAAGGGTTTGTTGGGGGTTTTTTGGCTAATTCTATTACAGAGATGGTAATTACATAGGTAGGTATAACCTAGTTCAGAAGTGTGACCCTGCAAATATGTAGATAATGTTTGAAGATCATGCCTATTTAATGTTTCTGAATCACCTTAAAACTTCTAGCTAGTTTTAAAATTTCTTATGCATCTCTGAGGCAACATTTTTTGCAATATTTAATTCATTTCCTCTTCACTGACTTCCATATTTGATGTATCTCCTTCTGATAGTCATGACTGGAACTACCCCAGAGATTCTCTGTTTTGGTGCATGGAGTGTTGCACATTTGTTGTGGTACATAATCTCTTCAAATGAGAGTTAGAAGTTCTCTGCCACTATCACAGTTTAGTGACCTATTGAAATGTTTAGGCACAGAAATCCAGATAGAACTACAGCTGCTTCAGCTGGGTTGGTTAATGTGTCTGAAATGCAAAGATCATGTGGGATAATTGGAGCAGGTTGTAAATTGACTTATAATTTTTTTAAACAATTAAATAGCGAAGCTGAGAAATTAATTTCTTTTCAGTTGTTTTAAGCCAAATATGTGGCTTTATTATGTAGATGAAACACTTTTAGAACTGCTTAAAAAAGTAGGTGTATTCCAGTATATAAAATATTAGTTCTTCCTTGACTATCTACTGTCCCACTCATAATTTCAGGATCAATGTTAACAAACATTTTTGTTGGTGAACCAAATGGAATTTGTGACTTTCATCTCTCCACATTGCTAAGAAATGTAATCTTCCAAGTTAAGTGACTAAAATCAAGTTATCAGTAAAATTCTTAAAGGATAGTGTTCAGCATCAATCCTCAGAACGTATGTATTGGTAGTCTTAATTTTTGTGCTATCTTCAGTATTTTTTTGCAAAAAACCAGGCTACTCACAAAATTACAGTAATGTCAGTGTAATAGTTCATAATAGACAATATTCTTTTCAGCTGAATATTTCCCATTATACTAGGGTGATGAGATAGAATCCGATTATAAATATAAATAATTTTAATAGTTTTTTACTCTAGCACTAAAATGTGATCAAGTAGGAATCATTAACTAAAAATCTTCCTGATGTATATTACAGCTTCCTACTAAAACAAATACAAAATTTTTTGCATAGCTTAAAATAGAAATCACAATTACTTCCCAATTTTGTGGAAGCTGTTTCTGATCAAAAGAATACATTGTTCTGTGGGTTTCTCACACCTCAGCATAGGACTTGGTACTTGTGGCTTCTGGCACATACAAGATGGCAACAGCATAGCAATGGGAAACAGTGACACAGACTTTTATATAACCAGCTTCTCTTTTCTTCAGGGGATTATTCTAGAATTACAGGCAATCACTTACAAGAACATGAACATGAGGTGAAAATAACATATCTCACGTAAGTCAGATCTATACCTGCACTCCAAGGAGTTAAATGACTGTTTTGTATTCTTGAACAGCTCAACACAGCATTTTCCTCTTGCCCTGTAATCAGACTTCATTATTCTGTCCAGAGAAAGTTTAGGTTGGTTGAGAGATGTTGCTTAAAATATTCTCCAATTTAGAACTGCAGTTTAAATTTCTTTCAACCCATTTAAATTTTAAACACAGATTCATTGCACTTCTGGGTAACAGAATTTGACCTAGTTAAAATGAGACAGCTTTGAAATAATTCCCTGAATTAATTTCTAATAATGCATAATACATGTAGTTATTAAATGTCTGTCCTGGATTGCTGCTTACATGGCATAAAATGCATGTAACAAACTCACATGTAATAATTAAATGATAGGAAGTTATATAGCAGCTGCATAGTTATAATTTCATTTTCTTGTGCTGATTCTATGTAAATAAATAAAAATGCTTCTTGAGATTTGTCTCTATTTGTTTCAGAACTTTTTATTGTAAATTTACAAATTTCACATATTTTCATGTATCAGGAACACAATAATAAAAATGCAGTTTCTCCTGGAGCGAAAGTAACTGCCCTGTTCTTCAGTTAAAAATACTCTGAAATTAAGAAAAAAATCTGTACAAATCCTATTATTTCGGGTGTAGATGTTTGTAAAAGTCTTTGTGTGGAATTGGGAATCTTTATCTTATTCATGATCTAAAGTTAAAACTGATCAATAATGATTTGACAGTGGGAAGGAGAAATTACAGCTTTTCATTTGTATTTCAAATGAAGTTCATTTACTGGTTCTAAATCAAAATTAACCTCTGCAGCTACAGGAGTGCTGTGTCAATACTGAACTGAAGGCTTTAAACATTTCACTCTGTTATATTGCACAGACTTAGCAGCTTTATTTTTCCTTCTGTCTGGAGAAGTGCAAAGTCGATGAGAACACCAGTTTGATAAAGCCATCTCTCTCTTCTCTGTAGTACATCATAATGTGCCTGTGCAGGATGCACTGGCTCTCATAGTTAAAGCTTTTGGGAACAGATTTTCTGAGTGTGAGCAACAGGGGTGTACCAGCGTTTCACACAAGACAGCTGATCTGGTAGGTGACTGCCTACAGTGGGAACTGTGAGATGTGCAGTGTGCCTCTGGACATTAGACTTATTTCTGTTACAAGCAGGAAAATACTTGGATTGGTTGGAGTTGAAGCCAGAAAGAGACCCTGCAACTACCAGAAGAGAGATAATAGAAGATATTAATTTTTTCCCTCTAAAATACAACTGTGAGCATCTTTTAAATCTGATGTAAGCTTACATATATGTAAGAAATAATCTGTAAATAAGTGATAGGCACTAGAGATCATAGGCTTGTGTGAAAAATGCTGGTGTGTCTATTAATGGACATGTGGATCCTGCAGTATGTGCAGATATTCTTCACGAAATTAGACATGTTCTAAGGACATATACACATGTCCCTAATGGGGAATTGCTCTCTCACAGGTTATGGTTGCAAAGTGTTTGATCATCTGCTAATGCTGTTGAGGATTTAAGTTGTAATAGCATTGCACGCAGAAATGCATTTAAGTTACTGATCATCAAAATCATCAGTTAGTTATCCATTAAAATAAAATGCAACTCTTGGTTTAACAGGATTCAATAATATAGTGGTACATAAACTTATTTTGATTTAAAAGTTTAAAATTCAGCAGAATACCTCAAAAAAAGTCCCCACCCAACCGCACATGTAAATTATAGACTTGGAATATCTGTGTCATTTTGTCTGTAGAACTACTCTACAGAAAATTCTTGGGTCTCCTTGTGATAAGGGGAGAGTGATAAGGGGATAAGAGGATAGTGATATTCTTGCAGGCTTCTACTTGTGCTCCTAATTTCTTTTGAAGAGTTGCTCACCACTTCTGTTCATTTAGACTAAGCCTTATTGAACAAACTCATCCTTCACCTGAAGACACAATCTGATGAGGATGCAAGGCCACAGGCAAGCATTGCCATCCACACCTTAAGCACACCTTCACTCCTCTGCTGCCAAGCAGTATTGCTGTCATAGGCCAGTCATCCCTTCCTAAGGTTAAGCCTTGATTTGGGTGAAAGGCTGTCAGGGGTTCTTCTTCCAGCACTCTTTCAGTTTTGTATTTCAAAGTAATTAATTTTGTTTCTATGACTGACTTGATCACTTGCCACAGTACATTTACTCATAGAAGTAGAACAAAACATAGTAGATACTACATGAACTGCAATCAAGTAGATGGGTGAGATATGGAAAAATCTGAACTTGCAAATATTTGGCAGTGATCAAATAATATTTGAAAGAGTGGAACTCAGCCATGCTATTTTCAGAGCAAATTTTATGTGAAAGAATTGGAGAGTAGGGGAGTATACTATTCTTTATCTAAAAATGAATTCGTTCTAACATTATAAAAGCACAAGAACATAAAGCTCATCTTTCATGTCCTTAGTCTGAAATCAGATTCAGCTACTGTCCTTGCATCTGTTTGAAGTTGGTATGGGTTGAGGTGAACACCTGGCTATTTTAGAAAGGCTTTTTTTCCTCCCCTGTTGTGAACTTTTCCCATTCTACAAAGCTTTCTTTTTTAGTTACCAAGTTGGTTGCAATTCTTTTGAGTTTCTGAAGCTCATGGGAAACCAAAAGGGCAGCAGAAACGGTGAGGGCGGTTCAGGTTTTAAACATGAATATTCTTGGATGCATAGGATTAGAGTATAGTGTTTTGTTGTAAATTAAATACTGCTTGAATGATTGAAAATGATGGGGAAGTCAGCAAAAAATATTGTAACATCTGCTTAATGGGATTATTTTCTTTTATTAAATGCTGGTGTGAAAAGAAGCTACACGTACACTCTTGACAGCTATTGATGTGCTGAGTCTGATTCCTTGGATGAATACTAGGCACAAACTCTATCAAAACTAGTGACCTACATTATGGTCATGGATTAAATCCTTGCTTAGAACCAGCCTCAGATGACATCTGTTTGTCATGAAATAAAATCTGGCTTTAACTTTTCATACCAATTGCGCTTCATTTGTCAGTTTGTTTTAACTTGTGTGTGCAGGTTAACATTAATATCAGAGAGTTTGACTTTGTAGTGTGCTCATGCTATGATTAGTAACACTGCAGGTCAGTGTGCTCCGTCGTTAATACCTACAGGAGGGTTGGACTGGTGGCTCAGCGCCTCTACATCTTTCAAAGTAGGACACTGAATGAGAGAGGCCAAGGTGTTTGCAGCTGTAGGGGTGTGGTGCCACTGCTTTGGCTGCAGTGCTCATTTCTAGACCTGCTTTCAGTTACCTGTTTTCAGACATTTCTTAAGCCTGATGGTTTTAGACCCTCACAGTTAAAAGAGTGTCCTGTGCAAGCAAAGGTAGATTTTACTGTTTGTTTCAAAACAGTTGACAAAATGCAAAAACTATTTCCAAACAGGACTGTCAGATGCAAAGAATAATTCTTGACCTCTTCTTTTAGCACCTGCTAAAAGGTTTGGACTTCTGGGATGTTCTTGACATCAACCTGCAAAATGGCGACAGCTTGGAGGGACACCTGGCCTTTTGCCACCAGGTGAGTGACAAAGCCCTGTAGCTGTTTGGTTTAATAACTGTAAATCAATTCTAGTTAGAACCTGATGCTGACAATGACACATCTCTTCTACCTGGAGAACTTAATAGAATTTAAATAATGAAAACAAAACCATTTTTCTTCAAGCCTGTGTCAGCCTGAAAGGTACTGTTTCTACATGGAAAATAATTAGATACTCCTTTTCTTCCTTCCTTCCTTCCTTCCTTCCTTCCTTCCTTCCTTCCTTCCTTCCTTCCTTCCTTCCTTCCTTCCTTCCTTCCTTCCTTCCTTCCTTCCTTCCTTCCTTCCTTCCTTCCTTCCTTCCTTCCTTCCTTCCTTCCTTCCTTCCTTCCTTCCTTCCTTCCTTCCTTCCTTCCTTCCTTCCTTCCTTCCTTCCTTCCTCCCTTCCTCCCTCCCTTCCTTCCTTCCTTCCTTCCTTCCTTCCTTCCTTCCGAATTCCTTCCGAATTCCTTCCGAATTCCTTCCTTCCAAATTCCTTCCTTCCTTCCTTCCTTCCGAATTCCTTCCTTCCAAATTCCTTCCTTCCTTCCTTCCTTCTGAATTCCTTCCTTCCTTCCTTCCTTCCGAATTCCTTCCTTCCTTCCTTCCTTCCTCTCTACCCCTTATTCAAAAATCCACCACAGTGTGTTTATACTAGAAGGGACTAAATAACCAGTTTTCATGCCAAGCATTTAATTTACTAATAAAACTTTGTGAGTTTTTGTGGTCCCTCTGATCTTTGTCATTCCTGTCCAACCATGGGCATCCATGCAACTGCCTGATTTTTTCCCTTTCAGGGTGGGACACCACAAGGACATGGAACACACCAAAGTTTATAGCAAATCATTAGGTTTGATAATACAATAAAATGAAACACTGAGGTGGCAATTAACCTTTCACTGATAAAAGAGGGGATTGATTTTTAGATGTAAGCAGATGTGGGGAGGATGACCAAATATAGAAACTACAACTGTCTTACAGTATTTGTTATATTTTGTCACAGCCATTTGTGTTAAACCAGTACAGCACCAACAGGGAGCTTTAGCCAAGAGAACACTGCTGACAGCACTGGCAATAGTGGAAGTTCTGTAACCACCATCACACCCTCTGTCACCTGTGAGAAATGAAAAATTTAAAATGGTTTTTCCATTAAAACAAATGTTCATGAATGTCACTGTTGTACCTTTGTAATTTTAAATTAGAAGTTGTAAGCAGTCACAGAATAAAGTTGTGTGTTTTACACAGTTGCCACCGATTTCAGCTTGGGTTTGAACTTCATCTGACTATTCAGATTGGAATGGGCAGGTTTTGGGCTGGAAACCCAAAGGAATGGGCTGGCTTTCTCTGCATGTTGCATAGGATGGATGGAATTTCTCTTAATTCATGGAAAGTCCCTCAGTTGTTTCTGCATTTTACCTTAGAGAGATGAAGGTGAAGAGATTGACCAAGAATTGTTGGTGCGAACTGCTCGCCTGTAAACTGATAGTTTGAAACAGTTTGGCAGTTTTATATCAGTCTCATTAACATGCTTGGGATTGGGTATTTTTGTGTTTTCAGCTGCTTTAATTTCCATTATAAATTAAAATTAAAACAGTGGGAAAACTAAGGAAAACAATTGAAATAATTGTAGTTAGAAAAGCAGTCAAGTAAGCTAATGTGAAGAACTGCCTTGATTTGTAGTTACATACATTCAATCAAATATCAGATTTAAACATCTTTAACATCCATACTATGCAAATACCAAGTATACTTGGACTTAATACATGCAAAATAAATGGCAGATGCTCTGCAAAAATACTTGATTAAAATATCGTTTATAGATTGAACATAAACAAACATGCCAGCAATGCTGATCTTGAAATTTTATGTGGATTTTTCCAACTTCTGAGAGAGACAATTACTTTCATACAGAAAATAGTGTAGAAGTATGGCAAGTATATGTCAAGTTACTGAAAGCAACTTCTGTAATGCATTAAATACATCATAAGTATTACTTGCAACCATAATAGGCACAGCACCTTTTCAGAAAGGAGTGAAATTTTAAAATTATTGGAATGTCTTAAAAAATGTGAAGTAGCTTTTGCTCTATATTTCTGGAGTGTGACAGCTGTTTTTCATAATAGTGGGAGAAAATTTCCACTGGTAGTGAACAGCAAAGAACATGACTAGTATGTGTTCTTATTAGTATATCAGAGTAATTAAACATTTTTGTTCTTCTTGAAAGACAGACTGTCTAATATCATCACTGTGCATTGTGTAGTGGAGCATTTCACTGTCTAGAATGTTACACAGTGACTTCAGTATCAAGTTTTTCCGATAGTGCTTGCTGGAGTTGCTCTATCACAACTCATGTTGTCAGATGACTTTTCATTATTAAATTCGTTCATTCTATGAATTAAATCAATTCATAAATTTACTTTTTTGCCAAGAAGCAATACCAGCTATAAATCTTAGTGGAACAAAATTTCTCTGCAGTGCAAACCATAGAAAATAGTCCTGTGCTTGAGAACTAAGTGGTGTCTTTCTGTACGACCTGCCAATTTATTTTTATCTTGCAGCTTTTTTCACTCATTCATCATTTTCATTGATACATTAACTAAACCCTTAGGAACTACCTGTCAGCCCAGAAGAAAGTAATAATGTAACTTACTATTTTTCAAGACTCTAATATCAATTTTTAAGAATTATTTGTGGTAAGTTATAGTCTAATGGTAGTGCCCTCATTGGATGATAACTAGTCCTCAAAATTATTGAACCTCACCTAACTCCTAACTATGAATTTATTTAGCTGCTGGTACTACAATGTCTGAGGGCTGCACACACTTATAAATTGCCCTGCTGGTGTCCATGTGAGATAGAAGATTGCATAGGCTTTCCCAGGGGAACCTGGAAGCTTGTTTCAGAGTCTGGAATTGAACTAATTCTCTTGAGCCCCACAGTAGGTCCTTAATCACAAAATCATTCCCCACTTCCCCCAAAGGGATTAAATGTAATAACTTGTATCATTTAAGGGCTTTTCTTTTTTAACACTTGAGGTTGAGGGTTTGAGGTGAACTTTGCTAAAGAGTTAGCTGTCATGGTGTAGAATTTCTCTTTCCAAAGGCGGGGAGTGGGAAGTTGAGATGCTGCTCTGGCACACAGGGATTGATTGGGCCCGGCTGGCCCTGCAGTGGCCTCCAGCTGTGAGTGGCACCTTGGTAAACACTAATCCTTCTGTGTCCTGAGGAAGGTGCTAAAACCAAGTATCCCAAGGAAATACAGTGAAAGACATACATACCTGCACTGTGAAGAATGGAAATGAGACGTGTAAAAGAGAAAAGGAATAATATGTCATTTTAGGAGTCAGCTTGGGCCTCTGATTTCACATCTGAATAGGCAATTTAAAGGCGCTAAAAAATGCAAAACCAGTTTATACCTACATTTGGACACAAGTGGGGCACTTCTGTGGGTGCTTACTTTTCAAGGAAATTAGATTAAATTCAGTAACTGTTTGGACATGAAATTAGCGTAAAACTAAACTCAGCACACCTGTGAACAAAGGAAATCATGTTTGAAACGTCAATCATTTAAATACAGAAAAAAATCCCACACAAACCAGCCAAGTCAAACAAACAAACAGACAAACCCAAGCCTTGCAGAATGTTATCATCTAAGTGAATTGTAAACTTTGAATTTATTTTCCTGAGGAAACTTCTGAGCAGTGTATGTACTTGTTTTGTTGTCCTGCTATTTTCAGATTCTCACTGTAGTCTTAATCATTATTAGATAAATAAAAATGCTTGTTTGTCCTTTGATGAGATGTTTGGGTGAGGTGTACTCTTTTAAAATTGCTTAAAAGGGCAGTGGTCCTTAGACATTCACAGTGCTAGGAATTGTGGAAGAAGAAAGTGATGTGCAGCACCGTACAGGTGAGTAAAGAGAAAGAAAAGGTAAACTGAGCCTTGAACAAGTAAATATTTAAGTCCTACTGCATTTTGGAACAGCTGGCAGTGCTTCCCTTGGGGAAGAAGTGCCCCAATGGTGGAGGCATGGTGTGAGGGAGGTGGACACACAGCGCTGTCTGCCATGGGGTCATCTCCTCTGCCCAGGAGTGGGAGGGCTCCAACACAAACAGCCTTAGACCTCTCCTTGTGGAAAGCAGAGAGACCAAATTCCCACTTGGCTGCTTTTGCTGCTCATTCTTGAGTCACCTGTGAGTTTGTTGAGGTGCCTCTGCTCCCCTCAGAGCCGCTGGCTGTGTGTGGAGTGTGGGGCTGTGCAGAACAGCCGCCTGGCTGAGGCCGGGGTGGAGACGACAAACTTTCTCCATTGTCTCTCTTCAAACCTTTGTGTTACACCTTAGGATGGGAATAAACCCGAAGTCTGGCCGGCATCAGGGCCCACAGGAGGGCTGCTGTGGGCAGAAAATGACTCTCAACACATCCTTTGATCAATCTGCTGTTTGTTTTCCGAACTGCTTAGCTGGGCAGGAGTCACTTGAGGCCTACAACATGTTTTACCAAGAAGAAAACATACCAGATGAGATTTTAACCAGAACCCTGCTCCAGTGATCAAGTAGAAAAAGAAAAGATAACTTTCATCTATAGTTAAGGCTGACATACGGCCCAGAGTGCTTGAATTATCGACTGCTCTTCATATTGCTGGTAGTGCCATTGATTTACAGTTCCTCAGGTCTCACGTGGTGATATATTTTAAAGGCACTGTATTTCTCATCTTGCCCTCTTACATCTTTAGCAGGATTTACTTTTCTGACAGAAAACTTGTATTTAAAATATTTTTCAGACAAACATCAGTGCTATTCTGACCTGCTTCTGAACTCAAATATTGTATCTCTACTAAATGAAAATGTTGTTGAACTGTAGTCCCTCTGCAAAGGCCTGCTAAACTTTGAGTAACCAACGCAGGAGAAAGTGACTTCCTTGTTTAAAATGTGTGTTTTGGAGCCTAGAACTTTTTTGCAGTGTACCAACATCCTAGCTGCATCTCAGCCTGATGCTTGCCCTGGTGCCATACACCTGACAGAGGCAGGACGAGGAGTGAAGGAAGCCAGAGGCTGCCCAGTTCCCCAGCTAGCAGCTGTGCTGCACCTTGATGGTCGGAGCTGCTGAGGAGGAAAACAGCTCTCACTCCTAGCCCTTCACCAGGAGCCTGGGAATTGAGCACAAAACATGGAGGGCAAAGAGGCATCTGAAGCTGGTCTCCTGCTGGAGCAGATCAAAGTGACACAGAGAGCCTTGTAGCTGCTGCAACCCAACCAAGAGGGAGGAACCAGTGCCCTCACTTTGCCTTTTATTTCCATGGACAAAATGCAGGTGGCATGCTCTCTACCCACTGCAGACTGGGGAGGAAAGTGCACTGCTCCCTTTGCCTGTCTTTTTTTTATCCTGCTGCCTCACCAGCTGGCAGCCAGTGATGGGCAGGTGAGTGTTTTGCCAGGGGTGGGCAGCTCACCCACTCCACCTTGAAGGCTGCCTGCTGCTGCAGTGTGCCAGGAGGAGGACCCTGCTGCAGGTAAGATCTTCTTCATGATACATTTGTCTAAAGTAATCTGCAAGCTGCAAAAGCAAGCTTCAGTTAAAGCAGTTTTGCTTATGCTTGTTGTTGAAAGGCTGTGTGTAAGCAGTGGGCTGTTTCTGTGCCTTGTGGAGCCCAGGCACAGTATGAATCCTGGGTGGGCTGTGGGAAAACGTGTCTGCTCAGTCCCCTTCAAACTCTCACATGAGCTGTGGCATTGAGAAAGAAGAGTTATTGGTTTATGAAGGTGATTTCTCATGTTTTCCAACTGCAGAGCATGACTAAGGAGACTGTGGTAGGGCAGCAGTAAACTGTCTTTACTGTCTAAATTGTCTTTGCAACAGATGTATTGAAAAAAACAAATAGTGGTTGGCTTGTTAATTGCTGAGTGATAAGGGCTGTTGCTTTAGTGTCTGAGTGCATGATGATGGAAGCTTGAGGATTAATTATTTTAATGCTTTTAGATACTGTTCTTTTAAGCATTTCCTAATTCTGCATTCTTTCTCAAACTGTTTTTTTGTAGTTACCTGTGCTACATAGGGTTGGGCATAAGTTCTTTACTGTGTTTTTAGTTTGGTTTTTTGTTTTAATGAGTTTTACTAAAGATGAGAGTGTTCTATGGGTACCAGGCAGGATGCTGTTTCCTCTTGTGTGAAGAAATTTTCACGTGCTTGGTTTTTCTTGGTTTGTGGGCTGAATAAATGGTGCAAGCCTAAATCTCTTATCCTTTCTTTTGGGCTCATTTGTGTGTTGTAAACTTCCTACTTATGTTTGTAAAAGTACATGTTTTATTGGGTATTTTCCTCTTTGGTACTTTTTCCTTATAATCCTTTTATAGTGTTTAATGGGGTGTAACAATATTGGGGAGGTAAGTGGAACGTGTAGAGGGAAGAAAAATTCCATTCTCAAGTCTGTTATGAATGAAATTATGTAGTGTTGGCTTGACAGTACTTAAGCTACTTTGATGTCTTAGCAGCTTCTTAATATCTCTTCAGTGAGAACTAATTGTTCAGAAATGTTCCCTGGCAGATTCTGGCATCCGTAATTGTAATTCCTGATTTCCTGGGTAGATCTTAGACTCTAGTCTAAGTCAGAAACTGAGAATTGTGGGGTTCTGATTCATTTAAGGTATGTTCAGTGCTGGTTTATGTATTGGGGCTACATTAACAACACTATAGAAGATGAGGAACTGAGTCTCCAGTTCAGTCCCATTGCAGGTGTGAATGATGATGTTGCTGTATTCTCTAGTTATGTTTGTTCTCTGTCGTGTGTAACTATTGTTCACTTATTTGTGCAGGATGTTTGTCTCAATATATCTGGGGTATTTTAAAAGCAAAGCTGCCTTATGTAATAAAGACAGAGGGTGTTGCCAAAATTGGAAGGCTCCTCATAGATAAAAGTCGGCAACACACTGTAATTTTCTAAGACTGTGATAAACCTGAGAGCTGAGATATCACAAAAATCATGATGCTCTTCCTGGAGTTTCTTGCCCATCACAGCATTTCTGTGTAACTTCGGGCAAACCGAGTAAAGTGTCTGTAACTGGATCCTGCTTGTGTAAGGATTTCTTTATTTTGAGTACCCAGGTTGGTATGCTGTCAGTGGATACTCCAAACCCTCTGACTCTTTTGCCCTCAGTGACAAGGGACAAAGAAAAGTTAGGGGAAACAGAATGCAGCATCCGGTGTGTGCTAAATGCTGGGTGATAATAGAAGTTTTACTCCCTATAGTAAAAAACCCCAAACCTGATGGTAAATAAAATGATGCTTTGTTCCTTATCAAATAGACAGTCACTCAATTAAAGAAGTGGTGCATCTTTATTTAAATATGTAATATTGTAATCAGAGTGTGTGCCGTACTTTACATGGTATTGGAAACACCTTCAACTTCTAACACGTTCTAACACCTGAGCACTTTTTTTGCATCTGTAGAGCTTTATGAGGCTTCCTAGGGTATGAAAAGCAAACAGAAGCATCACTGTATTGCTTTATTTAGAGTCAGTATTGCTTTACTGTATTGCTTTGCTTTATTTAGTAGCAATTTCCTATGCATTACAGTGCAAACCAGCTGTGGAACATTTAAGTGACTGCTTGGTCCTTCTTCTCTCTGACTTTTGGAGGGGAGAGTGCTGGATTGTGTAATTTGTGTAAACTAATGAGCTGTACTGAAGTAAGACACATATTGCAGGTGGTATGAATGGAAGCAGAAAAACTTCTTGGAAATGTATCTGCTGCCTCTTGTGAGCTACTCTGAAATTGCAACAGGAGGTATACTTGTTTCTCATGCAAGCTGTGAGGCTTCATCTTTCACTGTAAGCATTTAGGCTCTTGGGCTAAATCTTTCTGAAATTTCAGCTGTTGACACCTGAGTGGCAAGGCTGGAGACAGAGACAGGCTGTGGGCAGGCTGAGTTGGTTTGTCAAGCCAAGCACAGCCTCTGTGCCGTAGATTGTGCTCTTCTTGGAAACACTTCCGTGGTGAAACTTTCAAACAGCAAAGCAGCAAGGTAGTAAACAATGAAGATTTTGTTTGTGACTCGGTTGCCTAAGTGAACTCAATCAGTGAACACAGACACAGGCAAGAGCTGGCTCTTGCTGCACATCCAGGCACAAAGAAAGCAAGTTGTCTTTCAGCTGGGAGATGGTACTTTGGAGCTGCAGCTCTAAGACCGAGTGCTGTACTGCACAGAAAGACATAAACCCAATCCCTGCATGGCTTTTTCCTCTTTTGGTTCCATTAGCAGAAGGGAGAACATTTTTACTGGTGCTGTTTTCAGAGGAAAAATACTGGAATTGCCTGGTTTGAGTCCATATTTAGTGGAGGATTTGGAGATACACTGGTATTCTATTAGAGACCACAGAAATGAGCCATGGCTGTGAAAACAAGCCTCATGCTGTTAAAGTGTTACGATATTGATTTTTCTCATTAAAAAAAAAAAAAAAAAAAAAAAAAAAGTTTGGATGTTATAAGTGTCCAGGTACCTTGGCAGAGAAAAGACATCAAATAACTGGGAAGGTTTTTACCCCTCCTGACAATGATGCAATGTACCTCAAGTTCCAGGGCTGTACCCATTAAATCAGTGGCTTCTCTTTTTACTGGTTTTTTTTTTTTTTTTTCTTCTTGTCCTTGTTAGGTCTTGCCAAAACCACTGTTGATATGGTGTTTCTCTGATGCTTTTCCCACAACTTTTAACTCCAAGGGGTTAAGTTCTTCCGAGAAGTCACCTGGTTGAATGGGCAGAGTATATAATCAGATAATCTAACGATGCTCAGGACCCTGGCAATAGCCGGAGGGATTATCAGTGGCTCCCGCCTGTCCAGCCGAGGTTGTCGCACTTTTCCTGAGCTCGCTGAACGGTTCCTTTGGTGCCTTTGTTTCCTCCAGCGCCGAGTCTTTCCTTCAAAGGGATGCCACATGCCTGGCGTCCTTAAGCAGTGACGTAAGGCGGGAGAGAAGGGGAAAACAGCTCTTCACACAAACTGTCTGCTCCGCGACTTTTTAAGTTGTTCGCACACGAATGCACCTGTGCGCTCTGCTCCCTCTGGCCCCCTGCTCGCACGGGCCCCGGTACCAGCTCTCCACCTTAGTGGGAAAGGGCGGTGAGGGCTGGGGAAGTTGGGATTTGAAGTGAGCGGGAGATGCGAGTGGGTCGTTAGGACAAGCAGGAAGCTGGAGGGCTCTTGGGGAAGTTTCTGATAGGCGTTGCCAGGCGGGAGCAGCACTCGGTGGGCCTGGCTTTACTTCAGAGTTTTGGGAGAGCCCGAACATGTGGAGTTGCAGGTTAAGACAAAAACCTTTAGGAAACCCAGAGACTGCCCGTGCCCTCGGGGCGTGCCGGCTCTGCAGAGCCCACGGGTGCACCCCCGGGGAGGGCGAAATGCCCCTGCAGCCCCTGGACGAAGAGGAGAACGCCACTCCTTGAGCGCCCTTCCCTGGCCCCAGAGCCCCGCGCCAGGCCGGGCCCGGCGGGGCGGTGCCGGGGCCCGCAGGGTCACTGCCCGGCCCCGCGGCGCTCCGCCTGCGCTGCCGCCCGTGCCCGGCAGGGGGCAGCGGCGCACCGGGCAGCGGGCGGGCCGGCTCCCCCGGCCGGGGCTGGAGTCGCGCCCTCAGCCCGGGCCTTTCCCGGCTGGAATGTTCGCGGGGAGCCCGCGCCGTGAGGGACGGCCGGGGCGGCACGGAGCGCGGGCAAGGCGGGCTCAGCAACACCCCTGCCGGGGGGGCGGGGGGAGCGGTCAGCAGGATCCTGGAGCTGCAGGACAGATTTGGCATGTGGGAGCCTTCGGAAAAGAAAGGAGCGGGGTAAAAGCAAGAAAGGAAATTAAAATAATGCGTCTGAGCATTGTTCGGCTCGGTTGGGATGGTTCTCATATAGGTCGGGATGCCTATGTCAGTAAAACGTGATGGAAGGGCTGTATTGTTTCCCTGCTATCCATCTGTACCAGTACCGTATCCTATGGTATTTTTAACCATTCAGTATGGAGCCTGCTCTGGCAGATGATTATAGAAAGAACAGAAAGGAAAAATCGAGCTGCATGACAGAGGACTTCCTTCCCCAGGCTGAGGGGTATCCCGCACAGTCCCCTCCCCGGATCCTGAAAGCATGGATCGGAGCAGCTGGGGCTGTGTGTGGTGGGTCGGGGGCCATGGGCGAGAGCTGCAGCCCCGGAGCCAGCCCAGCTTCGGCACAAGAGGTGCAGGAAGGCTCAGTAGCACCACGAGGCTGAGGAAATCACCAGCCCTCACTTGATTAAACTGGAATTTTGATTTAAAGTTCGTTTGTTTGGGGAAAATCAAAGGTTGTCTTCTTTTTTTGCATCTGTGCTCCAACTGTTCTGCCACTGAGAGCTTGTGGAGACGAACTTGGAAGGAGAGGGACAGAAAGTTGTTTCTGGGTTGCAGTTTCTTTGTTCAACTTCCAACCTGGAGCATCTATATAAGAACATGTAACAAAATGAAAAATTTTATTTAAAAGATGGAAATTTCCACTTAAACATTGGATTAGATTTGGGCAAGAAATGGATACTCTTTGTTAGCTACCTCTGAGTTTTAAAAACAAGGAAACAAAACTGCCCCAAAAACAAACAAACCCCGCTGGCTCTGCCCACCATGCCAGCCTGTCCCAGAGGGGTGACTTCAGTGTTCAGGGGCAGTGGCAGTGACAGGCAGGTAACCAGGAACACTCCACCTCCCGTGCAGGAAGCACTGTATCTACCTAAGTGATATAGATCCTATAGAAAATTGTGTGTTGCTTTGACTTGCTATGATAAACGAAGCAAATGCAGACTGGCTCATGTGTCAGCAATCTCCTCAATATGCTATTAAAAGATTTGATAAATGCAACAGCACTTAAACAGGTATTTTTCTCCAAAATTCCCCAAGTTAGAAACATCCTCCTTTGGCACGCTGTGTTCTCTCCTGTCTTCCCACAGTGTCAAAGCGGACTTGAAAACTCTTTGCTCACAAGCCTCAAATGGGGCCCTGAAGGAAAGAGTTTCATTTCATTTTTTGATGTGGAAAGTTAACAAAATTAGCATAACTGTGCTCTGCAGGGCGAGTGCCGTGCAGGCCAGCCAGCCAGCCACACAGTGCTGAATTCTGTGCAGCAGAGCAAGGTGTCCTGGCTGCTGCTATTTTGTACAGCTCTGCAATTATTCTTGCTGATTTTTACAATGAAACTGATCCCTTTTAATATCTTACTGAAGAACTGAGAAGAGTTAGGAGAAAAATATTTGCTCCTTTCTCCACAGGGTGGAGCATGGCTGTGTCAGGAAGGTCACCTGGCTGAGGGGTGCACCAGGGCTGCTGGGGGACATTAACACATCTAGCAGCCCCTCAGCAAAGGGTCTGGAGCTGCACCACAGTCCCGTGAAAGCAGGACCCTCCTGTGCTGCTGATGTGTCATGTGCTGGCCTGGGCAGAGCAGGGTGTCTCATGCCAATGTCCTGGGCCTGTCTCCCCTGGAAAAATGCAGCCCCTGAGAAGTGGAATAGTTTTTCACTGTGGAAAACAATCCTTCATCCCACTGGTGTGCAAAGTCACCTCCTGTGCTTAGGCACAAACTGAATTATCTGATTAATGTTAGTCTTCATCTGTACTTTCAGCCTGGGCTAATTTTAGAACTTGGAATAAGGTTGATAACGGATTTGGTTGGTCAGAAATAGCTATTCTGCTTTGAATATACCGAGCTGGATCAAGATGAATTTCCCCACAGAGGCAAGTTGTTGAAGCTAAGTGGATTTTGCCCATGTAGTGTGTCATCTGCAATTAGCCATCAGTGCAGGGCCTGTGTCAGAGGTGGGCACTGGGCTCAGCTGGGCTTGTCAGCACCCGTGAGAGCCCCATCCCGTCCAGAAAGAGATGGGGCTCTGGCAGTCGCCCCCACTTGCCTGCCAGTCCCAGCCTTTCCCTGTGGGATGGGGTACCTCAGCCCACAATGGCAGAACTACAGGCTCCCTGGAGGCACAAGCTGGTTTTGGTACCATGAGTGTTTATTTATGGTACCTCACAGGTGACACTTTGCTGTCTGTTTCGCTGGTTTCTGTTTGAAAATAAATTGCTATGTCAAAAAATTGATGCAGATACTTGGAATGTTTTGGAGAATGACGAGGTTTGCGAGGCACTTTTGTCTAGGGATAAAAATGGATAGAAGTTGCCTTACCGTCTTTCCCCAGTGCTTTTGCATTTGAGAACCCCATCCACGTCTGCCTGTCCCCACAGCAGTGCTGTGGGACGTGGCTATGCTGCCATCACATGGGCCTGTGTCAGTGCACTGTCACTGGGAAGGTACCACAGCCACCTGAGCCAGCGTGCAGGGCTGTGAGGAGACATTAGTCTTCTGATGTCTTTCAGGGAAGACTTCTTTCAGGGAAGTCTTGGAAATAATTAAAATTCCTTCTGGTCTCTTCTTTAAGAAAAATACTGCCAAAGAGAAATGGGATGCCAAAAGGAGGAAATACCCCTTCTCAAGCTTGATAATCCTCTCCATGTGGGCCTCCTTTCACACAGCAAAGCACCTGTCCAGTGGGGATGTGGCCATGCTGGGTATCCCCACCGTACAGTGTGCCCCTTCCCCATGCCCATTCTGATTCCCAGGCTTATGGAAGTGTTGGAGGTGAGATTTCAATATTGAGGTTCGATGTGAATGAAGCATGGCAGGGATGTTGTTTCATGAAGAAATTGTTTGAGAGCAAATTGCCGTGGATCAATGTAATCTAATTCCTTTGCTTCTGTGATCTAAATACATACTTTAATAATTTATTAAGGGGGAGCGTCTAACGGGCAGGAGAGAAATGATAAAGGGTGGTTTAACAGAAAGTGGTATAAGGCAATAGAATATTGAAGTCAGTCATTAAAAGGTGGGTGATGTCAAAGCAGTTAAAAGTGGGGGGAGAGACAGAAAGTAAAACAGGCGTCGAGTGTTGGGCAAGAAGCCCTGCAGGATCACTAGAAAGTCCAGTGGGTGTGAGGTTTGTTCTGTGCCTTTCCATAGAGATCCTAAAGGCATGGGCTAGACTAAAGGGTCTTTCATCTCTGAATTAGATTTAAATTTAAAATTGAAGAGATACAATAGGAGGTTTCTGGTTCTCAAAATCCACTGTTCTTTTCTCCTCTGCTATTAGCTTAGACAAACAGAAAGGGTTTGTTATGGCTTGAGCTGCTGGACTTGGGGCACCCCTAGAGCAGCCTTGCAGGCAGCTTGGTACTGTTGGGGGACTCAGGTGCACACAGCCATCCAGGTGCCACTTTGTCAGCCATTGTCCCTTCCCTCTTGTTGTATGGCCCATTTATGGAAGAAAGTAAAAGCAGACAAAAGCTGTCCTGAGGTGCATTTAAAGGGAAACATCCTCACTGCCGACACTGTCTGCCCACAGAGAGGGATAGGACTGAAGCTGCACAGCAGTGACAGTATTTGTGGCAAAAATAGCACCAGGAGGTACAGGGAGGATTTAATTGCCCTGAAAGTTTAGCAGATCTTGTTCAGATGTTTGAATGTAAGTATTCAGCTGAGTCTCACCAGGATCATAGAGAGTGGTAAATTCTACTTCTTCCTGGACCTTATTTTCAGTACTTGTGAGGGCCCTCACACAAACTGGTACACAGGGAATGTGGGTCCTGTTCACACTTGTCTTTGCGTTGGCTTATGCAAAAGCTTTTAGCATGGACATCACATGGACATCATCTGGTAAACAGCAAGAATGGAGGGCTGGGAGGTTTTTGGATTCTTTGGCCTTATTATGTCTTTAAGTGCCTTATAATCTGCTATTTACGTTCCTGGACATAATTCTGCATTAAATAGAATGCAACAGGAAGGACTTATCTGAGACTTGCTCTGCCTTTCAGACGAGGACTTGTCCAAGACACCAGTTTGATTTTCTGCCACACTGGAATTCTTCCTGATAGCTCTGAGGACGTTTCTTAACTGCAGGGTCCTGGTGATGGGACAGTCCTCAGGCTTGCTGAGGGCTCAGACAGATTGATCATGGAGGGCTAAAAAAATGCTGTGAAGAATTAATTATTTGCTCCATGTATCCTTGATTTTGCACCCAATAACAGTAATCATAGGAAATTGTAATTTGCATTGATTTTCTATATATTTAATGTTTTTTAAAGTTTACTCTGCAGAAAAGCAGCACTGATCTCTTATACAGTCTGAATCCTGGTTGTACTCTGTGATCTCTTCATGTATTTCTTTTGCTTTTAATAGTACTTACTGATTTGTATGTAGCAAGTGATTTAGTCAAAATTATTTGGAGGCCAAATTTTCTAGGGACTTCTTGTGGTTTTACAATATCATTACTAATGTGATGAATTTCAAATAAATTCAGATATTTAGCAATTGGAAGTCTATGTAAGCACTGCTTCTGGCATGCCTGCTCTAAATGGCCAGTGTGCATTAGGAAAGGTTTGTATCCATGACATTTCTTCAACAGAAAAACACTGAAATAAATAAAAGCAATGGTAACACTTTGCCAAACTGTGTTCCAGACAAAATCCTTCCCCCCACTTTCATTCACCTCTAATTATGACTGGCCCCTCCCCTCTCCCCCCTCTTGCCAGGCTTTCATTCCTGCATTTATGTGGTGCTCTGGAGCTGTTGGTTGGAGGAGCTCCACAATGGGGACAGGAGTTGGGACAGAGCGGCTGACAGGAGTAATGGCTTTGCTTTGTACGTCTGTCAGCTAATGCTTAACTAATGCAGAATTACTGTCAGCCTCCTGTGGAGCTCACTTTCCTCTCCACCTGAATGTGTAATGACTCCATGGCAAGGAATTTGAAATAAACACTTAATGGCTGCACATTTAGAAAATTAGGAAAGTAGCCGAAGTTTGTCACGTTTATTGTCTCGCCAGCTCTCTCTGCCCCGTGACAGGTGTGGGACAGTGGATACTGCAAACCTACTGTGCCAAGCCCCTCACGGCACAGGCGGTCCCTGGGCAGCCTCTGCCCACGGGGCACTGACCACACTGGGATGCAGTGCTGCCTGGGGACATCAGCAACCGCTCATGCCTGGCGCTTTCTGGTCCAGTTGGGGCCGACTTCCGAAGTTCCGACTGAAGCTGGTGTTCTGCATGAAGGAATCTGTCCCCAGGGCCGAGCCCCTTGCTGGGATCAGCCTTGTCCCACAGCAGTGCTGGTGCGTGGGACTTGTGGGCTGCAGCGCACCCTGGAGCCGCCTTGATGCTTCACCCCAGAGAGCAGAGCAGTCCCTGCTGAGCTCTTGTCGCTCAGTTTGCAAACCCCTCTGGAACCATGTGGGAGGAAATATGTTTTCTAAATGGCAGTCATTACCAGCTAATGGGAATGTTAGCAAACGGGGAGAGCTTGGAGACGCGGGGGTGGTCGAGTGGGGGCCAGCAGGAGGGCTGTGCTGCCACAGTGGCTTGGCAGGGTGTGGGGGCTTGCTATGGGCAGGCCCAAGACAGCCAATGCCTCCAAAAATGACTGCTGGACCTGGTGAACTATGGCTTGGTGGGATAGAGGCAAATCCAGGTGACATCTCCTTGTAGTCAGAATTATGTTCCCACTCCTCAATGTCTGTTCCCTCCCGCAGAGAGGCCCATGTGGGAACATATGAGTGTTTCCGTGCTGCTTTCGGATGAAGTGGTCTGGGTCTAGTTTTCATAAATTTTGGCTCAACTCTGCATGGGCAGTTAGGGGCTGTAGTGGCCTGCTGCCTGCCCTAGTGACACAGTGACAGCTGAAGCCAGCTGCGCTTCCTACTGGTGCTGCTGGGATCAGAGGCGGTTCTTTGTCCAAGGTCCAGTCCTCCTGAGATCTCCCTGGAATCTGAACCAAAATCATTCCAGGTTGTGCGTTTCTACCTGCCTTGTCTGTCAGCAGAGGTGTTTGGAAAACAGCTTTGACCTCCCTGTTTTGGGCAGGAAGGGTTGATCAGTGCAGAAAAATTTTGGAGGTGGAAACATTTCCACTGGTGCTGTTAAAAAAGTTGCACATCACCTTCTTCAGTGAACTGAGTATCCTGCTTTCACATGTGCTGCAATAGATGTGTTAGATCACAAATGAAGAAAGTTGGCTGGGCTGAGATACCTGCCATGAGTGGGCAGTTGTGAGCTCCTCAACACAAGGATGGGACCATCCTGCCATGTGGGAGGAGGTTTTCTGACCCCAGTGGTCAAATTTGAACTTGTTGTTGGTTTTTTTTCCCCATGTACTACTTTTCAACTGGCAGAAAACATTCAGGAGAATAATTGTGTTGAAAAAAATTTAAATCTACCATAATTTCTCAGTATAACTACAAGGGAAAATATGTGGCACATACAAATATTGAATGAGGTTTTAAAAGCAAGCAGTGTCAGACGTGATTGGTGTTTAGTCTTTGAAATATGGCACGAAACTTGTATTTGAAAACCCAAACATGAGCCAAAAGCACATAGTGAAGGCTGGGGCTGCTGGGCTGTTGTGCTGAAGTGGGTGATTGCAGGAGGCCGCAGCACAAGCTGGTGACTGGCTGCTTGGCCAGCTTCAGCACAGGCACAGGGTTTCAGGAGGAGGTACCTGCACACAGCCGTGGGAGAAGCTGGCAGTGTCCTCCTTGGGAGCGCAGCCAGTGCCCTGCCCTGTGACTGTGCCCTGCCCCTGTGCTGCCATAGGTCACAGCTGCCTTTGATCCACATATGCTGCGTTATATCCATGATGCCTGTTGAAGGGTATGGCTGTAAGGTGATGTGCAGCCCTGGGGAGGAGATGCCTGAGCTGGCTCCCGTTCCCAGCAGTGCCCTGCAGGTCAGGCAGAACTTCCCACTGGCTTGTTAATAACCAGACGTGGAGTGAGTCCTTGATGCTGGGACTTAATATGGGCTGTAGTTATTAATGCATCTGAAAAACAGAAACCACAACTGAGATGCTATCTCCAAGTTGCACTAATGGAAGGATTGTTCCATTTTACTTAGCACAGGCCATTAAAACAGCTTTCAACAAATACCCTGTGCATAAAGAAATCTAGGAATGAACTGGTCACTGAACCTTGGTGTTTGTGCACTCGTTTGCTAAGATAATAAAAATTATGCTTAATTAATTAGAATCATTAGTTTAATAAGGACTTACCGCTTTTGAAAACAGATTTGAAAGCTATTTCTGAGGGCTGTGTCTTTCAAGAACAGGTCACACATGTTACCTGCCCAGAGTGCCTTGAGGCTGGTACCAGACAGCCTGGTCTGCATACCTGAACTCACACCATTGCTGTAGTGACAAATTGCAAAGCCATTAATTTGTCATGCACTTCTGGTTTGCTTCTCTCCACTGTGTCCAATCCAGGCTCTCTGATGTGAGCTGGTGTCTCAGGGCTCCTTTGCAGATCATGGAACCCCCAGCAATTGCTTCCTGTGCCCAGGCCTGTTAATGTATCCAAGGCAGGGTGAGCACTTTGGGTTGGACTGAGTGCAGCTCGTGTATCTTTATTCCTTGTGCTACACCACTGTTCTTGTGGCTGATACTTAAACTGGGGAAAAAAAAAAAGCAAAAGCCAGGAAGGGGTTAGGCAAGAGTTCTGTGCATCCTTAACTATCCCACAGACTGACTCTGTTTCTGGAAATCAGCATATTTGCCATCCTCTTCCCCAGGCCCTACTGAATGCTTGGTGGCCTGGTAGACCTTTGCCATATGGGATATTTTTGTCTTCATGTGTTTCCAAAGAAGGTAACTCAAATTGCTTTGGGAAAGCATCTTAGGTCCCAATGCAGACAAACTTGCACAAAGTTCCCAGGGCCCAATTACTTTAAATTCATGGGTCCAAACCACCAAATTTCTTAGCTTTAGAGCCTTGTCTCCTGTAATCTGCCAGCGCAGCAGAAACAGGAAGTTTCACCCAGCACATTCCTCCTGCCATGTGAGATGCTTGCTTTCTGCTCTGGCAATCCTCAAAGTACCATAGAAACAGTGTTTTGGGAATCCAGATTATTGTATCCTGTTGATTCTAAATCCAGTTTACTCCTTTTTCTGGTAAAGGATGTTTTTTCTTAACTGCAGCTATTGTGAGCCAGCCTGACAGCCAGGCTGGAGCACTTCCTTTTCAGGGATTACCATTGGTAGCTGAGATTTTGCCAGCCAAAGGCTGCTACAGCAATGCAGCTGAGACACGTGCATGTCTGCAGCCAAGATCAGTGTGGCCACAGAGACTCTGGTCTCTAACATTTCTGCATGACCAACTCACTTGTGTCACTGGGGTGAATTACACAGGTGGGTAGGACAAGTACACAGTTGTTATGTATTGGTCAGTCATGTGCTGTACCAGGTTCTACCATTTCCAAATAAAGGGAAATTGACCTTATGTTTAGACAATGTCCTTGGAAAAACTTATTTCCAACTTACAGCATCCACAGTTACCCACCAGTCTTCCACTCTTGAGTCTCCTAAAGCTGTACAAAATGAAGTGGTGTTTGCTCAGCTCTTCCAGGGCTCCTGCACTTCTGCCAAGAAGTGACAAACATGGTATGCTTATCTAGAGCCATGTCGGCCAAAAATTAGCTACAGCCACCTCCAGCTGTCAAATGACTTAATTGAACTGGACACCCCCATCCTTTACAGGATTTAGATCTGTCCTTCAAATAGCCACTTCCACATTCCATCAATGTTCCCCACAGCACCATCACCTGTCTCCTAACAGGCACAGCTCTAATTGTTTTGTTAAATTTGGTGTGCAGTTTGTAGAATTCATTATCTCTTTTACATGATCCCTTTTGAAGGGGAGGCCCCACGCAGGCTCATTCGTATAGTTCCAGCAGACCTAAAAAGCCTAAAAAGTCAATCTTCACGTCTTCTTGGTACAGCTCCATCTGCAGAAATCAGAGCATAAATGCAGAGTGAGAAAGGGCAGCAACAACAAGAGCAGAAGAAAGCAGTGTGCCTGGGAGAGGGATATGAGGAGTAAAAGAGAGAATTTTCTTTGATGTATTCGTTTCCTCTTATTAGTATCCATCTAGTGGTGCTCAGGCTGAGATAGCTGACCTGTCCAAAAGTTAGTGATCCACACACAATCCACTCCCAATAGTGCCAAAGTACAGACATCACAGAATGAAAATAGCAGAAGTCAAGATGAAGGAGGAAACCACGGGCTGCCAGATATGAGTGGGAATAACCTAAGTTCACCCAAGTGGCAGAGGTACTATCTTAGTTTGTGGAGAGTGAGGGGAAAAAATGTCTTAACAATCTCATTCTCCCACATATAAGCACATCTCTTCTGTTTTCTATGCTGCTACTGATAAAGACTGCCCATGCTTGAAAGGACCTGGCAGGGTACAAGGTCAACCTTACACAATTTCCTCTAATTGTGTGGGTCTGGCTGACCTCCTTATTCCAGTGCAAGGAGGGATAACGGCAGGCAGAGATGACAAGGGAAAAAGACAGCCAAAACTTTTCCTGTCCCTGTGTCAGGAGATTTCCTGCCATCAGAGAGTGCAATTCCCATAATACAGGCTCTGGGTGTGCGGATGGCTGGCTCCTCCCACGGCCTGCCACGGACCACAGGCTGCCCACACTGCTCACGCAAAGCACACGGCAGGAGGCACAGGGCATCACACACACAGATTAGCCCAGCCTGCCTGGAGCACATGGCAAGCTTAGGTTTGTCCTTCCTACTCTCGGCTTTCTGTTCCTCCCAAGGCATTGGGTTGTTCTGCAGAATACAAAAAGGGGGGAAATACACCTCTATGTGTCTTTACCTGTGTGCTGTGAGCCAGCCCTGCACTCTGCTGCGTAATCGCCTCCTTCAGTTGCAGGTCATGGAAATGCTACATCCTCTTTTCTTATTTCAGGGGATGAAGGTTTGCAGAGAGTGTTTTGCTGTTTACAGGAGATCTGCATCATCTGCATGGGTGAAAATGATAACTGATCCCCTGGGTGGCCCACCACCCAGACATTGTGTGATGGCCACCAGAACACAGGCCACTCCAAATCAGTGCATCTCACAGCTCTCCACAGCAGCACTTGTACGGCTCTTCCCAGTGGGTTTCTGCCAGTCCTGGAAGGAGGTGTGTTGGGCATCGGTACTAGCTTAAAAGTTTATTTGAATTGCTCCCTGGGGACATGGCCAGCTTTGTGTTCAGCTCTGTTGGAAAGAGTTGAGAAGAAATTTCACAGAGACAGTAAGTCAATAGGTTTCACTTAAAAGCTCATAGGTATCACTTCATAATAATCTCTTTTGACAAATGAATGCCAGTTCTCCAGAAACTTAGCTCAAGAAAGCAGAAAATGAAAACTTGCTGCAAGTTTTTATTGCCAGTGCTTCATGTCCAATCACAGGGAGCCTGTACCGTCTCCTTTCTCAGTACTTGTGTTCCTGAGGAAATGAAAATCTAATAGATGGACAGCAGTAAAATATATCACTGGCTCTTAAAACTATGGTAAATAATATCACAGGGAATAATTATTCAGAACCACTAAAGAGTTCTGTAAGGAGGAAATGTGTTTAGAACAGATCTGTCACTGCTAGAAGAAGCTGCAGGGTGTGCCCAATAGCTCTGTGGCTGTGCTGGCCCACAGCTGGGTTGCTAACAGCAGAAACCTGATGTGCCATGAGAAATGCTGGGGCAGGAGGGACCATGGCCTCCCCTTCTGCAGCAGGACTGCTGGCAGTGACAGCTGTGAGACCTCCTCCACTGGCACGTGGTGGCTGGAGGCACCCTGGCACTGGGAGTCCTCTCTGTCTGCTACTTGTCCATCAGCACGTTCTTCATGGCCCAGTGCCATCCTCCTGCATAGAAACCCCAGTGAACTGAAATTGCTTGTGTAGGATATTCAGCCTACTGCTTGTGCTTGTAGCTTGCAAGAGCTTTGCCTGGCCCTACTGGGGAGATCATAGGTCAGTCTTGGTGGACCTGTTTTCAAAAGCAGCCTTTAAATCTGTGCCCTGAAATGCTCTCACAAGCAGCCGGGTGAGCAACCTGGCTGTGCCAGAGTGCTGTCTGGTGACTGCAAGTGGGAGGGGTGTAGAAAAGCCTCTACTACTCTACAAGTGTAAAAGTTGACCCTTGTCTGTCTTGAAAAAGAGCACTGTATCTTCTTTTCTAGCTTTTATTTTCTGCTGAGACACATACTGAACAGACCTCTCAAGTTATGTGAGGATATTAGGATGTGCAAAAGAGAAAAAAGCGTGAAGATGCTGTTTAATAAAGTTACGGGTTGACATGCCAGCATGGTGATGATACAGCAACTCTCTGTGCCCAGGACACCACATGGCCACAGACCCCTTGGGGGCCAGACCTGTACCCTTCAACACTGCTCCCCTGCAGTGCTTGCAAGCCACCCCAAATAAGCACAATCCCCTGGTTTTTACTCCAAAGGCTCAGTGCTCATCTGCTGTAAGCTGCAGCTAATGACTCATGGTCCATGAAGAGCTTTCCAGTTGCACTGTTAAACCTTTAGATATGCACTTATAGCTTATGTTAACAATAAAATGTGAAAATGTGCATATCCAGGTAAAGGCTTCATGGAGAATGGAAGCATGAGGCTCAAAAATATCTTAACTAACTAAGTATTTTGTTTAGTAAAAGGGTAATGTTATATATATAATTTACCAAGGAATTTCTAGCTTCCTGTTTTCCTGAGTGTCATGGCAGTACATTGGAATTACTAAGTAGACAGACAGACAGACAGATTTAGTCTGTAATGTAATAGAGCTTTTTAAGGTTGGATGTAGTTTGTTACTCCCCATGCTGTGCAATCATACTGGGCTGCCCATCGTGTAGGGCTTCCTGGGGCACTGGGATCAGATCCTGGTATAGCATTTTTAAGGTCTATTCATGGTATGGATACCATTAAATAGTCTTACCTCAGGCTTTGCAGGATTCAGGAGTGTAAAATGGTAGAGAATGGTGGGTATAACTGTATGGGGAAAAAGAAGAATTAATGCTGTGGGATAAATGCATACCCAAATATTTTTAATTTTTGTTGTTTAAAAACCAGCTTACTCCCAGAAATGTTAGGATGAGAGCCACCATCCTTTTGCCTTTTTGGCCAAGAAGGATGCAGGCCGCAGGACCCAGCAGCCCATGGAAAATAGAATCTAATTCAAAGACTGCATAAAACTACGGTTGGCTATAAATCACAAAATTTAACCTCACATCCCAACTGTCCTACATTTTCCAGGAGTGCATTATTTTTTAGTCTTACATTCACCATTCTGAAGGTTACCGGAAATTAACATGAAGTCCATTTATCCCAGTGCGGTCATTTTAGTTTCTGTGTGTGTGCTGCCTGAAACAGCACATCAGTGATTGCTCTAACCTCCATAACCACAATTTACCAGCTGACATGAAAGTTATGGTGACACAGAAAGTGATTCTATTTAATACTGAGTGTACCTGAGGACTGAGACTCATTCCCTGTTTTGGGGAGGACAAGTCAAGAGTGAAGCAGGGCCTCATGTGGGATGGGGCTTCAGAAGGAGGGATGGATGCTGAAGCAGTCACCCTTGTCCTATTCTTTGGGCAGGCTGTTGTGACACAGAGACCAGTTTTGCTTGATGTAGAAATTACAGATCACACTGGTTTAAATTTCTGCCACAGGAAGCATCTAATGCTTTTATTTGGGGTAGCCACTATGGCAAGTACTACTTTTTCCAGTTAATTTTAGACATCAAGAAAACGTAATTCCTTGGGGTTGCTTCCGGTGCCGCAGCCTGAGAAAGCGCAGCACCGTGTCGGTGATCTGTTTTCCACTGGGGCTGCCGTGATGTGCTGCTCCACACTGCTCCAAAAGAACTGGGGCTGCTGTAATTAATGTAGCAAAACCTTGCTTCTGGTGCCAGTTAATTCCTTATGTTTATACGGTGAAGAGTGCTGAAGAATGGAACTAAAATATTCAATGTTTGAAAAAGGAAAAAAAAGGAAAAAAAAAAAAAGTCACAGGGATGAAACCAACTGCTGTGCACAGAGAAGTAGGGTGTATTGGCAGGCCTGAGGTAGTGGGTAGTGGCTGGGAGGGTCTTGGAGAGAGCAAGGTGTGCACTCTGGCTGTGGAGACCTCCCATCACCCATTTTCCTCAAAACAAATACAACCATGGCAAAAATCTGCAGTTACATTTGCAGGGTGATGAAGGGCAAGAAAACGGCTCCCTGCAGCAGGACTCCCGACAGTCTCACCTCCCTGGGTGGCTGCTGTCTAAATGAGACCTGCAGGTGTAAAAAGCAGGGAGCAGGAAGGGCTGGTGCTCTTCAAAACAGGTTGGTCTTAAAATACGCATTTCACTATCCAGACAAAAGTGAACAATTTGCATATTTTACCTAGAATATTGTAAGTACAGTGCAGCTCCTGCTGCTGGACTTTTGCTGGCTGCTGGTATAAGGTTTCAGGCTGAATATTTCTGGATTTTCACATTCCTCTCCACATGGAGCTCCACCTTTTCAGAATCCCCCAGTAACAGCACCGATGTTTTTACACTTGTATTTAACTCATCAGGACCTTCAGGCCTCAAAACTGGACCTGAAAAAAACTTTAATTTAAGGCTAGCTAATTGCTGTCAGAAGCAACATCTACTATTTGTGTTTGAGGAACATGAAGACTGGGACTCTCTGAAGCTCAAGCAGGAGAGGCAACATGGCTCTGGTGTCACAGGAAGGTTATCAGGAGAGGATTAATTGCAGATTTCTCTTTGTCGGGATAAACCAAGGAGTCAGTTACACTTAAATATGAGCATATGCTTAAGTTAATTTGATTTTCATACTAGATAAAGCATGGTGATCATTAACCAAAGCACTTGAGCTCAGAAGAAAGCTCTTTGCAGCCTGAAGAAGGCATACAGTGAGACCATTTGAGTTCTAGCTTCCCTGCCCATGGCCAGCATCCTCCTCTGGACCCAGCTGGACTTTTGGGGAGATTGTGCCTCCCTTCCCCAAGGGATTGGTCCCACTCACATGCATGTTTTCTAATTCTCTTCAGCCCAAACGGGTCACGTTAGGGCAGATCAGCATGAACCCATCTGCCTGAGAGCTGGTGCAGGAACCCCAGAGGGGTGCCTGGCAACCTTGTGGAGGGTGAGGACACTGGACATTGGTGTGTTCAGCACATGATGCCCTAATTCAGTTTCCAAACAGTGTTAATGCATTTAGGTTATGCTGACAGGGAGTACCCTGCAGCTAAGCAGGAAAAAAATCCCCAGATTTGCATGCTTGGGGGTTTGCACCAGTTTCTCTTCAGCTGTGTATAAGCAGTGCAAGTGAAACTGGGCTGCAGGTTCCACAGGCAGGCAAAGCTCAAACTATTTGCCAGGCCAGACGTGTCACTGCAGCAGAGCTGTAGCTGAACCCAGGCATCCCCTGCCTCATGGGCAGCTGGTACCCACAGCCTGGCTCCATGCAAACTGTCCTTGTGATGTGCCTCCCCACTGGTGGGTGCTTGGCTTCCTCACTGCCAAGGCCAGCTCATTTTTCTGGGAATGAGGCAATATTGCAGACAGCAGAGCTGCTCTCCTGTGTGCTACTTAGGAGGACCTCCCATGCCCCAGATACATCAAAGTGTATAACATTATGTCCTCATGGAAGCGCTGGGATTCTGCTTCAGGAGTTGGCAATGTTGGGGCGGTTTCTCGCTGGGAGAGCAGGACCCACGGGTGCTGGTGGTGCAGGCAGTGGCAGACAGCTCGAGGACGTGGCACCTGCAGGAAGTAGAGACACGACAGGAGTTTAAAGTAGACATCCCTGCCAAGGCAGCCCCGTGGTACTGGGCACTGTGAGGTCTCTGCTGGTGTTAATCTCACTCACGTCTTCCTGCTGCACACCCTCCAGGGATGTGTTTGTAATGGGGTTGGAGGGTGCCAGCAATCCATAAGAGTGACAGACAAGCTGTTACATTGTTATATTTTGCTACCTATCATTTTAATGTCACTTTTAATGTATGAATTATACCCCTATTGTGTGTAATTATATTTCTCCTCCCAACCCTGCTCAAGGAACAATGAAAAGATGGAGCTGTTAATATTAAAAACAGCACATCTTTCAAAAAAAGTTAGAGGTCACACCTTAATTCCTAGTGCATGAGGATAGTTAATCAAAAGATGATGGGACTAGAATGAGTATGGGGACAGAAATATCCTGCACAATTTCTTGTGGAATTTAATTAGAAAGGAAGTATTAATAGCATCTCTATGTGCAACTCTATTTTGCCTTGCAATGTGAGTAGACTTACCTGGAGCCAGACTGATGAAAAGCTCATTGAACTTCTTTTTCTTTCCTCTTATTTTGTTTTCTTTTTCCTCCTGTAATAAAGGAAAATCATGAGCCAAAATCAATAGTAGTAGTAGTAGTAGTAGTAGTAGTAGTAGTAGTAATAATAATAGTAATATTGATAATAATAATATTAATAAAATACTTAATAGCAATAAACCCCAGCAGGAATCAACTTCCTATCAGCTCTCTTTAGAATTTCTCTTTTAGGTCAAGAGATGATACTAATCGATGAGGCATTTTGCAAAAGTTCGTGCTCTACTTGTCCCAGTAATGAACCTTCAGCCTTTAATTCTCTTAGTAGCACATAGTTCCTCGAAGTCACTGTGGGGGCCTTCATGTTGAAAAGCCAATTATTTATGCTAACTGGGGGCTTGGTACTGTTTGACTTTGGTCCCTGGTTGCTTGGGCAGGCCTGTTCTGGGGCCACCCTGACACTGCGGGATGAGCACTGGCTGCACATCAGAGCTTCCAGGCCGCTTTCTTCCCAAATGATGTACTGTGCTCCCAGGGCAGGGACCTCATTCTGCCTTCAGATTCACAGAGTATGCCTGCTGGATGGCATGACTGGAGAATGTTTTAGCAGAAATATAGATAGCTCATTACAACAAAGAAATGGATTTCCTTCCCTTCCCACTCAAAACAGACTCAGGTTTTTAACACACTTTTTTATTAATTTTATCACAAAATGAGAAAAAATTGAATTTATTCAGTGTCTTACAACTTGATTTCAATTATGAGACCATAAACCAGACTCTGTTTTTTAATGAATTAAGAAATTAAGGCTTTGTTAATTGAATTCAGCATGGCTTGCAAAATGCTTTGTTCAGATGAAAACTGCAACTAAAATGCGAAGCATTTTCTTACTGATTATTTTGTTTGCTTTCCCTTTGTGGTTCCCACATAGGTGGGCTGAAGACTGGCTGGGGGTGGCAGGCAGAGCATGGCCTAGCTGTGCCTGCTTCTGGGGTGCAGGTTTGCAGCTCTGCTGGGTTGAAATGGGAGATGAGGACCACAGGGAGTTAAGAGAGTGTGAGGAGGAAGCCAAGACTAAATAGGATGGGTCAGCCCTTGGGGTCATGCATGCTGTTCCCAGCTCTGCTTCAATGAATGCTATATATGAGGCAAACAGTCCATTCTTCAAGTCCTTTTTCTTTTTCTAATTATTTTTTTTTCTGTTTAACAATCCTGATACTAATGGAGATCAGGCACATAAGCCAAGTGAAATTTCATCCTTAGTCCCCCAAGCATGCTCTGTTGTTGGTGCTGGAGACCTGACTGAAGCCAACCCCACTTGTGCCATTTCCTTTAGTTAGGGCCAGGAGTTTGTCCAGTGGTTTCAAAACAACAGAAAGGGTGTTCAGATGTCCCCTAGGACACCTCTGCCCAACACAAATGCTTTAAATTGTCCTTCTGCTTCTTCAGGTCTTTGTTGTATTTTCAGAAATGACCCACACAACCCATCAGTAAGGTCTGAGCCTTCCCGTGGCAGCCACAAAGAGCACAGACCAGACAGCCATGTGGAGCGGGGCCCTGGTACAGCAACCACAGGGAGACAAGGTGTTTGTGGTCTCCTATCTCTCACACTGGCATGAACGAAGACCATTGCCAACCAAATCACTTGGCAAAGCCAGTTCCTTGCCCTGACATGGGGCCGTTTGCCCACTGAGGTTTTATGATATCACAGGTAGAAAAGAAGCCAGAGTTTTTGCTGAGCTGCACCATAAAGTGATAGTGCTTCAGCAAGAGCTGCCTCCATAGTGCTGGTGTCAGGAGTCGAGATTCCCAGAGCAGCAGTAATGGGATAAGCCCCTCACAGCAGGGAGGGCCAGAGTGGGGAGCAGTGGGGATGGCCACAGTGGGGAGCACAGCAGGCCGCTCTGTTAGCAGATGCCTGTTAGGAAGGGGGAGCACTTGGCTACCTCAAAGACTGGATTTGTACTTCCCTAGGCAAAAGACTGTGTTATTCAAAGGAGGTTTGCTCTGACCTTTAGATAAAGACAATCTCTGCTAAGCATTCAGACAGTTATTTTGTAGTAGCACCTTGTTTTCCTGAAGATTCTTCAATGTGGGCTTCTTAGGAAAACTGAGATCTTATTTTATATATGACATATGCAGGATGATCTCTCATCATGTCTGGCAAAGATTTAAAAAATATATGTGGGAGCAAGTGTCATCTGGGCATGAATGTTGAAACACAGGCCTTCTGGGATAATTTGAGTCCCTGGGCTGAGGGACTTACAGTTAGATCACTGACTCAGCTGAGTGATTTTTATGACTACATGGAGCCAGGCAACATGCTAAGGGCTGAGCACCTATGTGAATAATAAATAATCCCACCATTTGCATTCCTCCAGCATGCCTGCTTTTCCAACCAATGGCCCTGTCTACCTTTTGGAGGTGGTGGGAGTCAGTGCTTGGTTTATGTCTTATCAGATGGTGGCACAAAACCAGTGAGTGCATTTACCTGAGATGCTGTGCTGCAGGGCGAGCTGTGCCTGCCATGGGACCACTGTGCTCATACAGCCACAGCAGGCTTGTCCAGCCAGCCAGGCAGGGTAGAAGGGGATCACAGCTCACTGGAGTGAGAGTCCACTGCCAGCACTGCAGCAGAGAGACATTTTTGTGACAAGGATATGTTCCCAAAAGCTTGTGATAGGATGAGCTGGGATATTCTCATGGTTTCTTGTGCTGCTGCTAGCGTCACCTTAGAGGAGGTAGAAACCTGGATGGGCCTGGGCGTTCTTCCTTTGCAAAACGTTTTATTTCTGGAAGGGAACCAGTGGGTGCAGCATGAGTGGAGAAGAGGATGGGTATCACCTCCATGCAGTGGCACCGGCATGTTCAGGCACTGGGGCCACTGGCGGCTGTCGAGGATTCCCAGCAACTCTTAGCTCTCAGACTCGTGCAGGCACTTGGGCTCCAATTATAGTGATATCTTGCTCTCGGTCCAATTAAAATTTCATAATCTCTCCACCAGCTGGGGTGGACAGAGTGTACACCAGGTCAAGAAATATCTTCTAGCTACAGTACTTCTCTGGGAAGTTTTTGGCTCCATGAGGAATAGTACCTATACAGATCTGATGGAGAAGAGCTCTAAAACCGCAGAACTTGCAGCTTCTTTGCAGCCCTTTTTGCAAGCTATTTTATTCTACGTTTGGGGGCAGGAAAATTAGGCTTTGAAATATGAGTCGTAGATAAGGCTGTGAGGAAGCTTAGGATCACAGCCTTAGGTGAAAATAAAACTGTAATACATAAAGCATTAAAAAGGTGAAGTATAATGGCAGCCTCCGAAGACTTGTGAACAGCTGCAAGGCAGTCTGCCTTATTGCTGCGATTTTAACATGAATTATATGACACTAGGAAAGACCTGCTCCTGATCAGAGAAATGGCTACATGGCTGTTTGCTGCAATACACTGAGGGCTCTATTTTAATCAGAGGTAGCTGCCATTCAGCCACCTTTTTGTTAATGGTATTATTGATTATTCGGAGCTGCTCACAAGCCTCAAAGCACTTTACAGAATTAGGGGAAGCCTCTAGAGCAGAGTTGTTGTTTGTTAGTTTGTTTTTCTTCTGCAGAGCAGTTTTGCTGCAGACCAAATCCTAAGGTCTGTACTTAGCTCCATCTTAACGAGACTTTGCTTAGCCAAAGCTTCCACTGGCCTTAGTGCTGACGCAACACACGCAGTGAGTGGCTCAGGCCCCACCCAGTGCAAGGGCCAGTGCAACCAGTGGCACAAAATGCTTGGACTTTGCCCAAGAATTAAATTGGTAAATAATAAATAAATAATTAAATAAATAAATTCGGGTCTTACAGATGCCCGTCTTTGAGCTGAGTAAAATTTGGGAACAGCTTGTTGTGGGCAGAGCCAGGTAGAATGCACTGCTGCAGCACCACGCAGAACAGGAAGTTTGAGGCATTCAGCCCAGGCATTGCTGGTGCACTCGAGCATGTTTTTGATTCACCAGCTTCTGTGAATAGAGATTCAACCCCAACAACTGCCCATGTCTCTCCCTAGAGCTTTGAACTGAGAATATGATCTGCTGGGAGATAATTTGCTCTCTGAACTTGCACTAGAGATGCAGCTAGTGAGGTGCAAGGAGATGGGCAAGCATGACTTTTCATCAAGTAGGAAAAGTTTCAGAGCAGAAGTCATCGCCTGCTGTGAGCAGCTTCGGGCCTGGCATGACAGCAGCGGTGCTGCTACCATCTGTTGGTGAACAGCAGAAAAGGAGCAACAATAAACCCTTAATAAATCACATCCCAGATGCGCAGGTATGCGTGGCACCACATTGGCCGTCATCCCTCTGCAAGCACAGGAAGATGTGCTGTGCTGCAAAGACCCCTTGGAAAAGTTGGGTCAGAAGCTGCCCTAGGGCCAGTGCCGGCTGTGCTGGCACTGGTGAGCAGCAGGTGACACTCAGCTTGGGGCGGAGAGGAAGGCGGGCAGCGGGAGTGCAGGCAGAGCGCTGCAGCAGGCTGGCGAGCAGCGGTGGCCTCACACCTTGTTTTCATCCAAATTCCCATCCCTGGTGGCTGTCCTTTGGGGGAGTACCAGGGATGTGGCAAAGGCAGAGGCAATGTCAGGGAGACAGCACAGCTCCTGGGCTGAAGCTTTGCCAAGGCCACCCCATGTGCTGCAAAGCATAGACTCTGCAGGCACAGCGGGTATTGGGGCCAGCAAGCCCTGCAGGGTGTCTTCTCCAGGGCACAGCAGCTGTGTGGAGTGGTCCTGGCACGGTGGCAATCTCCTGGTGAGTTAATTCTGTATTCCCAGGCCCCTTTAGCAGAATGTCCTGGTGTGGGGAAGCCTGGCAGAGCTGCAAAGAGAGTGGGCTGAGTCACTGCAAACAATGGCTTTTAAGAAAGTGATGGTACGTCTTAACATCCAAGAAATGCTTGTAGAGATTTGAACCTGCCCTTAAAGGTGCTGCTAACCCCTGGCAGAAGGGTTATGGCTCCAGACATTTATTTTTTGTTTCAAAGGACATTCTATTTATCATTTAAAAGTGCTCTCTAAGATGGCAACCAGCCTTGACCACAGCTCATCTTCCCAGCTCCCTGTGGAGCAGGGCTCCCGCAGCTCCCACAGAGGTTTTCTGTAAATGTTGTAAAGCTCTTTTTGTATTTTTAATAACAAGGTGGACAATAACTCTATTTACAGGGAAATCTTCCTTTTGCAGGAGTATCATGTATACCTCTTTCTCATTTGTTGCTGTCTGTTCCTACAACCCTCTTGCAAATGGGTAATCCTTGTTCTGATTTTTTTTCTAGCAGGGATGTTTTGTTTTCCTGTTGGCTGATGCTGCCTGTTCAGTCTGTGGAGGATTAACCTATGTGCTGTTGCTAGGTGGCCTTAAGCAAAGAAATAACGCAGATCACAGACTCCTGCATTCCTACAGTATGTAACTCCCTTGTTCAGCAAGATTTTTCTTTCTCTGTCCTTCTCATGTTTTGTGTTTATGGTTGCAGAAGTATTTATTAGAAGATGCACGTGTAATTTGAACAACAGTAATGGACCAGAGCCCTCTAAAATGTCAGGTTTGTTTGATCTTAAAATATTTAGTAACTCTCTTTGCCAGCTCTTTCCATGGCTTGTCTTCTGACAGTGTCTAAGCCTCTTCTATAATTTTTAGATTTTTCTCTTCCTCATGTGAAGTCTTGGGCTCCTGAGGGATACACAGCTCATCAGCACAGCTCACAGACACTGGGAGAAGGGGGTTCCAGTGGGGCTAGGGATCGCACCCCTCTGAGACCAGCCAGGTGTGTCAGGGTCTCAGCAGGGTCAGAGCATGATGGGTCTGGCCATCCCATTTTGTACAAAAAAGTACCAAGAACAAGGAAGAGTCCAAGGAAGAGCTGCAAAAGTGATTGCAGAGCTAACAGAATCATCCGGGGAGGAAAGATTAGAATTTTGTAGCTCAGGCATGCCTTACTGCCAGGCCTCTGTCTACCAGCGCCTGTCATATTTTGCAGTGCTTTAGTGCTTTTGCTCAAAGGACCTTTGAAGTCTCTTATGACCCAAATACAGCCTAAATCACAGAGCATTCCCCAGAGAGACATAGCAGTTATTGGCTCGGTTTGCTCCTGGTGAAACTGAGGCAGAGTGATTCAAGAGCATTGTTTTCCTCATGGCATATGCTCAAATGTGCAGCTCTCAGAGGTAACTGCACTTCTGGACACAGAGCCCGAGAGGCACTGCCCCAAGGCCATAGAATACTCACCAAAAACCCAGCCACACTTCTGTTGACTGCAGAGCCTAACTTCTGTCTCTGCTCCAGCTCCTGTCTCTGACAGTATTGCTCTGGTCCTCTGTGCCCTGCCTTCATGGATATATCTTCTGCTAACAAAAATAGAGAGAGGGAATTGCGGTGTGATTTCATAGTGAAACAGGACTCTGCAGCCTTCTTTTGTGTATGCATATCTGTACCAACTTCTGGCAGCATTAGAGAGGCAGTGACCTCAAAGGCACCCAGTTTCTTCAGGTGGGGGGTGGAAGAGAACACGAATCGGTGTCTCCTTGCTGTGTGTCCCTGGAGAGAGCACCTGGAGTTCTGGCTCTTCCTGGGAGATTGGTGTCTGCACCTTGAGAGATAGCCATCGGAATGAGCCCATTGTATTTATCTGGGAAAGTCTTTTAAACTTTTTTTTATCCTGTTGTTGGACAAGTAATTCCCTCTACTGACTGCTGATATCCTAGGATTTAACTTTCTTTTTTACTTTAACCCATCCTGCTATGTGAACTGCTCATAAGCAGCATTTATCAGCTGTCTTCAGATGCTGATTAGAGCTGAGCAAATACATCACTGTGAATATTTAATGACTTGGGGTTTAAATTTTTCACGTCTTTCCATGAGAGTTCATTTAATAGACATTTTCTGATACGCAGTTATTCTTAAATAATTTGAAATCTCCTGAAATTGCACACTGGATTCCTAAATGAATATTTCACATCAGTGCCACACAGGGCATTTAACAACTGTCTGTGTAAAGCCCACAGTGTTGCAGATGGGCCCATCCATGGCCCCATGCAGCTGTGCACTGAGTCTGCACGCTCAGGTGTGCAAATGTAGGCAGCAGTTGGCACAAATATTTTCCGTATCTAAAACATGCTGTTGTTACTGTTTTGTCCATTAATGCTCAGGTCATTTGACAGTAAGGAAAAGGCAGGTACAGTACAGCCCCAGGCAGAGTTGGCAAAAACCCACTCCAAACTACAGACACCTTTGTTTTGCATCACTATCAGTTGCCCGCCTCTATTCCTGATTCCCAGCTAGGAGTGATGTGACTGACAGGCCTGCCGAGTGCTTACCATGGATACATTCCTCATTCTCAGCCTCTTGTTTTTCAGGCTGGCTCGCATGTTGAATCTGGCAGTTTGCATTAATAAAATAGGTTGGTCTGAAATGCCCACAGGACTTTTTTTCTCCTAGCACAGCAGGGTGGTTTTTTGTATATACAAAGGACTCTGATGTAAAAATACATGTTCCTACAAAGCTCTTCTGTTCCTCCTCCTGTGGCTCTTTAGTTTGGCCGCCCTAGCCTGGCCCTGGTGCTCAGTGCTGGGGTGGCCATCTGCACCCTGCGAGCTCAGCACTGCAGCTGGGATGGGCTGATGTGAGTCTGTCTGCACTGTGGGCCTCACACTGCTGGAGCTCACTGCAGCGGTGAAGGGTGGGCTGGAATAAGGGCAATGGCCTGGGGTTTAGAAGCAGTCTAGGCCATGGCTAGCTCTGACACTTGGCAAGCCTTGGTTTGTTACCGAGTGTCACTGTGTCTCAGTGACCTATTCTCATCCAGCTAGGCTGCCTTTATCCTGTGGTCATTGGGCAGGAGGCTGCTAAAAATACCCTGAAGAGGCAAACTTCCTTGTTCACACTGATGTTAGTAACTCCCAAGAACTGGAGGAGCTGCAGAGAGTCCCTGGGAACAACCCCTGTCCCGATGCCACCCTGACCGGGACAGGAGCCCTATGGTGGTGCTGGACAGGGTGCACCTGAACATACAGAACTCCCAGGACAGAGCAGAGGGATGAGGACCCACAAGCAGGACACATCCCAGAGCTGGTGCCACTGACCCTTAGAGGTACAAGCCATTTTTTCCTCCTGCCATGGCAGTGCCTGAGACAGCAGCCAGCATTGCTGCCTCCAAGGGACTGGCTCCAGCCCCGCATGCGTGTGGCCACTCAGGGCAGTGAGGCAAGCGGCCTGGAAGGAGCACCAGCCCCCCACACCATATCTCACCCTGTGGTGGACAAACCTCCCTCTCCAAATCGTTGGACAAGAAACAAACTGCTGTGTGTTAGGAACTATTTTAATTCCTGAGGAAATCAGGGCAGTTGTTGCTACCTTCTGAAATGACTCAGCCCTGCGGTAGCCTCCAGCTGAGAGCTCTGCCAGGTGCAGATGTCTGCAAATGCTGAAAGAGAAATTGTGATGGTTTTGTAAACTTTATATACAAACTTTAGCAAACTTCATATGAATAAGCAATCTTCCGCAGGTTCTCTTTTCCCCCCTTTCTTACATAGGAGAGGACCCTGTCCCCAGCTAAAGTTAGGAAAGTGGTAAAAACCTGGCACTATCTATGTATAACTTTCAAAATATGAATGCTAAGGTTTTGAAAAGGCCTGAACTTGCTGGGAATTTGTTTCCACTGAAAGTGAGCAGGAGCTTGGCATTTAGCTTCCCTAAATTCATTGGGAAACCCCAGCCTACGTGCCTGTTAGATATGCTGGACGCTTCAGGAGCATTTCACAAACTAAAAGCAGAATCACTGATGTAATCGAAACTTCCTGAAGTTTTTGCTGGCCTTCGATATCGGGAGTGCTCTGCTGTTGGTTATTAATGATCACACAGCAAAGAGAAGGCTCATACAAATGTTATGCCTTATTGCTATTGATTGGTTGTAAGGGTATTACTTGACCAGAGATTGGTGAAATAGATTAACTTTATTAATTATTTATTGCGTAGTAACTAGATATTTAATGTATCTGTACAGCTATTGCGTCTCCTCTGCATTTTGATTAACATTTTCTTCAAGCAGAAGAACAAACTCGTGCAGTAAAACATCCTTTCTGACATGAAATCTAGTGGCTTCGCAATGCCTGCCCCCGGCGAGGCTGGTTCTCCTCGGGAGCTGGACCCTGTGCGGAGCAGCCACGGCTGCACCGAGCGGAGGAGGGACCCCGGGGCCACGGCACTTCAAACGCCCCCCGTGGCCCGGGGAGCGATGCCGTTCCGCAGCCTCGGCCGAGACAGCGGCGCTGTGAGAGGCGGGCAGCCAGCGCTGGCGGGGACACTCGGTGTGTGCCCCGGCTGGGAGCGGCGGGGGGAGGCAGCAGGGCCCCGACCCCCGCTGCGGGGCTGGCGGCAGCGCGGTGCGTGTCGCGGGGATCGAGCCCGGGGCAGGCTGGCGCGAACCTCAGCGGCCGCAAACCGGCGGCTTTGGGTGGCGTACGGCTGCCCGGAGAGGAGCCGTGCCCGGCGGGAGGGCCCGAGCCGCCGCCGCGCACCCCGGCCTGGCCGCCCCTGCCCCCTCCTCCTCCTCCTCCGCGCCCCCGCGCCGGCCCCCGCCTCTCTCCGCGGCGCCGCTCGCTTTCTCACAGCTCCCGCTGCTTCCCGTTCCTCCCCCGGCTCCCGTTGCTATGCCCCGCCGGGCCGGCCGCCGGCAGGAATTCGTGGCCTGTCCAGCTGCTCCCAGAGTGGCCCCACGCCCCGGCTGTGCCGCCGTGAGCCCCTCCGAGCTGCTCGCCCGAGGCTGGGCACGGCACCAGAGCTGCGGGCTCCCAAATGGTGCAGGGGGCTCCTTTCCCACGGCGTGTTTTTTCCCGTTTCGAGAAGACATGTCAGGACCTGACATTACGTTGTTCTCCGAGTGGCCATGGCTCCCGAGGATGGCCATCACTTTGGGATCACATTCCCCCGGGATTTGCGGGCACGAGCACTCAGCCCTGCAGCCGCCACCGTGTCCGGCCAGAGCCGGCCTCGCAGCGCTCACCGTGCCCGGCGGCTGCGTGGCGATGTTCGAACTGCCCCGGTGCTCCGGTGGCGTGCTGTGCCGTACCCTTCCAGCTGGACCCCCAAGGCAGTGCCGATCTGGGAAATCCCCTGGCAGTCCCCGGGAGTCTGGTCGCCCAGACAGCAGTGGTGGTTGCCCGGAGAAGTGTGCAAGCTTCAGGAGTGGGAGCCTTTCATCTGCTGCCCTCGTGGATGTTTGTGCCCGCCTCTGAGAAATTCCACGCACCGGGACTCGGCATTCGGTGCCTGATTGGAGGACACAACAATAACATTGAGCAACGTAGTAACATAACCAAATAAACAGCAGGGCAATTTTGAAAGTTGTATTGTTATACGTATTTTAAGAATTTGGACTGATCCATTTAAAAATGTGCTTTAGGATTTAAAAATAAAACCCTAAAAATAAATGTAAACCAATCCAGTTCTCTTTAAAACCTATGGCCTCTCCTATTTTGCCCAGCTGACTGTACGCCATATTGTTGGTAAGACTTATTCCTTTCTATCTACAAAAGGAGTCCTAATAAGATAAAAATAAACACTGACAATCATAGGATTTAAACAGCACATCACTTGGGCTGATAACAGGGAAATGTTCTGTGACCCTTCCAAAACCCTCTGGAGAGATGAAACTGAGAGACATATGAAGAAACCTTGCAGATTCTATAGAAACTACTTGACAAATCTTACTGAATTTAATAGAGAATGAGATCTTTTCCCTGGGTTTTTGGCATCATAATTCAATAGCAACGAGATAATTTTCTATTCAATAATTTTCTATTCAATAGCAAAGAGATAACTTTCTTGTGAAATTTTTTACAAGAATAAAAACTGCATGTTCTCACACTGCCACCTGCTCCCTACCACAAGCTCATCCATGTTATCACACCAAATCAGAAGAGGGACCATAAAAATCTCGGTATTAAAGAACAAACTTTCTTTAAAATGCCTCTTTCAGAACTGCCTGCGGGTCTGCCTGTGCAGCTGTGGGGTTTGCTAATCAATAGCCCCATGCAGTACGTTGTGTCTTTTTGCATAATTACAGAAAAGCAGACACAGAAAAGAAGCAAGTGGAAACAATTAATTTTGTAGAATGGGACTTGATTTGTGTTTCAGTTTTCTTTTCTTCGGTTCAGTGGGAAGGAGCTGGAAGAGGAGGTGACAGCAGCAGTTCGGCTGCCTGTCCTCAAGCTCCTTGGTTTAATGTGAAGCCACTGTTTAGACTTTGCTTTTCTGGACCTGTGAACAGCTCTGAGAGTAGAAAGGCAGCATCCCCTGGGACAGGGATGTCAGGTAGGGACAAGCTGAGCTGGGACACACTGTACTGCAGTTGTGAGCACTGGTTTCGTACCACTACTTGCCAAAGCTGCCAGTGATGGTTTTCTCGAGGGTGAGAAGGTTTTGTTGCAAACGGTCAGCATCTTTACTTGGTGGTGCACACTTTTTAAAGACATGGCAGCATTAGTAGATGGCTGGCTGATGCTGGCAAGATTGGAAATGTGCTCAAGGACTATTATTTTTTTTGTTGTTTATGAGAAAACAGGTGGGGAGAGATCGCTTCTCCCTGTTGTTTTATTGAGAAAATATCAATGGAGTGGAAGCCTCTGGAAATGTAGGAATTTTTAGACAAGCTGTGCCTACTCATGTAAAATGCTTGTAAGAGTCTGGACCCTGGCGACGGGTTGCTCTGTGACTCCTGATAGGAGCCGGTCCAGACGGCAAGCTGCCTGGTTGTGTTTGGCAGTCTTTGGTACCACGTTTTGAGAGTTTCCATGGTGTGGGTGCTGCCGGGTCCAGTTCCTGGGGTGAGTTTGCCCCGAGGCCTCACAGCACTTCCTCACCCCTGCTGGGACCGGGCTTAGTGGCTGAGAAAATCCACCATCCAGTTCGAGAGATGATCCCGGGCTAGTGTGAATGGGGCTTTTTGACTCCAAGGAGGAAGGAAAAGTGTTGTACCCACTATTAGTTATTAACATTGCTAAACTTTTTCTCTAGATAGGGAAATCTTCTGTCTCTGGAGTGTAATTCTGAACATCTCATATACATTACAGGGATACATGGCACAGAAATTTATAATCATAAAAAAGAAACAAGGATGCCTGAATATATGGGGGACATGAATCACTCCTAATGCTGGAGGTCGATCCGTAATACCTTAAATAAGTACTCAGAGTCCAAGTGCTAATTATCTGCTAATGGGGTATTTGTTCTCCTTCAGTTATGTAAAAGTACACAGCATTCAACTTAAAGAGTGCACTTAAATGGCTTTGTACTGGTGGAGAAGGAACAGCTTTGAAGGCCGCTGCCGTGCTTTGCCCCGGAGCTCCTGGAGCCCCCTGCTGAGCTCCTGGTGCTGCCCTAGCTGTGCCTCTCCTCTCCTCCGGCTTTTTCACTTGTCACTCCCGCTGACTTTCGTTCTCCGTGTCTCAAGATTATCCTAGTCAGCAATGCTGGCAGAGATGTGAATAAAATTATAGATCCTGTATCGTGGTTTTTACCACCGCTGCTGGCCAGAGAGCAGTGAAGATGCCTGTTGGGTACAAGGGCAGCTTCCACCCGAGTAACAAAGCCCGGTAAAGTGAATGAGCTCTTTGATCGCAACCCTGGTAAGAAAGGGTCTCAGTGGGCACACTGAGCTACTCTCACGGGGAAGGAGATGCAGTGACCCATCCTCATTGCAGAAATGCCTTGTCGGAGCTTGCAGAGCTGAGCTGACATCAAGGAGAGGGTGAAGGACAGGGGCCCGTGCTGGAGCTAGCAGCTGGAGAGCCTATAACATAGTTCTACTGGCCAGCTCACCCCAGAGCCACCGAACACCTTCCTGCACCAGGACTTCACCCACTTTTAACTAATTCAAATGAAGAATGTATTTTTTTATTCTTTATGTCCTTTGAGCAGCAGTACAGACCCACGACCAACGAGAATGAAGAGAACACAGAATATGTGGATCATAGAGAGAGACTTTCTCTGAGCTGTGATAAAAATATGGAAACATGATACTTTCTTATCCTAAACATTGTAAGTTGTTAAGTAACACTATAATGCTCTAAGTTATCATTACAGAAATATTCAAAAGGCAGATGCAGAGCCTGGAAAAGTCTTTGTGCTAAAGGTGGTTTTGTCACGAAGTGCAGATCCTCTGCCTGACCCCCACACCTAATTGGAGCAGAGACCAAAACGAATGCTTTGGTTGGTCAGCTATGGAATACCTGCTTGTATTTGTAGGGCATTGCATGATCTGTGCCTTTAGCATTATTATCAGTAATGACTTTCACTGTAACTGTGGAAGGGGTTGTGTATGTAATTCATCTACAGATGGGTATTTTGTGATATTTGAGCTAAATTCAGCTCCAGTGTACGATAGTATTTTTCCAAAAATGTCACTAACTGCACCACTTACTCTATCCTGATTTCAGACTATTGTATCTTCTTTAACTAAAGAAAAATGATTGATAGAAGTAAAAGCCATACAAAAGTGAAAAAGAATTTAAAATCACTGCTTATTCGAAATGTATGAATACTAATATTGGTGCACATGGCTCGTGCACATGAAACAGGCTCCTAATCCTGTGCATACTAACATGCGTTTCACAGGAAACTTTCCTTTGTTTTTCAATGTCCTTGGATAACATCTCAATCTCTTTTCACTGTAACTTCTCAAAGTGTAAACTCAGGCACTCTGGCTGCATGCTGCCTGCAGACACACCACCAATTTTTCGAGTGTGCATATCGTCCATCTGGAGCACCTCTAGTTTCTGCTGCTCTGTAGCCCACATTTTAGGCTATGTCAGTCCTTGCTTATGACTAAAATGTGGGATGCCAGTTATTTATTTATGTAAAGTGTTTGGAGGCTTTAACTCAAGAGCACCATAGAAACTGGGCTGGTATTGTAGTCGGGGCTTTTATTCAGGTTGTCTGATGCGCTGCGGATGCCGCCTGCCTTTGTGTGCTCCAGTCCCATGTTTATCCCGACGATGCCTTTGTGTTCCCTATTTGACATATTTTACTGTAAATAAAGAGCGACACTGTCTTGCAGCTGTATCCACTGTGACATTTGACTCTCCACTGAATGATTGCATTGTGCTGTGTGCTTTGAAAACATTATCTCTTTTAAGAAATAATCTAGTCCTTTTAATAATTTCCTGCATGTGCCTGTATTCCTTTGCACATCCAGAGAGCTCAGGTGTTCGCTCACCTCTGTCAAACCTCAGCCAGAGCAACTCCTGCTGTGCTGAGGGCTGGTGAGGGTAGAGGTGCCTTGGACACCAGGTCTTGGCACTGCTCAATTCCCATTTTGCATGGTCGTTTTAGCTGCACCCTCTGATCAGATTGTGCAGTATGGCTTTTTCTGGGGCGTGAGCATTTTGCCACATTTCTTAGATATTATGCGGCATCTCTTAATTAGGTCTATACATATGGTATATTCTTTAATTTAAGGTTGACTCTTACTGGCTGCTCTACAATTATGGTGATCTTCCCTCTGCTGCCTGGTAATGGGTGATCACCCTCTCAGTCTTTTTGTGTTGAAGATACTCCTCTTTTTGATTTTAGAAAGTTTAAATCATTACTGAGGCTGGCTTTCTCAAAGCAGGCCTGATTCATTGGGTGCCTAACTCCCATAGTCCTGATTTAACATCCCTTTCATGAAGTTTGTATTTTTTTTACACAACTGTGCCATTTTTATGTAACTTGTAATTGCAAACTGATTCTGAAACACTTTCAAAATAATTGTCTATACTTGGAAATGTATAGGGTTTTGCTCTAAGTATTTAATGCAAGTAAACCTGTAAATATAGAGAGGCTGTTAGTCCCACCTGCATTTTCCAGGGAAAGGCCAGTCAGTTTCCTATAATGCTGCCAGGGTGGGACTATCTCAGATGTCACGATTGTTATGGATAGTATCTTCCTGAAAGTGATCAAACTTTAAAAATTCAGTTCACTGTGCATGCATGTGGCAGAAGAGAGCAGAGCAAAACTAAATCAACATCTTGAGTTAGCTGGCATGAAAAGCAAGTGTATTGGTTTCCCCCAGAAAAGGGAGTGCACTGATACCAGCACTGGTGTTTTTGAGGAGAAGCATGGCAGTGAGTGGAGGGGCAGGGACCACCACGGCCCCGCAGATCAGGGCTCGGTGCCTCATGTCAGCCTCATGGGGCTCGGATAGTGGAGGTGGCAATGCCTCCACTAGCAAATCCTGTTTTCAGACAAGCCACGCTGAGCTCGGCGGGCTCCTCTGCATCTCAGGACTGGTTCCCTCTCACCAGCAGCTGCATTGTGTATAGTGTAGGATCTGTGTCATGCATAATATAAAACAATGACATTCCCAAAAGGAGTTACAAGCAGAGAATCCGGCATCCAAATTGTCCCAGCGACCCAATGAGACATGGACGTCATCCGGAGCTGCAGGAGGGCTCTTGGTTCTGTCCCAGAGAGAACAGCTCTGCACTCTGGCAGTCTTGGCTTTGTGCTTTTATTAAAATTCCCCAGAATAAAAAGAAAAGGCATCTGTGAGGGAACAAGATTGATAAGAGATTCAAAATATATTTTTATTGCAGTCTTAAATTACCATAATTAAATTAAATTATTAAATGTATTTTTATTAAATTAGCACACAGGCTGGTGTCATTTGCCTTAAATATTTTAATAAAGGCTGTGAAGTCTTCCCTTGTTATTAGCACTCTTGAAATGTATCTATTTTAATGACAATATAAGTTGTGGTGTTGGGAAGAGAGCCTGGATGGGTGAACTCTGCATTTCTCTGGGGGGCCCAGCAGGGTTATGGGGCTTTCTTTGCTCAAGAGTGGCTGCAGGACCACATAAACTCCATGTACATGTATCTGGAGGAGATGCACAAATGATGTGTTGTGACAATAGAGCAGCAAAGCATTTAGGCACATGTTGGAAAACTCTGTGGAGCAGAGATGTACTTACAGAGCAGGGCCTGGAGGAAATCTGTGTATAGCTGGGTTTGAAGATAATAGAGAGGGATGAATTAATAATTATATATGTGTGTGCTACATTTAAAGACAGATTTATGTATGTGATTCATTATTTTTCTGTCAAACCTGCCTTCCTGCTTTCTTTAGCTATAAACTGGGTATTTCTCAACAGATGCCACCATGGAAGGCAGTGGTTTCAAGGGTGCTGCTGCTTTGGCAACAGCTGTAGGAGTGAACTTGAACTACTTTCATGGGAGGGGCTGGGGATGCTCAGACCAGGGCTCCTCACCTTGCTGTCAACTGGGTAGGGCCTTGCAAATAAACCTTCTCACTGGCCCTCCAGCAACAGAAAAGGTAAAAAAAAAAAATTAAAATGAAAATGTACGGATTTCCTAATGAATTTAAGAAATGGGGAAACGACACTTCATTTTAATCATGTGATTTAAAATTATTTTAAAAAATACAGAAAATGTGGGAACAGAGGGCTGGATGGCAGAGGGGCTTGGGGTGGCAATGGGGCTTTTGAATTACTTGCCAAGTGGAATGTGTAAAACTAAGATTGAAATCCCCTCTTTGCCCGATTGCATGGGGATTTGAATTTGGGTCTCTGAACTCCTCTGAGAGTGCCCAACCGCCAGCACATTCTGGGATGAGAATCTGTCCTGCTGAAGCTGTTCTGCTTTGTAAGAATAATTAAATATTCATTGGGCCAGTGAGAGAACAGAAACAAGTTGATAGCCTGGGGATTAAGCCTCTCCAATAAGACAAGCATACAGAAGTAATTCAGTTCCTGATTTCAGAGATGATGAGATGCTCAATGGATATGAATCTAGGGTCACGCTGACCAAATCTACCATGATCCTGTGTTTTTCAGTAGATCTGTATCACAACTTTTTTTTCTCCTTGTCAGCCTTCCTTATTTCTTTACAGAAACTGATACCACATTGGTTTTTACAGTGGTGAATCTGTGTCAACTAAGAGTTATCCCCATTTTTATTGGAATCAGAACTGGGGCCATCGGCTCTTTAGCAATCCATCCTTGTTCCAGGCTGCATTTGTGAACCACCAATTTGCTACTTAATGCATTGGGGTGGAGGAAGTATACCTTGATTATAGTGGCGTTATAGGAAACATTTTTTCTGTATGTCCAGTATGTGGTGGTAATCTGGAATCATACAGTAGGAAGGAACTCTAAATCTTTAATATGACATTACTAAACCAAATAGTTTCTGTCAAACCTTAAGAAAACAGAAAATCACCACTAGACACCTATTCAAATGTGATGCTGCACTAAGAAAAATTTTTACAGTTCTATATTGAACTCACCTGATTAAATGACAAACTCATTCTTGAGTTGTTTGGGTTTCTTTTGGTGTGGGGGAAAAAGAAAAAATGAAGATGCTTTCCAGATGGAGATCACTAGCAAGAAAACAATGCCTATGCACAACCCCCTACACCCCTGTTTGATGCCAGCCCGCAGGCTGGGCAGAGTGCTGCATCCTCAGCACTGCCCTGGGGCCTGGCTTCAGCACCTTCCTCTGCCAGGGCTGTTTTCACAGGGTCATAGCAAAACCCATTCCTTTCCTTCAGGACATCTTCTCTTTTGATGTCCAGATGTACAACTGCGTGGGCTCTCGTGATGGCCCATTAGTGCCGGGGTGAGGATGCTTGGAGCCACAATTCCTCACGCACTGCTTGGGGTACAGTAAATGAAGTGCTGGATGCACCTTGTTCTTACACAGCAGTAAAGGCTCCGTGAAACGAACAAGGCCTGTCTAAATGGGAGAAGAAACTCACAGAGTGTTTATCTTGAGTAATTTCATTCATAACTTGGCACCAAGTGCTCCTTGAGATGACAAGTTCAGATTTTTCTAGAATCTGCCTTCCCAGTGGGGAGGCGCGGGCGACTCCAGGTCCTGCTAAATTTAACACCTTGGGAGAGGCAGAGTAAAATAACTCTTCCTCCCAGCTCTGCACGAACAGCCCAGCAGAGATGTGTGCGTGTGTTAAAAACCGCCCGCGACTTTTCCCGCGGCTGCTGAGCCCTTCGCACTCGGCGGGGATCTCATCGCGCCCGCCCCGGTGCGGATCGAGGGCAGCCCGGGCCGTCTGCGCGGGGCAGCGCTCTGCGGGCTCGGCCTCGGACTTAGCGCCCGCCGGGCCGGGCCGGGCCGGACCCGACGGGCGGGGGGAGGGGGGGCGGCGGCTCCGCGCGGCCGCGAGTCCGGTCCGCGGCGGCGGTCCGCGTTTTGCGGGCGGCCGCTGTATTTCCCGGGCCGTCCATGGCTCGGTGCTGTTGGCTCTCTCTCCGTCTGATCGGCGCAGGCTGCGCGGGGCTCCCTACGGGATCAGAGCGCTCCCCCGCCGGGACTCCACTCCTCACATCCTCCTGCTGGGACTCAGCTACATTTCCAGCCAAGCCTGGCTTTATTATGTGTGTCTGCACTGCAGCCCCAGCAGCAAGATCAGGAGGAGGAAAAGGAGCCAGGACAAAGAAAAGAGAGGGAGGCTGGCGAGAGCTAAGGAAAATAAAAACCCAGGGCAGCAGCGGCAGCAGCGGCAGCAATGAAGGCAGGAGCGGTGCCACCTTCCAGCGAATAACCCATGGAGGCAGCTAGCGGTCCCGGCATCGATGCAAAGAAGCACTTACCTTGTTCCGCGAAGTGCGTGCGTGCAGGGGAAGGCGGCGGCGAGCGCGGCCGGCCGCGGGGAGCCCACCCGCCCGCCCGCCCAGCTCCAGCTCCGCGCCGCGCACGGCCGGCCGCGCCGCGCCGGGGACACGGGGCGGCCGCCCCTCGGCCCCCGCCGCCAGCATAAAAAAGGACTCGTCGCCCTCCCCGGCCAGCGGCGGGGGCGAGGAAGAGAGAGGCAGCCGGGGGCGAGCGGGCAGAGAGGGAGGGAGGGGGCCGAGCGCGGCCGAGGGAGGATTTAGGAAAACCGCAACAAGGTCGCACCCCCGGAGCGTCCCGGATTGCCGGGGCCGGAGCTCCTCGTGGGTTTAGACACTGAGTTCTCGCCGCGCGCCCTCCCCCACCCCAAACCTAGGGACCCCGCACAGGGCTCTGCTGCTTTTTTTTTTTTTTTTCTTTTTCCTTTAAAAAAAAATTATTATTCCGAAAGTGCGAGCCGGACTGAGCCACAGGGCGCCTGCAAACTTTAAAGAGAACAAAAAGGCGGGTGGGGGCGCGGGCCGGGCTCGCTTTGCGTCGGTAGAATTTGCACATCCAAGGGGGGGAGGGAAGGAAGGAACAAAAAAAAACCAAAAACCCAAACAAAAAAAAAACAAGAAGGAAAAAAAATATTGCAACTGTTGCGCCTGCGATTTTTCTTTTTTTTTTTTTCCTTTTCTTTTTTTTTTTTTTAATTTTTTTTTTTCCCCGGGGGAAGGTGCCCGAGGGGGTGGAAAGAGGAGCTGAACTTGCCGCATTGCAACAGGCGAAAGAAGTGAGAAAAATCAAATAATCGATCCCGCTGCTGCCGCTTCGCCTCGCAAAGTTTGGAGGTGCGGGGGGCGGGGGGACGAGAGAGAAAGCAGGGAGAGGAAGAGAAGGAAGGGACGGGAGGAAGACGAGGAGAAGGAGGACGAGCCACGGCGCCCGGACATGTCCAGGAGGAAGCAAGCCAAGCCCCGCTCGGTGAAAGGTAAGGCATCCTCCGCCGGCCCCCGCCGCCGCCGCCTCCCGGCCCCGGGCAGCCGCCGCCGCCTCCGCCGCCGCGACGCGGCCAATCAGGGCCGGGGCCCGGCTTGGCGGGGATTGCGAATCCCCCCCCGGTACGGGCCGGTGGTGGCGGAGACCCCCCCGGAACCGACGGCGTCTCCCCACGCGGGGCATCCGCCCGCCCGCCGTCCGTTCCGGGGCTGTGTGGGTACCGCGGTGTCGGCCGAGACTCGCCGGCGACACGTGTCGCGATAATTGATGAAAGAAGCCGGTGGCATCGTTGAGGCGGGGAGGGAGGAAAGTTTCGCGGTGATGGTCGGGTGCGGTGGCGCATCAGCGGGCCGGGGAAGGGAGGAATGAGCTCACTCGGGTTTTAGCCGGTTAGCCCGAAATTAATGTTCCTTTATGATTGGGAATAGTAGCGCCGTCTGTTTGCGCCTGCTGTCCAATGCGCGTAAGGGTGGTGGAAGAAGGGGAGAATTAAACCCAATTTGATAGATAGGGGTTGAGAATTTGCTTGGGCTTGAAGAAACAATGGCCAAATTTAGTAACGGCTATATGAATAAAGGTTAGACATTAAACTGCGTACTCTTCTGCATGCCCAGCGAAGCGGTGTTTAAAATCTCCTGTTTACCTCCGTAAGAAAACAGCTGCTGGCGAAACGTAAAGGGAGGGCCGGGACCAGCCCCGCGCCGTACTGCACGCCTTGCCAGCTTTTTGACTTTTAAGTGAATGGGTGCGAGAGGGAAGGCGTGATTCCTGAAGCCTTTCGCTCCCAGCCACGAGGAGGATAGCTGATGTTGGGGAAGGTTTTATTGTCCTCTGCACAAAGCAGAAGTCGCAAACTCAGTGGTCCGGAGGCTTTGTTGCAGAAACACAAAAGGATCAGAACTTTGGATGCCCAAAAGATGAAACAAAAAGTCCAAAGCTTTTGTAATTAAATAACTCGTGAGTAGCTAAAATTAGCGTGCAGTTAATCGACCAGCTAAAGAACAAATTGAAACCCCATCCAGGGCCATTTTATATTATTTGTGAAATATCCATTCTTTAACAGATGATTGCAATGTAAGTTGTATGTGCTTCAAATGTTTATCAAGTTTTTGTAGAGTCGGTCCTTCATCTTTGTGCAAGCCCCTTAATCATTTTTCCCCAAACTAAGAGCACCTTTTAGCATGGTGCTGTGGGGCAGGTTTGCAGTGTGGCTTTGTGACCCTCGCAATCCTGGACAATCTGCTAAAGGAGCTACTTCAGTAATTGGTAGATGAATGTTACAGTCTGTGGGCAGAAGAAAGGGCAGAGTTAGAGCTATTTCTAGGGGATGCTCTGAAATACATTGTTTAAAACTAAAAGAATTGCAGTTTGAGAACAGTGGAGCAGGCCTTGGGTCATGACTTCTCTTGGATGAGGGGATCACACTTAGTGGGCAGGCCTCTGGAGTTTAAAATATTTTCCTGTGCTAAAGTGTCACATTTATCATTCAGGAAATAGTTCTATGCCAGGGCAAACAGTGTTTGCTCTAGAAGCTCAGTTAGTAAACCTTGACATCTTGTGACATACAATGTTAGATATTTACTATTTATTACTCTTTTGTTTTCTTCCTCATTACTTTTAGGCAGCAATATCTCTTGCAAGTGGTTGATACTTTATAATGAAATTTTGACTCTAATTCTGATACAGAACTGATTACTATTTACTAGAGCACTTTTATGAATTGAAGCAGGTAGCTTACTGGCAAGTCATAGCTGAGAAACATTATCCCTGTAATGTAGAAATATCTAGAAGGTCTTTGCAACAGTGAGCTGGGTGAAGCCCAGTTTTTAAAGATTCGAAATATTGCTGAGGTCTCTAGGCATAAAAAAATGTTGTTTCCAGCTTCAGCATAAACTGGATGTAAATTACAGGTCTTAGCTTGAGCTGCCTAACAGGGAGTCTAAGAATGAGCTGAATCTGGGTGAAATTCTGGATAATAGGAGGCAGCTCATATGTGCATGTAGGATAAAAAAAATTCTTCCTTTCTTTCTATTCACCCATATCTTCTGCTTTTAAAAAGTCCGTTGTATACATTTTGTGGTCTAGGGAGCTGGCAACCCAGTAGATTGCCACAGTACACGTTTCCATGGAAATAATTGAGATGTAATAAATAAAGGCACTCTGAGGTCATAGGTTTCCCAATTCAACTGAGACGAAAACAAGCATAAATTACGTGGATATATGTGTGGCATTTAGGACTTAAAATAATTTAACGTTTTTCTCTTTTCCATCTTTTATTTCACTTTGTATAGGAGCATTGCTATTTATTAACCACTACTGAGATTTGTGTATCCTTTTTCATTCAGAAAGATTATGCACTAAAATGGGATCAGCCTGTGCCTGTGATGAAAGGGATTATTCTGCATGCAAAAAGCAAGTTGCCTGCACTTTAAGTGGGAGTGATGCTGACTTTAAAGAAGTGATTGACTTTGACAGAAGTATCGAATGTTGACAAGTCTTAGATGCGGGTTATTGAAAATGAAGTGATAGCAAGCCCAAAGTGGATGCCAGCACAGCTGCAGGTCAGGTGGCCCCTGTGCTGTATTATCAGGTCTCAGGTTCAGCCTGGCAGAAACTTACAGTAATTCCTCCGGCTGTAACTCCAGCAGTAGCCCTGGGCTTCCCCCTGACATGGAATTTATGATTTGCGATACGATACACTGATTTGTTTTGACCATTAGTTTGTGCAAACTTGAAGATATAACCTTATAGCTGGTGGTTGGGGACAATGTTCTACTTGGTTTAAAGGAAGGTGGTTTCAGGTCAATGAGAATGGAATAAAAGTGTGAGTATTGAGTCTTTGCTGGTTTACAAAATAAACATTTAAGGGACAGTGTGGTGGTAGCAGTGATGGAGTAAAATACTCTTCTGAAGCCTTTACTTCATGTCACAGATGAAGCCCACAGAAGTAATTTTCCTCAGCACAGACTCTTGCCCTGTTGCCAGTAACCTCAACTGCTGAGAGCTTTTTCAGTTGTCTGTAAGGAAGAGTTATACTCAGTGTTGTTAAAACCACGTGGTCCTGAACCCCAGAACATAACACAGCTGTCAGTGTCGAAGCACTCTGTCTTGTCCCCCATTATTAGTGGCAGGGGCTGATATTAACACGGGTGTCCTTAATAGTTTGTTCAGTGCTGGCTGCTGTGGGGACTGGGGGTACCCAGTCCACTTGGGGGGCTGAGGAAAGCATGTCTTCCTACTTCCCCTTGGTCAAACTGCAGCCTCTCATGCTTGGAGGTGGTTCTGGAAGGCGCAGTGCTGAGATGTGGATAACAGCAACCCCTGGGTTTCCAGTCCCATGTAATTGTAATTGAGGCATTACGGGACTGCCATTTGTAGGGACTGGGCTCGCACTTGCACAAGGTTTTAAGCATCAGATGCACTTTGTCTGCTGAATTTGACAGTTCTGCAAATTGCTGTCAGCTTGCGGGGGTATTTTGTGCATAACGTGCTAGTTGGTAATCAAACTGTTTTGCAAAAGAATGCACTAATTAACTCTAGATTTGTTATCCTGCTTGAAGTTGCAGAATTGCTGTCATATTTTTTTGCTTTCTGTTGGCAAAAATTGCTGATAGAAACTTTTGATTCACACCCTACCTGCCTCATTTGTGTCAGTCAAGAAGAGAAAAGGGGGGTTGCTCATTACTTCGTTATCTGCAAAGTAAATAAAAATACTTCAACCATTTGCTGAGTTCCAATTAGTTGATTGCTATGAATGATCTTCTTTAAAGGAATGCTGTTTTACCTATCTGCTCATACAAAGGTTTGATTTTGAATGTCTTGTGAAAAGGATTCTCTTTGTCTTGATTGATGTCAAGAATAAAAGCATGATGGTAATATCCCTTTGAAAGCTATTGTATTGTCAGCTCTGGCTGACAGCAGGAGGCCCTCCTAGTGCTATAGATTAGCGCTGTGAAAACACTGACATTTTCTTTGTTATATTGCTGTTGTTCTGCTTGCAAAGTCAATTATACAATGTCGGAGCTCAGTTACAGAGTTGACTGTGGAAGTAACAATGTCTTTCATACTTGTCTTAAAGATATAATTTTCCTTTTTTCCCAGTTGATAGAGAAGAACCTGAAGGTACTGGAACAGTACATTCTACAAATTAAATTTTGACAAGTATAACCATAATTGCCAAATACAAGAGACTTGTGCGATTATCCTTTAATTTTACAGTTCATTCAAGTTTCGGTGGAATTTTATTGATACAGTGAAAGCAGCAGCTAAAATTGATAAAACTCATATCAAATAAGATTATGCTCTTGATTGTTCTTTATCAAGAGTAGCTTTTGGGGGATTAGGAATAATTGGAGATGTTGGTGTTTCATTGTGGGGCTGGTGCCCTGAGAGCGTTTGAATCCATGCAGTATTCCGAGCACTGCCTTCAGGGATTAGCCTGCAGTTTTTAATTTTTGCCTGTGTATTTTGCTACAAGCCTAGCAGCATTTTCCCCTAAACTCCACAAGTCCCATTTTCCTGCCTTTTTCTCCCTCTGGTATACTCTCCTGGACGGGATCTGGGTGGTATTTAACTGGTTTTACTGATTGAAACTCCTGCCTGTGTGCAAACACCTTTTAATTGCGGCCTGTTCCCATTGGTCTCAGTGAATATAACGAATAAACGTGGCCAAAGATTGAAAAGAGTGGGAAAGGTAACACAAAAGGTTTAAATATGAATGGGAAGAAAATAGAAATCTCATGTTTTTAGTGATGCTATGTCTAAAGCCGTCGAAGAAGAACAACTACCGTTGTACAGTAGTGGCTCTTGGAGAATTCTTCCTATTTTTTTCTTCAGAAATATTTGCACAATCAGTGCAAGTTAAAGAACATCATTCACTGCTGAATTGCTTCAGATGACACATGCAAAAAAAAAAAATCAGAGACCTCTTGTAGGACGTTAATTGTAGGATTTCTAAATTACTATTATAAACTAATAGAGTAACAAAAGATTCTACAGTTACCAGTAATTTGTCAGGATTTATTTTGTTTTTCTTCAATAATTGAAAATTAATGTCTTGAAGTGAAAGCAGATGTTCATGCCATCCTCTGAATTGGATATAAAAATGATGTTTTGTAGATGCGTTAAGCTTGTGTAAATACAGATTGTCTTATCGTAGATGCGGCTCTGGCTTGGTTTTGTCTATTGTTTGGTGCCAAATTAACTTTTAGGTTAAGCGTGTGTAAGTGGTTTCGGCTTGGTTAAATTAACTAAATTGAATGCTTGAGGTGGTACCCAGTGATCAATTACTACAGTAAACATTTTAAAAGCCCTACCTCACCTGCTGGCTTTGTGAATGACGAGACTTTCTCATACTGTAGAATTAATATTTACTTCTATTTGGATAAGTGCACTTGTAATTGTTTACTTGGCTATTTTTATTGAATTGGTTAATTTTTATCTTGCTTTCCAATTCCAATTTGTGAAATCAGTTTTAGATGATTACAACATTTGAAAAATGCAAACCACATTTTTTTGGAAAAAGAAGTAATCTCCTGGTCTCATGTGTCATATGTATTATAATATTCTCTTACACAAAAGATTATTAATTACCCACAATAATTGAACTGTCTTATAAAATGCCTATATCAGCTCCTCATCACTCCATCAATGTTCTCCGTAAATGCCTCTGAAAAAGCGTGGCTATTATATTCCCTTGTATCCTAGTAAATGTGCTGGAGAAATGAAATACTACTAATATAAAACCTATTAGAGACTCCTGCTAAATCTTCACTGACAAATGGTAGTGGAGGGGAGGGCCTGGTTTTGGTGTGTGCGTTGGTGGACGCAGATTCGGAGAGTGTGGGTGGGAGTTGGAGCCAAGTGAGGACCAGCTCTGAGCTCTGTGTGCATTTATTTAATGTACTTTTAGAGCCCAGAAGTAGATTCTCATGCATTTTCTTTCCTGATGTCCATTAGTAAATGGAGAGAAGCTAGTTCCTTTTTCTCTTAGACAAATAAGGTGATGTGAGTTTTGAGTATTACATCTTCTTGATAACACCTAGATGTATATATATGGGCAGCAGTGAATTATGGTGGCTTATTGGAGTCACATTATTCTGGGGAGTAGAAGGATATGCAGAGACTAAATGGTCTCTTGTGACATTTCCAGCTACAGAAGGCTCAGGCTTCGACCTCTTGCAATGGTTTGTTTCCAAAAATGTAAACAAAGGGACCTGATGGGGTTGGAAACTGGGTGCTGCCATTTGGAACGGGCTCACAGACCTCCTTGTGGTACTGTGAGCTGGTGTACGGCTTTAGCTTTCCACTGTACGACTTACTTCAGATAGCACTGCAATACCCATCTGAATCTAGCGATAAGTACCTTCATTATATTGTTTGCATTTGCTTAGAAAGAAAACCTTTTTCTTTCTAGCCACAGATTAGGCAACAGAAAGACCAATTTGTAGAGCTTGTAAATGCCACTTGTTAATCATATGAAGTACAATTATTAATTTTTTTCCCTCTTCCCCCTTGGATGTATTAAGTCAACTTTTTAGCTTTTTTATGTAATTGAAATTTGCCCTTTTGTTACCTGGGCATGAATTATTTTTGAAATGTTGTCATTACCTGCCCTGCTGTGAGGTTTATCTCTTCTGTTCATCCTAATTAAATAAAACATACTGTTGTTTGCTGGTCTCGTGTTGAAGTGAATTACCTGCCTGAAGGCTCGCGCTGGTGTCAGGCTCGCTTCTTGTTGCAGAAGCAGCCGTTGACTAACACAGTTACTTTTAGATTTTCATTTCAAAGGGCTCAGTTTGTGCAGTGTGACAGGTGAATGGTGAATGCTTTACAGGACTTTCAAGAGCTGAACAAACAGTAAAGGACTTATTGCTACTGCAACCGTGTGGCAAGTACAAATGCAAGGCAGCCTTTGTGGCAGAGAAGTGTTTCCTTTGCTGGATAGAGGCCACTCAGGAGACCTGAAGGACTCACTTGGGTATGCTGGAGGTGAATAATCTCAGTCGTGATCTCATTTAAACCCACCCTACCTGTGTGTTCTCCTGGGCAATTTCTAGTAGGGTTGATCTCGTCTCTCTTTGTAGCATCACCCGCAGTCATGTTCTCCTTGAGTCTGGCACTGATAACGAAGGCTGCTTCAGAAGTATAACAGTTGGAGTTTCTTTACACAGAAGTTATTTCTAGTTCATATTAGAGAACGTAAACAATGCATTCAGGTTTTAAAGCAAAGCAGAGGGAAAGATCCCTTCTCGTAGAGAAACAGTTTGTTTAAGCCTCTGATAGCACTGCAGAAAATGTGTTGCTCACTAGTGAAATCCTGTTATGAGTAAAAGTACAAGAATTAACAAGTCGCTGTACTCTGGTCTCTGTTGGCTCCTGCTAGGCTCTGGAGGTTTGGTCAAATGTGGCCTAATTCTGCTTTCCAAATATTAAAAAAAATTACACAGAGGGCAAAAAGACAAGTTCTTAATATGCATATCCTGGGAAAATCCTAAACCAGTATTTTTACCCCCTCCAGTCCCAAGGCTAATCAAAATTCCTTTGTTTCTACATCTACCATTAAAATATATGCCTCCCTTGGTTGCCTGCTGACTGTACAAGTTTAACCACTCAGTTGATTGGACTCACAGAAGCTGTTACTGGGTTTAGGAAGTATTTGCCTATAGGTAATTTAGAGATTGGAGTGAGGGTCCAGGTACCCTCCACCAGGACCGGTACTTAAATTTGCAGCTCTGTTCATTCCTTGATGATCCTCACCTGGCTGAGATGAGGTTTTTCTGGGTTACTACTGAGACAGGTTAGCCAAGCATCCACCTGCTGATTGCTGGAACTTGCTTCACATGGTGGGCAGCTGAGTGGTAATGAGGATAATGTTAATAAAGACAGACTTGCCATGCCCTTTAAAAAGGGAGTGGTGCTATGTAGAGGTGGAGTTTTTTGCTGGGTAAGCATCTGTTTTTGCTGTCTTTAGTGTGAGTACAATTTTTTTTTTTTCCTTTTGACAGCAATTGGAGGTGGGTTGCATGTTTAAATATATGTCTAAGCTCTCTGAGTAGTTTTGTTAATTGAGGTTTCCCTTCAAGTTGGAAGGCTGTGGGTAGGCTTCTACAGCTGTAGGATGAAGGCTCTATCTTGTTTTTGTGGTAGTGTTTCTTACTGGCCTTGGTGGGGATTGGATTTTGGCCTTATTTCTTGCTCTGCAATTGAAAGAGCAGGAGCAGCAAAGAGATTTGATGGGAGTAGTCATTTAGTATCTAATGCTGTAGAGAGTGTCTTCTGCTCCTTCTGCTGACTCTGAGATTGCTTCTGGGAGGATTTCCAGGGGAGCACTGGGAAGGTTCAAGCTGCAGAAGATGTAGCAGGGCTGTGGGAGCTCCTAGATGGCACTTGGGAAACCCAAGAGACCTGGGTTGTGTTTAACATCTGTCACTGTAAGCAGGTACAGATTTACATGAGAGAAAGTGACTGTGATTCTGCATTCTTTCAATTTCCTACCTGGAAAAATGGAAAGCTAAAAGGAGGTAGAGAAAAAACATGGTAAAAGGCTGTACTTCATACTTTGGGAAGTGGAAGTGCTAAACAGAGAGAGAAATAAAATAAGGAAAGCAGGAAGTCTGTTGCTGCCATTTGTGTATGGAAGGTGCCTGATGATTAGGTGCGAAGCTTTGGTACAGAGGTTAACTTACCTGCAGCTGTATCTATATTATTTTTAAGTTTAAATTTAAAGACTGGGAGAAGAAACAGGTCTGAAAAGTAACTCAAGCTCCATGGAAAAGCATGTGTTTATGCATAAGCAGAAAAGAAAACACTAGACATGTAAATGACCTAAACAAAATAGCTTTTCTGCTTGTACTAGACAGTGACAGTGCTTTCCTGCCTGGAGGAGTGCATTTGTTGTGGTGTATAGTTGTTTTCTGCTTAATATAGAGGTATTTGAGGACACGTGTGATTGCAGTCATCAATTCTTGAAGTTTCAACTATTTTAGGATCATGGCAGCATCTAAACATGGACTGTGAGAACTCAAAATTGTTCAGGGTTTTGGAGGGAAGGGGAGATTAGGGTGGTAACTGGAAAAAGTAGGCTTTCGACATTTACTATGTGAATATACACAAATACATATAGTATATGATGTGTGCTCATCTGTAAAGGAAAGAGGAAGCTGAGAGGAATAGGTAATATCTTTTGTTGGGCCAATTAACGTGGTTGCAAAATGCGAGGAAGTTTTCTGATGTACAAGCCTGCTTGCTGTACTGACAAAGCAGCAGCATTCTGGCTATTTTGTTTGATAGGTAAATGTAGCTTTGTTTTAATTTACTTATTCAGTCTATTACTCAGATTTCTGTTGCTTCATTAGCTTACTCACATGAGTAAAGAGATACTGGATTACATAGTAATGCCAAGCTGTGTATTATTTATTGCTGATTTCTGCGGATGCATTTCGCTCGGGTAATTTGCTCACAGCCTCCTTTATTTCTAGGAAAATGGCATGCTTTGCCCTTCATAATTTCTTTGCTTTTACTGACCAGACTGTTCCCCCAGAGGGCATGTGGGATGTGGCAGAGTATTGAAAATACTGGGATGGGGAAGTGAAGAAGGAGGGCTGTGTGTGACTTGCACCTTATTTATGTTTATACTGGACTTACATGGAAAAAATGGTATGTTTCTGGCAGGGGTACTTTGTGGGGACTGTAGTAGGCAACTCTGGGTGTAGAAGTTGTTGCCTCAGATTTTTTCCATTTTTTTTTAATGTAAAGAAGTGCTTTGGTCTGATTCTGAGCATACTTGAAGGGTATGGTACAAAGCATTATGAGCCATTTTATAATGAAGCTCTGCGTGCTTGTCTTTGGATCTTGTACTGAGTCTTGCTCAATGCTAGTATATGAGTCTACTGACCTGATTCCTATAATTTCAAGGGTGTCTTTTTTTCTTAATTTCTTTCCTGCTTGATAACAGATAAGTGATATTTGTTTTAGAACTCCCATTTGATTTATTTTGATTACTATTTTTGGTCTCAAATAAACACTTAACAGTGAGCTTCTGTTTTCATTCTTCTCAATATACGTAAATTCAATAATAAGCTTGAATTTAAAGGTGAGGGTCTGAAAAAGCCCACCCCTGAGAGCTGCTTGGCAGAGCCGTGGTGTGCCTGGTTTGCAGTGCCCCGAGGGTGATGTGGAGGGGGAGCTGCCGGCCCTGCCTGCAGAGCTGCCAGGCTGCACAGCCGGGTGTCCCTGGCTGCAGCAGGAGCTGCTGCTCAGAGGCCTGGGGGAACAAACCCCCTGCAATTGGCAGAACGATGCTGCTTTGGTGGTGGGGCTGTTGGTGTTATGCAGGCAGATCTGTCACAAATGGGGTTTGCTGGCTGCTCTCACATGCACCAGGAATTCTCCCAAAGACAAAATGCATATTTTCATAAAGAATCATCTGAGCTATGATTTTCCTCCTTTCCAATGGGTCTGTATTCAAAATGTGGCTCCAAAGCAAGTGCATAGAAAAATGAGCTTTTAATTTGTCACCTGCTGCTGTACCACCCTGTCCTCCTTGAGATGCCAAGTTGTAAATGAGGTTTTTGTATCCCCACACACGGCCATCCAAGAAATGTTCTGTCTGTTGTAGCAGTCAGTGGCACAGCTGAAGACATCAGACTAGTGGCTTAAAACCTGCTGCTGTCTGATTGGCATGGGCAAAGCCAATGTGGTGCAAAACTTAAGCAAACAAAAAGGCAGGTAGAGAAACTGTTGTCTTCAGTGGCTTTGGAGGTCCTGGCTGCCTCCAGAGCAGGGGCTGCTAAAACTTTTCTGTCCCACAGTGTTGAGAAAAAAAAGAAGCAAAATTGTTTCTTCATGCTGTCCCTCAGAGTGCTGTTGGAAAACTCACTTTAAATGAATAGTTTAAAAATGTAATTTGTGCAGGTTTTATTTGGGAGAACAGTGTCTTGCCTGGCTGCACGTGGTCTCTTCTGCCCTGCCTTTTTGCCCAAGCACTGGGGGTGGCACGCATGCCAGCTGTAAATTCTTGTCTCCTAGCAAACCTCAAACCACCTAATAAAAACATTTCTTGAGGTAGCCACCAAAAACTTGATTTTTAATTTACGCACAGATGATGATGACTTCAAGGAAAAATAGCCCAACCATGGGAGCAAGGAAACTGCCATGATGATTCCTACATATCTGTAGCCTAAGAAAAGGTCAGTGGAGTCCCTCTAGCAGCTTTGTTTCCCTTCCCATAGCATCTCTCCCACCATGGAGTTTGGGAAGCTTGAGAGTGTTTTGCTTTCAGGGAATACTTACAGGTAGGATTTCTTCCCCAGGTTGAAGCCTCTTTACTTGTTTTTCCTCCTTTGAATCTTTGCTAGTTTTGCTCCTTGCAGTTAGGGAGAACATGACCACAACCCTGGAGGTGCCTTCAGAGAAGGAAGCAGGCAGGGGAAGATGAGGCAGGATGTGGCCTTCCTGCTGGGTAGTGAGTCCAGAGTCCAGCCTCAGCCACTGCTGAGCCCATGGTGGGAGCTGCTGAGGCACTGGCAGGGAGGGGATATGGTAATCATCCTGCTGTTTTGGGAAGCTGAAGGCTGTTGGCCCTCTTATTAGAGGGAATTTATCTGCTTTTCTGTCTGTCTTACTGTCTACTGCTGGCTTGACTTGATTTTCTTTTACTGGGACATCCCAACAGGTTTGTTTTCTTTTGAAGATTTTCTTAATTTGATGTTGCCATGTTGGAAAAACACTCACCAGGTCCTGGATTAAATACAGTCTGCAAATTGGCATATGTTAAACACACTGATCTGGAAGGGAGCATGGGGATGAATCCTGGTTGGTTTGAGGCTGCCATTACCTTACACTCAGCCTATGAAACTGTCTTTGCCTCTTGGCTGCTTGGCCCAGTCCCATGGCTGTGCCCACTGCTGCTCCAGGTGAGGGCTGATCCGATGGGGTTAGTTCTCCTTCTACTTCTGGATCCTTATCCTGCTGCCTTCCTAGCTTCCTTCAGAGCCAATTTTACCTGCCAGTTCACCAGAAAAGTAACCCTGTAGCTCTGTTGGCCATGCACAACTCTGGTGTGTGTTGTTGCAGGGCAAGGCAAGCCTTCTTGGCAGTGTCTGAGTTCCACTGCTTTGGGTCAAACCTTTGTGGGAAGAACCTCTGCTGGGGAGGCTGGGCTGTGGCCCCTTGCATGGGAAGTGGGTGAGCATCTGTATTTGCAGGGGGCTGATAGGCAGGTTGTGAGCCCCCTGAAAATGTGTCCAAGAAATGATGGCTATTGAAGCAAGTGCTCAAATCTGTAGTGAAGCACAGGGCGCAAAGCCACATGAGTCCAGCCTGAAGAAGTTCACTGAAAGTTATGAAGAACAGACTCGAGTTGTACAAGTGCTTGCTGCTCTCTGCCATTCCTGGGAGAATCGTATGTCCCAGCAGAGGTGGGAGCTGTGGGGTGCTCCATACTGTGCTGCTCCTCATCCCGCTCTGGATGGGGGCTCCCAGCCAAGCAGGCAGCCGTGCTTTGAAAGGAATGCAAAGCAGAGAGGGAGACGGCTCTTGCTGTGAGGAGGGGAGAAGGCACCCGGGCCAGAGTTCGGCCGGCATCTTTCACTGTTCCTGTGCTGGTGGAAGTTGCTGGCAGCAGCCTTGAGTGAGGCAGCATTGCTGGAGAACAATTTTCTTCTCTATTCGAACATAGTAGAAATAATGCCACTAAGAAATTAGGTTATGTATCTCAAGGGAAAGGGAGATTTGTTATTCTGCTTTTAGCTTGCACCATAGGCTGTGTCACCATGGGGCCCACACCATCAAGTGGGTGCTTGTGCTAATCCTGGTACTTAAATGCCAGACAGTTCATTGTCAGAGGCTGATCTGTCTCCCGTGCTTGGGTGACAGGAGATACAATGGTAAATTCCAGCTCTTTTGGCTACTTTATAGTCTGTTTTTTTAGGGGTAAATTTTGACTATGGTTGACTGAAATAGCATCGTGTCCATGAATGCCCTGCCTGGGCAGGCTCATGTTCCTGGGCTTGTAATGTTGTAGTGGCTTTGTGGAGCACAAAGCCTCTGCTGCCCAAAGCACCCGGTGTCCTTGGGCCCCTGAAGCTGGTGGCCAGCCTGGTCTTTAGAGCTGCAGCAGTGCCTTGTGCTTGTTTGTGTTCCTACTGGGATGTTTCTGATGCAGCAAATTTTGGTGGCCTTCCCTGTTAGGAAGGGTCCCCCCTGCCTTCCTCCCCCCGCTTTCCTCCCCCCTTCCCCCCATTTGCTTATTTTTAGTCACATGAAGTAAAAGAATTGGTTGTTTGCCAAGAAGAAAAACCAACAAACAAAAACCCCAAAGCAACCACAACATTGTACCTTTCCTTGCTTTTAAAAAAACATTTCCTTGTAAGCGTAGCTAATGATGTGGGTTTTTAGTAGAAGCCTGTGATTTAGTGTTAAACCAATAGCACATCAAAGAATAAAATTGATGGGTTTCTTGTGTGTTTTCCTATTTATTATTAATCTTGTTCAGATTTGGGAAAACTTTGTGGTGTGGAAATATGAAAAAATGTTGTCCCTTATAAAGGAATACAGGAGAGTCAGATCTTTAACTCAGCATGCTTGTGCAATAGCATTGGTTGGGCTGCAGTCTGGGCTCTCAAACAACCTTACTTAAAAAAAAAAGTTTAAATTTTATAAATATTTCTGCCTCTCTCTCTCTTTCTTTTGCAATACCTAACATACGCTGTCTGTTCTGCTGTTAACTCCCTGATGCAGAATTCCTAAGTTTGGGCTAATAGAAAATTTGGAGGATTCTTCATTATCTGAACCTCTTGAGAAATACCAAATATGTTCCAGTAATTGTGGTGTAGTACAACAGGGAGTCACACTGGCAGTTTGTTGGAAAGGGTTTTTCCTGTAGTTATGAAAACCATACAACTATTAAAATCCCCAAAACCGAAACCATTGGGATTACTCATATACTTACAGTTAAGCGCATGCCTAAAGGTAGATATATTCAGCATGCCATTTTTGACTGGCGTTTGATTCTTAGCTTGAGAATATGAGAAAAAACCCAAACCATTCCTCAGTTGCTTCAGTCCTGTGCAGCCTTTTCATTCTGTGCTTACATGCTGTAGCACGCTGGGCTGTGGTTCATGACAGGAGCACCTGGGTTTGCTACAAAGCAAATTATTGACAATAAAGAAAAGTTTGCAAAATAGTAAGATACTCCAGGCTACTAGAAGAGACTTGGAGTCAGATTTTTTCCCCTCCTGCCTTCTCTTCTGCCTCTGCTGTGGCTCCTGGAAGAATGAGCCTGTGTCAATTTTTTTTCTCTTTCTCTCTCAATGTTTTCTATTGCAGTTATATGCAAAGAGATGATAACATTGTGTCTTGGAGAGTAGAATGAATTTACTAAATACTGTAAGATGCTGGATAGGTGAAAGTGAAGTATAACACCAATATTATAGTTCAGGTCATAATACTTGGATTTGCTTTGTGGTTGTTTAATTTTCCCTATTATAGAAGTTGCTGTTTCTGTTAACTCTGTTCTATAAAACTGAAAGTGATGCTTGACTTCTAGTTCCAGTATAGGGACTTCTTTCCTTGCCGTGCAGTGTCTTACTGAGAAGGTGCTAGTTGCCTTGCTTGTCTGTCCACAAGGTAGCAATAGTACCAGCTCTCTGTATTTCTCAGTTTCTCTCTTAAAAACTTCCTCTTATGAAATAGATCTTGTATGTGACTTTCTCCTGGAAAACACTAACATGTACCTACAAGTGTACTGATATATCACCCTAAGGAGTTAGTTAGCACACCTATTCTTATGAAACAAAATGCATTTTGTACCTATGAAACTGTCTAAACAATTTGCTTTGAGCCAAAATTTGGAAATATGAAGGTTGTGGAGTGTAACTAATGAAAAAAATGTTTTTGTTACACTTCTTTAAAGAAGATTCATTTGCACTAGTATCAATATGTGGGGGAAATTAATTTTAAAACTAGCCCCAGCCACTTCATAGAAAAATATAATGCAGTACATAAACTCATTTTAGACACTACTTATTCTACTGTGTCCCATTAGTTGATGTTTACACAGCGCTTTGAAAATGTAAAGCGCTATATAAGTGCTTATTATTACTACATTATTATTATTCTCCCTCTTGAAAAAAGACCCTCTAGGGAGAGGGAGACTTGCTCTGCATTTCTTCTGTAGTGCAGATCCCACAAGAAGTATATCCACTTGTTTTGGTTTGTACATTTTTCCCTCCCCATTTCCTTGCTTTTGGAAAAAAAGTACCATGTTGTAGAGATTAGAGCTTTTATTTAGTTTATGCTGGGTAGCTACAGCAATGAGAACATTATTTGAAGGCATATAAAAATCTTAAAATAGCTTTTTATTACACTCTGTGCAACAAAATGAATCACCACCCTGGCATTGGCCCCTGTGGTTTGTGGGTGCCGGGGCCCCTTGCCCTGCCTGGGTGCTAAGGGATAAATAGGAGCAGGTGATGATGCCCTTTGCTGGAATCCTCCTGATGTTCCCTCTTCCAGTGTGGGCCCAAGGACAAAACCCTTAGTGAAGGGAGTGAAGGAACAGTGCCAACAAAGCCTGAGAGGAATTTCCTTGCTACAGAGAGGAAGCACTACAAGTTTTTCTGCAGTATCAGAACTATTGTTTTTCCTTGTAACTTGTATCACTACAGGAGAACAAGATTTCAGTTTAAATTACTTTAATCCCCTTTATTCCTTGACTCATTATAATGAGAATGGCTTTTAGTGGGCAATGTTAACCATTTGCATCCTGAAATTTGAGAGCCATTCTCTTTGCTGCTGTGTTGCTGTGCCATACCATCTTGGAAGCTGTAATCATGGCTAAGGAAATTTGGAGTTATTTTTGCCCAGGTACCCCTAGACTTGAATTGTCATAAGGTGGAGAAGCAGTAACCATAAGCCTCCTTTAAATATAATGTGGAGTTTTCCACTCCACTCCTCCTTTTACCTTTGTTCCACTGTTCTTGGGTGCTCTGGCCCATGCCTGGCCTAATGTTGGGTTCCCTGCAGTGCAGCAGCTCTGCTTCCAGCATTCCCAGCCCATCTTTACAGTCAGCTCCATTTTGGGAAAAGGTAGAGAGGAAAGGGAAAGAGGCCTTGAAAATGTGCAGGAAGGGAGAGTCTGAGGATATTGTTTATTACGCAGCATAATCTGACTGAAGTTTGTCACGGAATTTGGCCCTTGGTTATGCCACACACAGAGCCACTAAATAAGGAGGTCACATGCAGCATTTCAGCCTGGTTTCTACCAGAAATGGGATTTATGCATGTACCCTTTGCTGATGGTCTGGTCTGAGCTGGTGTTCCCAGGCAGTGGTAGGGGGTGCTGGTCAATGGTAGCTGTGGTCCCAAACTGCTACAAACAACAGCAGGGTGAAAGAAGGAGGGAAGCCCTCCAGATCTGCTGGGAAGGCTTCAGCAAAAGGTGAACAGCTCATACAATCAAATGCTTGCAGTGTGGGAGAGGCTGTAGCATGTGGGAGTGGGGATGTGGTGACAGGTTGGGCCAGTCCTGGTCATGTTCAGAGCTCCCTTTCCTTTATTCACTTCAGGAGATAAATAGTTCAGCTGTGACTGACAACAGTTTCAGGCATTGTCTAAATTAAAGCTGAAGTGTGTGGTCTGATAACTTAAACCCACATATTGTGTTAGTACTTTTTAGTGGGTTCATCAGCCTTGTCACTGCAGGTCTCATGCTTTAGCTTCAGAGAGGAAAGCACCAGGCTGCAGGGAGGTGCAGGGATGGGATGGGGCTGGCATTGGCTGGGGGGGAGCAAGGGATGGGGGAAGCACTTTGTCCCTTAGTTTGCATCCCTCCTGAAGCTGCCAGGCCTGAAATAATGGCCCAGGAAATTGGCCATGGGCAAGTTTTGCTGTGCTCAGTGCCCAGGGACTTGTCAGTGTTGGGGAAGTGGTGAGATGGATTGGCACAGCCTTGCATCCCTCCCTACTTCGTTCCTTTCTGAATAGCAATTAATTTGGGAGTGGAAAAGTATAAATTTTTATAGACTGGAAGCTTAAATTCAGAATGAAACCCACTTGGACACTGGATTGTTTGTTTAATTGATTGCAGATGAATGCTCAGAAACTGAGCCTGGGACAGCAATAGGTGTATGGGCTTGATATGGTTAAAAAGGGCAAAAATTTTCCATTTCTCTTGCCTCTTTCCTTCTGAGCCTGACAAGTTTGTAGAAACCTTGTCAGTGAGATCGGACTTTTTACTGAAACCTGGCTCTAGGCAATGCCCAGCACAACCCCTGGGTGATGGAGGGCACTTGCTATACCCCCAGAACAGACACGGTGTAACTGGGAAAACTCCAGAAAGATCAGATGTACCTGGTGTGCCTTAGCAAAGGTAGCTACCCGCAATGGGAGCGGAAGTCCTAAGAACGGCATGCTTATCAAGTTTCCTTGACAGAGCTCATCCCTTCCCCTCTGGGTGTCATTTCCTACTTGTGTTTTATTGACAAACATAGGAAAAATAGACATGAAGGTGGCAGTCATCATCCTCACCGTGGCATAAATCACGGGGTACAGGGTTGGGGCTCGACCCTGGAGCAGCTCTGTGGGATGGTGTGGCTGTCACTGGTTCCTGAGTGTCCCCACAGCTCCCTGAGGGACAGGGGATGTCCCAGTCTCGCTCCATGCACGCCGTGTAAACGCTAAACACAAGCAGGCACAAAGATGCTCCAGAAACACAACCGGTTTGTGCGGTGGCATGGGAGAGCGAGCAAATCCCCTGCAGAAAATCCAGCGCAGGTGTCCATTCCGGCCACTGAGCCGCGGCCGTGCCCGGGGGCCGCTGGGCAGCGGGCTGGCTCCCGGGCCGTCCCCCGCGGAGAGCGGCACGAACAGCCCGGGGCCGGGCAGATGGCTCCCTCCCGGCCGCGGGGCCCCGCTCTTCTGGGAGCGAGCCCCGCTGAGACTGCAACAACAGCAACCCGGGAGCCGGGCAGATGGTCTACTGCCGGCCGCCAGGATAATTGCATCAGCTGGTTACTCCTGCAGCCAGCGGAGCCTCCTATTTGCCCCGCTCTGAAATGATCCTGATTTGTTTTCCTTCTTTTTTTCCCCCCCGTTCTCTGCCTTGTTTAAATTTATGTAATTTTTGTGAGGGATGGGCTGCGGCCGGGGGGCGGCCATCTGCCAGAGGTGTCGATGGTGGGGTCCCTCCAGCAGCCGTGCACAGGCAGGTACCTGACCGGACGGGGGGCACTGCTGCGGCCTCCTGCTCCTGCCCCGCGTGTCGCTCGGGGCTCCAATGAGGTTGCAAAGACAAGAGCCGGACCAGTACGACCCTTCCCAGCCTTGGTGGTGCACTGCAGTGCCAGTCCGTGTGCAGTCCGCCTGCCAGCCTCCACCTAAATTGCTCCACATACCCGGGCTGCCGCTCCCTGGAGCACGCCAGCCTGAGGTCTGAATACTGCAGCAAACCCCCTCGGGTCCCGTCTCGCTGCCTCCCCCTCCCTGGGTCGTCGGCACCTCGGCGCTGCTGCGGCAGGAGGGCTGCCCACATGTCCTCTGGGGCGGCTCTGCAGCCCTGCTCGCCTGCCACCCTCGCTCCTCCTTTTGGGCTCTTGCTTCACAGACAAAAGATCGGCCTCTTCTAATCGGGGACTCTTCTGTTTACAGGGATTGCTGACAGGTGTGGGCTCTGCTGGCTTTCTAAGATCCAAAATACTTATGGAGGGTAGGCAAAGGGCCCTTGGAGATGGCTGATGTCCCTCTGCTGGGCTCCCAAGTGTCTCGGTGCTTCTGTGCATCTTGCTCTGGGTTCGGTGGGGTGGGGACCGGGAACGATGAAGTGGCTCCTGCTGTTTGCTCTGGTTTTAGCTCTCAGCACGGCACAGGTAGTTGCAGTAGTGCTGATAGCAAGTTGCTGCTGACCCAGAGGTCCTGTAATCCCTAATAGTAGTAGGATTAGATTTTTGTCCAGCCAAGTCCTCTTTTCCTTTTGCCTTTTTATTTTTTTTTTACTTTTGCAATAGTTTATGCCCAGCTGGCATACATTCTGCCTCCTCCATTGACCTTTGCCTGGCTACTCCAGCTCCTAGGAAAGACTTGCCCTTCTTTTGGGAGAAGCTTGTCAACCTGGCCCTCCCTTCTGTGCTGTCCTACCTGCCTCTTTGTCCTTTTTGTGCACAAGATTGATTTTTGTTGCTCTGAGCCTATTTCTGGCCCCCCTGCTCTCATTAAGCAGACAAGATCTCTCACTTTGCTTTCTGGGTGCACGACTGATTTCTGTGGGGGTAGTTTTAAGACTTTGGTTTGTATCCATGTATCAGACTTTTCCACTGGCATTAAATGTGTGAAACTTCCCGAGTTCAACTGGCTGCTGTGTAACACTGCTAGTCCTGAGCTTCCCATTAGTGTTTCAAAGAGGGATGGAACGTATCAAAGCACTTGATAAAGTCCATCCTTACAAACGGAGAGAGACTGACCAAACTACACAGCTTCAGTTGCTGCAGCACTGTGGTGGGTTCAGTGAGCTATGGGGTGGTACCAGTATAAAAATGCTACATTGCCCAATTCTGTATAAGTCCTTTGTCTGCCATAAATGCCAAATATGCAGCTGCTGGTGTTAAACCAAAACTTTGCAAAACTCCCATTGGGCTCTTCAGGATCTGTTCTTGTTTCTTATTTTTGTCCTTAGAGTCTGTAGGTGTGCATAATTATATGTATTTCTAAAAGCTCTAACTATGCTTCATTTAAACTTCTGCAAGCATCTTTGTAAGGTCAATTAAATGACTGCAGAAGAAAATTATCAAAAAATGAAACAAGGGAAATGTGCATTTACCCAGATGGGGCTTGCAAGCCAAGCAAAATGTTGTGTTAGCCCAACAAATGGGTTATTTAAGCAAAGTTCTACCAAGACAAACACAGGAGAGTCAAGGCTAAGTGAGTTTTGAAGCAATACAGGATGTGACCCTCAAGTTCAGTTATCAGGATTGCACAGGTCGAGAAGATGGGGCTGATTTTAAGGTCCACTTGAAAATGGTATTGGAAGGACCCTTATAAAAGCACTCTGAGCTGAATTTTTCAAGTACTCCTCCCAAAATTCAGTCTGGGGTCTGAACTACTGCACCACTGGATTCTTTTATTTGCACAATTTACTTGAGTACTGCCAAAGAAGTCAGTAACAATGAGGTTGGTACAGCTCTACAAGAGGGAGGAGGATGTGTGTGGTGTTGTACCCTGCAGAGGGCACAGGGCAGGGTATTTTCTCCTCTGGTTGCACGTGTCCAGCTCTGGGGAGGAACCAGGCGTGAGTGGCTCTGCCCCCCCTGTGCCTTACAGGGCTGGGGCCTTGTTCCTGGGCACGGTGTGGAGCAGCATCCGGCGCTGGGACAGGGGACAGGCGGCAGCGCCGAGCCAGCATCGGGGCCTTGTGGCAGCACAGAGGGGTTCGCAGAGGAAAAGCACAGATGCACTCATGGGTTTAGCACTGTAACTGCATTTCAAGGAACTGATTCTGCTGCACTGAACTCAATTCCCATTTAATTTCCATCAAAGTTGAAAGCGAACTTGTAAGTAACTGGATTGGGCCCAGTGTGCTTGCAGTCCCTCTGCTGCTAATCAAAAGCAATACTCTGTTGCTAATTTGAGAAGAATTTTTTTTTTTTAAGTAGCTTAAAACAAGAGGAAACTGTCACATCCTGAGTGACATCCTGTGTGCTACAGCAGTGTTCTTGCTGTTCAGTGATCAGAATTTTAGCTGAGGGAATGAAATCCAATCTGTGTAAAAATTCATTTTCTTTGTGGAGATCTTGTATTATTGCACAAGGTATTTTCTGATGGTAAAATGTAGATCTAAAATCTATATCCAAGTGAACAAAAAGATTAATTAAATTAGCTGACTGAAGGAAATTCAGAGAACACTGTTATTGATTTGATTTTAGTAAATTCATTTTAATTTGTGAGATTACATTTTTAATACTTGAAATTATCACAGTGTTTCACAGTGCAGTTAATTATTTCTCAAATTATATTTTGTTCAAGACTGTTAATTTGGTATCCAGTGCTGCCCAAGTGCTGACGTGCTCTCTGCCATTGAGTGCCTCCCACTCGCAGGGAGCTGCAGTGCCCAGGCTGTCCAGTCCTGCCAGGCAGCTTTGAGGGCTTCTAATTTTGATGTACATTTTTTGCTTGGTGTTGTTCCTGGGGAGTTTGGGCAAATGCCTGTCCTGGGCAGCACTATTCCTGCCTGAGCAGTGGCAGGGAGTTCAACATAGAGCCACAGGAGGAGATCTGAGTATCTAGGGGATAGCAGAAAGCTTCTTGCCTGTGCCACCCAGGAGCTGGGTGATTGTTTTTATTTTCTTTCTTTTCCTTCTCTTTGGTGGTTTTTTGTGTTTTGGGTTTTTTTTTTTTTTTTTTTTTTTTGTTTTGTTTTGTTTTGTTTTTTTTTTTGGCAGCTGTCTGCTGTGCCCAGCTTCCTTGGCTTGGGAAGATGGGGCCACTGATTCCCAAAGTGGCCAGGAGGGAAAAAAGTCAACAACTTGGTCTCCTGCCCGCCTGCAAGGGCAGCGGGGCTGGCAGGGTGGCTGGCCAGGTGGGTGCTTGTGGCACGTGGTGCCTTCTAGCTTTGTACACCACAGGGAGAAAATCTGCCCAGCACTCTTGTTTGCTCATTCTTACGTGGTGTGAGTGGCCAAATGACAGAGAGGGAACAAATGGGAATTTTGGTATCTTGGCAAAATGCTCTGCAACCTACCAAACATGCTCTCCCTGCACACCCAGAGCCAGGGAGAGGCGTTCAGCCTGCACTGCGCCTGCCCCACATCGCATCTGGGTGTAAAGCACACAGGACCTTGGGACTTACTTTCCTAACACAAGTAAGCACATGAAACCAAAGGTGTTGATCCAATAAATGCTGACCTAACACGTTTTAATATGAGAGCAAGTATGTTTCACTTCTCTCGTGTTGTACCTCTTAGCTGGGCTCAGTGCTGCTGGAGCCCACTGTGCGGGCTTTGGCTGTGACACCTCTGTGTGACCACGGGCCTATGAGTGGCCTTCAGCATCTCTGAGTGAGCCCTGCCTGTGGAAGGAGAGGCAGCAGCTAAAGTTAATTTGGCTCTGCTCACAGCATCAGGGGATGATTTACTCCCATCTTTAGTATTTGAAGTCAAACTTAATGAAGGTAAATATGTTGACTCTTCTCCTTTAGCTAATTTATTGGCTTTTCAACCTAGGTATATCTTTTAAGGCATACATTTGCATTGCTACCAGCAAGTTGGCAGTATAGTTAACTTTTCTGTTTTATACTTGGTATTAAATTGCTACATGGCTTAAAACACTTGGAGAACAAAAATCAGTATTTTAGAAATATGCTAAATAACATTGTTTATTAAGATGAAAAGAACATTAAAAGGGAAGAGGAAGATGCTGCCTGTGTTAATATAGATGTGGATGTATGTATGGGTTAGCCCACAACAAAAAATGCTGTACATTAGCTGGGGTAGAGGCATGGGTAGGTTTGGAAGATGCTAAGGATGTGGAGAAGGGAGGATGGTGAGCAGCCTGGCGGCCTGGTGGCTGTCCCCTGGCACCCCAGCACCAGGCTCTTCTTCCAGCAGTTTGGTTTCAGCACAGCAAGGGCTACCTGCTGGGGAGCATCGGGACAGGGGATTTCTTTAAGGTGACGAACATGGCTGTTTGTTCGGGTACTTTGATACTTCTTAAATTTATTCTTTATTTCTTCTTGTCCATTAAGTTGAAAGTGTAAATGTTTAGCAACGATAGGGTGGGGAACCACTTGAAACACTGTTGCAACTCTTGAAGGACAATATTTCTGGTTTTGAAGCCTTCAGTTGTCAAAGCAGGACAATGTAGGAAAATTCATCTGCCCCAGGTGACTATCCTGCTTTGCCATCCCAGCTGTAAATCGGGGTGAAAATGATCCTTTGTCCATTTCCAATTTCTGCCTGAAGGACCCACTGCGTATTCATAAACAGTCTCATTGGAAAAGAAGACTGTAGCCAGGAAATTACTTTTAAGTTTTGAAAAGTATTAGTTGACAGTGTAAAACCTGATTGCTAAATAAAAAGTTCTAAATAGATCCCCAAATCAAATGCTCTTGCTAGAAAAGAAAAAAAAGGTTGCAGATATGTGTATAAACATGCATAAACACCTAGATATAGTTATGCTATGAACCTGTGATACCTCCTAAACAAAACCCCAAACAAATACATCATGTTACCAAATGCCTGGTTGGAGACACCACTGAGCTGATACATACTAGAAAAATAACTCTGGATGGTTAGCACAAGAAATATCCATGTTTGGGATAGGTTTAGCTGTTAAGATATGGTGAAAATTATCAGTGAAAGCTTTGACATCTAATAACGGTTCACCCTCCATGCATGCATATTCACTGTGGCTCTTGAACATCTGTCCTTTTCTCACCTTGTGTTGGACACACAGACAAAGGCTGTGAGTGTTGCCCAGGAGCGATAATGTCCCGTGGGGGTGGGTAGAGGAAGGGATGCCGTGAAGAATGTTTTTCTCCTTGGGTTTGTGTGTTTAAATGTAGATCACCAAAACCTCTCTCCAAAAGTACAGTTGTTCTCACTTGTGGTTCTCCCCCCTCATAGGGCAGCCACTGTGTTGTGGATAAGTGAGGCTAGGTGGTCAGAAAGTGTATTTATAGCTATTGTTTCCTGTTCTGGTCAAATATGCAAATGTTAGATTTAATTAAATAAGAAATAATTTTTATTAAGAACTATCTATGCCTCCAGAAACAGAAGGCCTTCAGGATTAAGCTCATGATAAAACATGAATGATGGTGAGATTGTTAATTAGGGCTTTATTTATTTACTTCTTTTCTTTAGAAATTAATCTTATGTTAGATTGAGTAACTCTCAGCATTGTTTTTTTTTGCTGTCCCCTGCTCACTGGGAGCTGTGGGCAGGACCCACTCCTGCATAGGATCTGTGTGTCCCCAGGTAGCAGAGATCAGCAGTGTCCTGTGGGGTGGTGGCACCTGTAGTGCCAACACCTTCTGCTCCAGAGACCGCAAGCAGAAGGGCAGCACCACCAGTGCCAAAGATGTGCTTCTTCCTCCTCACGGGCACTTAGGAAAAGCTGAAATTGGCCTAATGAGGGTGGGCAACCAGGAACTGCTTCTGGGTAGCAGGGGGAGGATCCAGACTGGTAAATGATTTTGACAGGATAAACACATCGCTTTCTATCAGTCTCTCCTCATTTGGGAGCAGGTCCATCTTTTCTTCCCTCAGTTAAGCTCAATTAAGTGTAGAGAGACAAGACCCATCCATTTCATCTTAAAGGTTGCAGAATAAAAATTAGGCAGATAGGTAAGGTCTTATTTTTCCTGTCTGCCCTGTGGGATGTTTTCAGAAAATATTCGCAATATATGTGTAAGCTGCTTTCCAACTCGCTGGTAAATGATTTTACTTTTCCAGATCTATTAAATTTGAATTTTTGTTCTCATTTCAGTCCATAAAAGTGCAAAAGACTTTTTTGAAACCATACACTTTCTGGCATTTGAAATAAATTATTTCCAATTCCTATTAGGTTAAAAATAAAATAATCTGACTTACATATGTGAATTGGATTCCAAGGTTTAGGAAAACATAGAGTGGCAGGAGGCAATGACATAAATTGTTGGACACTAATTCCATGCTATGTATTTAAAGTTAAATATTTTGTGAGTATGTGGATCCTATAGCTTGATCAAAGCTGTACATTATATTCTGTGAATGAAGAGTTAGTGTTAATAGCTGGGGTAAAATGCATTTCTAGCTTTGCTTTTTTTCAACAGTCAAGTAAAAATTCTTCTAATGTTTTATTACAGCAAGAGTTGTATGATATTTATTCTTTCTTGTTAAATTTCTGTGCTGTTTCCTCCCTCTCCCCCAGTGGCAATGTTGAATCTTGTTTTATAAGAGAAGGATCATTATGTATAATCAAGCAATTTAAACAAATGATCTCTTAGCTCAAGGATACATATACTGTAAAATAAACTTGCTGAAATGAAAAGCTGCTGTTCCAGACCATCACGCTGTATTTCTGAGTTAATAAAAGCTCTCTCACTTTGGTTTTGCAAACAGCCATGGCTGCCAGAAGTTTGGGGGTTTTCACTGATCCCTAACCTGTTGGCTGGTGCTTTGATGACAGCACAACAGTGATGGAGGTATTGCTCTGTCTTGTTCCCAGTTAAAGTTGAAATGATGTTAACTTTGTCTTTGAATAATGCGGTAGTACAACGCCAGCTATGTTAGCACACTGCAGCTAATGACCTTTCAGAAAGTGTTGTTGCCTTCAAAGGCAGTTGTGGATGCTTATTTTCGAGTGGTACAGCCACACAGGGCCTGTGGAAGGTGCACTGCTTCTAGAGCAAAAGAGCTTTTTGAAAGGTATCACTTAAGTTACGGATTTGGAAACATGGTAGGTTGGTTTCTAAACATGTACCTGTTGTTTGAGGGAGAAACAAATAGTGTTTGGCAAAAATGTAACCAGCTTCAGCCATTCATTCCGGCACTCCTTCATGGGACTGTCTGGTGGGACATACAAGGCGTGGGGAAGGAAGGGTCAAGCTGGAAAGGGGATGCTGGGAGTGAGCTGAGGTACTTCCTGCCAGCACTGGAGTTACTTCCCAAATTCTCCCTTCCTCTTTTGGTCATTTGGTCAATGGTGTGTGTCACATTTCTGAGGGTACCCAGTAAGCAGTTGGGCTGTACATCATTATTACCCTGCTGCCTCTTTTATGACCTTGTTACTTCCACATAAATAGGTGATGAGTCTGGTTAGAAGAGAAGGCTTCACTCCTAATTCTACTGACTCCAAGAGCCCAAACCCAGAGTTTTTAAAGCAACCTCCAGGTTCAGCTGAGAAAAAAGTGTGATTTTTTTTTTTTTTTTTAGGAGACTGATTTGTGGTCTTGAACAGCATTTATCATATGTGCATAGATGTGGAAAAATACATTTTTTTAATCAAAAGTGCACTAACTTATTTAAAATGCAAGTGTGAGTGAATGTCTGTAGAGCATTATTTTAAGAGCAGGAGACTTTTTTTTCCTCAAGGTTTAAGGAATTAGAGCAAGTGTTAGCTCTGTCCAGTGTTCTGTACCCCGAAAAGATGAACAAAAATGTCCAGATACAGTTCTGGCTTCAACAGGAGCCACTCACATGTCCTGTTTTTTAGAGTTGGCTAGTAATTCTCTTGCCAAAAAAACAAACCCCGATTTTTAAGTAGTACTTAAGATGTTGTATAATGTCAAATACCTTATGGTCTCAAGCTTTCTAGTCTTTTATATATTGGAGCTGATGGTGAGCAGACATAGAGAATCTGCTGTTATTGTGAGCAGTCAGAAACCAACATGTCCACCGTGGTGCCTGGCTGTCTGTTGAAGTGAGAGGTGTGCAAGTGCGATGTTGCTCATATTTGAAGTAAAATGTTCCTAGTTTATCTGAAAAGATGTGGAAGAACACACTTCATCCCCCTGAACTTGAATCCAGGAGATGATTTTAGTAGTCTGCAAGGAAATGCAAGCTGAGGTGTGCTCAGGGTTGCACAGAGCTGGTGCAGTGAGTAAAGCTGTTGCAAAGAGCTCACCAACAAGGTGCCAGCACTAACCAGTGCACAAGGCTGCCTCTGGCATGGGCAGCGGTGGCTGATGCCAAAGGACTGGCATGGGAAGAGCTGGAGGTCAGGGGTAAGGTCAAGCCTGCTCAAGTGTAATAGAATTGCAATGACTATTGCATGCATTTAGAGGAAACTTTTTGTCTGCTGCTTCCTAGACAGACTATCACAAAACCTCACCTTAACAAAAAAGAACGATTTCACATTTTTGGATAGATTACTTGCATGATGGAGGAGGAAGGACGTCTGTGTCTTTATTGATTACGGGGTTGGCTTTCTGATCAATAAAAGTTTCATATACACTTGAGTGACGTTCACCTAAAGAGCCCATCCTTGAAGCCAGTCAGCACTAATCCAGCGGGATGGTTTCCCAGCACACGCGGTGTCCGTAACTCCCGCAGAAGGGATGGCGACGGTCCATCCCCCTCTGCAGTGGAGCTGCTTAGACAGTTCATTCATCAGAGTGGCTCAAAGTGGTTTCTGTACGGATGCAGGCACGGCCAAAGCAGGACTGCACCATGAAATGTGAGTAAGCATGGACCAAGTACAAACATAGCTTTCATTTACCATACAATTTCCATAAGATTCTACCAGGAAATCAAGAAAAAACCAGCAAAATCTCATTAACAGGGAAAAATAGAAGTGCAGGTAGGAAATACATTCATCTCATAAAAATTTGTAGAGGAACTCTGCTTCACTGACCCTTTGTCTATGGATGAATTTTGCCTGGGAAAAAAACCCATTAGTTCAGCTAAGTACCCCTGTTTGTCTTGACTGTAAATTATCTGAGCATTTTTCATAGCCATTAAGTTGGAAGGAAGTTCTTTGTTTTAAAAGGTAGGTGTTTTTCTGCTTTTTTTTTTTCTGTCTCAGTTTGGCTTTTATTTAGGGCAGTGGGGCTATTTTTATTCTTCTTTCAAGCCCCATTCATTTAGTCCACTGAAATTTAAATACAAAACTTATTGCAAGCTATATTTCTTGAGTAAACTTCTATCAACATATAGGCTTGAGCCATGTGTGGAAATCCCCATGCCCTGTTTCCCAGGCTTAGCAGCACTCGTAGGAGACAGGACTTAGGGTTTTGGCAGTCTTCCTTGGGCCATAAGACCAGAAGTCAAAACAAGCAAATAAATATGACAAGGAAATGTTGCAGAACACAAAGCCTTGACAGGAACACTTGTAGTAGAGGAGCAGACACAATAATACTATTTGCCTCCAAGAAAAGGTGTTTTGAGTTAATGTTATTCCTCATGGTCTCTGCCTGTAGGAGAGGGATTTTAGCAGCTCTGGAGGCAGAGGCTGAAAGGGCTAGTGGCCTTTTGAAGGGGGATGAGGTGTTTGCTAAACCCTTGTTTTTTCTACAGGTGCACTGGGAATCATTGTCTGAAGTATTGCATTTACTCTTAAAATGGCCCTTCCCTTTTCATGACATAGATGCTCATTTGGCTGGTTCATTCCCTCCTGGCTCCTCAAAAATTGTAAAAATTAGTACTAATGAGACTAGTCCAAAGTATTCACCTGGCACCTGCCTTGCATTTCTGTGTGGTGGCGTTAGCACAAGCATGTGGACATGAGCAGACATGCATTGACACAAGCATGTGGGCAGGGGACATTTGCAGAAGGGACATAACCATGCAGTGAAAGCAGCTAAACCCCTCCATGGCTGGCTGGAAAATTCTGTGGGCTCCTGGAGGAGAGGTTTACTCAGGCTTAGGTTTAGTTTTGCCTTGGTTGCATCATGCCTGAATATTCGCTCTTGGTGGAGAGCAAGATAAGTACGTGTCCCTTCAGCATTTTATGAAACAAAGTAATGCAGATATCTATAAGTGAGACATGACATGAAGCGTACAGATAGTAAGTTTGGAATAGTTCTGGGAGTTAAGAATTTACATGTCTTTATTAATTATTAGATGTTATTAGTGAGTGACTAAGGAACTGGGAAGCTCTAAGCGTTCTTTTGAAGTAGTGTACCCAAATTAGGCTAAATAAATAAATAAATCTAAAAATGTTGGGGAATGTCTGCTCTAATGAATTTTCTAAATACACAAATCACACTTATTAAATCAGTGGATCTTTTAACTGTAAAAATATTATTACTGTTACACTAGGGAAATCCATTCAGAATTATAAAATATTTGGAAACTCTTTCTATGTTTCATTTCAGTGGAAGGGTTGTACATTTAATAGGGGGGAAAAAAAAGAAAAAAAGTATGCTTTGGGATAAAGTTTTAAAAGCCAGCTTTCCCCCTTTCTTTGTGTGTGTGTGTCAGTTTTCAATAAGAACTGTGTTTTCCTTTCAGTCTTGTTTAAAATAAACTACACTTATAACAAGATGTTGAAATTTCTTTATGGTATGTTAGCACTAAGGACAGGTTGTTAAGGGGTTATAAAAAATATTAGTTTCCACGTTATGGTGGCTGTGTTGGTTTTTCTGCAAATTAAATTTGATGCTACAAAGGGCTATATGTGATACATACAATTTTCTCTCCCTCATTGTAATTTCTTTCACCTTAATGCGGCCAGCAAAGCCTGTCTTTCTGGTAGAAGAATCTCAGCTGGAGAATTCCCCTCAACCTGTGTAATAAAGTTCTGCAGTAGAAAAGTGTGGGACATCCACTCACGTGAATCAAAAGGAGGAGACAGGATTCTCCATGTATTAGCTTTACTCCTGCTTTTATTTACCCTTTTTGTCTCTATTTCACTTTACATTTTATACCATTTGCGTGTTCCTTCATCAAAACATTTAAGCTCACGTACAAATACGAGATGTTACTGTCACTGTTTAAGAGGCAGTACAGAAGAATATATTGTTTTATTATTAAAATACAGTTTATGAACCAGAAATGATCATAGATGCAAATTTATACTTTGCACATTTTTTTTCTTAATAAGAATATGTATATTTTCATCTGGGGAGAAAGCAGCATTAAAATGAGCGAGCCTGGGGAGTATTGCCACACACACACAGGCGCACACACACACACACACGCTTGCATACACAAAAGAGCCACAGTGAGAGACTGCTGGAGAAACAAACTCCTACCGACGCCTGGTGAAAGCCTGCGCCTGCTCAGGCAGGGCAGCGCTTTGCTGCTTGGGCTGGCCAGGGCCTGAGCCCCGGCGCTGGCCTGGGACGGCAGCGGACTGCGAGCACTGACAGCCTGATGCGCTCAGCGTCTCAAAACTTGGCCTTTCTGAGGAGGGGAAAAGGGGGGAATGACTCTACTCACCAGATGGGATTTTTCAAGCCCTCATAGCTCTAATTAAAATGGCTGGTCAGGAAAAGCCTTCTCTCTTTTTCTTTTTCTGTGCTACCTATGCTGCAAACATAGTTCACCAGTGAAACAACTTCCAGGTTTGAAGGATTTGCAGTAAAAATTGTTGTATTTTTTTAGGCTGAGGTGTGGAAATCTGGTCAAAGACTTCTTTTCAGCTTTGATTAATAGTCCTGGGTACTGAATAGGGTATTTGTGGAGGGGAGTGTGATGCTAAACAAAGTGTTTGGTACAGCAGCTCTGCTCCTGCTGGAGCTCACTGCAGCTGGGATGAGGCCTTTAGGCATAATGTAGTAAAACTGGCTTTGAAGAATTATAAAGTAAGAGACTAAACTTGTTTAAGACTAGAGTTGGTTGCATGCTTTACCATTTCATTGCTGTCCCTCAAGGTAGTTGCTTGCTGTTTAAGTAATTTTCTGTTCTTTTTATCATATTTGCAAGTGTGAATTTTTTATTGGCATTAAACTCTCTACCTCAAACCTAACTCTGAAAGTTGGGGTTCTTTGTCATCTGGAACTGCTCAGATGCTGTGAAATGGGAGCTGTTGCCTTGGCCTCTATTGGGTCTGGTTGAAATCAATAGTGGAAAAATACCTGTGAAGTGGAACTTGAGTTATGGTGATGATGAGAAGAGCTGGAGAGCTGACATCAGCTCCTTGCCAAAGGGAAGGGAAAGGCTACCTGCTATCCATGGCAGGAGCGTCTGAAGGGATGTGGCTCTTGGTCTGCCCACAGCAGGTGGGACAATGTTGGATGGATTTGGCTAAGCAGAATGCGGAAGGGTGATCCCTGTTAGCAGCAATGGGGAGCAGCCTGCAGTTTGAGGCAGGGTGTACTCAGTCTGCTGGTGTACCTAAATCTCTATGTGCTTTACCAGAGCAAGAGGTAGTGTAAGGAGTTATGGCCCCACTACTCATCTGCAGATCCTAGTTATCTACTTTCATTCTTCCTTGGTTTGGTTCCTGTTTCTATATACATAGATTATTTTCAGAACATTCCCCTTTCTTTGTGTCATTAGCCTGTGTTAGATGTTAGCCTTTCAGCATTCCCATTAGGTGTCTGAATACAGGGCCAGCATACCTAAATTTCATACCTAAATTTATTAGGTGTCCTGCTTATAGAGAAACTTTACAGCCCTAATGTAAAAATAGTGCTCTTCCCCATCTTTCCTCTGCCTTTTTTTTCTTTTCTTTTCTCATCCCAAGAGAAGCAAAGTTTGCAATAAATCTGACTTGGTGAGACCTTGCATTCTCTGTGCAAAGCCCAGTATTTGAATTTCATGATGCTTTGACTAGGTTTTGAAATTTCATTTCATTGTAGCCTTTTTGTTATGTTCAGGAAATAGTCAAGGCATCCCTTTGGCCTGTGCCATCCCTCCAGCTGAACTCTGCTATGCTGCAAGTCTCGGGTCTGCTGTCTTCCAGCACACAGCCTCACGTGTTTGCAAACATTGTCTTGGGTGGTGTCAGAGACTGAAATATTATAGTTTATGATTTAAACATTTTCATGAAGGACTTTTAAAACTGTATTCCAAAAGCTGCAGAGAAGACCAACACACCCTGAATGGGGCCCTGACTGAGGCCTGACACCACTCGCTGATGGAGATAAGATAAAGTAACAACTCAGGGCTGGGGACATTCACTGAGCACAGGCTTAACACCTCCAAGATGAGGACCACAGCCCAGGGCTATCAGCTGCCAGGCTCGAACAGACCCTGGAACCAAAGAGTGGAGGGAGGAGAGACTTTGGGTATCTTGGAAAAGCCTCAGGTCAGAGGTGCAGTGACTGCCCATCCTCCACTGTGCAGAGGAGCTCAGCTGAGGGCTCTTCACTGGGAGGGGGAAGCTTATCCACAGCAGGAGGGGGTGACATGGCCCATCAAAGGATGGCATTTCTAGCAGATCAAGGGGTCACTTCACAACTTGCAAATTTGACTCATGGACTTGAAGTCCTGGACATGAATTGTAGAGGTGTTAGTCTTCCCTTTCTCTACCTTCCTTGCTTCAGTTTGGTAGAGTTTTGGCACGTATGTGTTTCTGTCATCCAATTCTGCTACAAATGGAAAAAGAGTATTTAAACCCTTGGTTGCTGAAGTAAAATTTATGATTTTACGAGCAATGTGGAAAATGCTGGATTCACCTGTTTTGTTTCACTTGAGCTTTAAAGTGTCTGCTTACTCATAGTAGATCTACTTTTGAAGAAGGTGCAAACACTATGGTGACAGTTGCCTTAGAAATGCATATAACAGTGCAGAGAGGAGGGTGCCCACAGGCAGATGGTGCTTGCTGTCCCCTGGCCACCCTGCACCCCATCTCCTTCTGTATCTCCACCTCTCTCACCACCTCTGCTCTGTGCCCCCTGCCTGCGTATGGTGTGGGCTGGGGCTCAGCCCAACTGGGGCAGGTGAGGGCAGGGATTCTGGGTGCTCCCATTAATTTTGAGTGAAGCTTATGGTGGGTGGTGGGTCTGGGGGTGCAGAATGTCAGTGGGAGCTCTGTGCCAGGCAGGAATGGGACATCAGCAGGGTGGGTTGCTTGAGCTGGGTGGGGTGCACTCCACCAGTTTCACGACCAGGCAAACTCCAGGCAGAAAAAGCAGAAGAAAGCTCTAAATTCCTGAACGTTTCACAGATTAAATACCATGTATTGCAATTAAAAGGAAAAAAAAATCCACCCTGCCCTTTGGGGATTAACATTCAATGACAAACTATAAGAACCATCAGTAAGAGTATTGATCCCAAACGTATCATGGGGTGTCTGCAGGCTCAGTTTTAAGAAATACAAGCTTAATGTATTTTATGTATAAGATGTTGATCTTGACAGCAACCTGAAACACTGACTGCATTTTATTGCACCTAACCCTCGTATTTATTTACATAATAGATTTGGATGGAAAATATCTGTCTCCAGTGAAGTATGTGAATTAGAAACACAAAAACTAAATATGAGCACTGGGAATAAATACACCCTGACTTGTGAGTCAGGTATGCAGTCTGTGGGAAAGGCTGTGATTAGCCATTATGTATGTCCTACAGTCTTTCTTGTCTCACCGAGATGAGATTTTTATTTACAAGGCTCCCTTTCTCTGGTTGCAGTTCCATTAAGTTTTGCTGTAGCGTTGGAAGAGGCAGGCCCGTTAGCTGCACACAGATTTACTGTGCGAGTTTAAGCTAATGGATACTTATCAGGCAGGCTGTATTTGGTGATCGTCCATCATTTGCTCATTAAACAGTGTATCTAAGTGATTCTCATTTCCTCCCTGCCATGTCTGGAAAGGAGGAAACTAGACACATTACGATGGAATATTAATGTCCTGGAGGATTTAGCCACCCATAATTAGATCTCCTTTGCATAAACCTGCTAGTGCTACCTTATTTTGTTGTTTGTCTTGTTCTTCTTAATCACCTTCACATCTTTTTCTGTTCCTAACGATCTTTTTTTCAGTTTCCCTTTGTAATTCTGTCCCATTTGTCTCATCCTTCTTCTTTTTTTTTTCTTTTTTTTTTTTCTTTCTTTCTTTTTTTCCTTTTCCTTGACCTAGTGAGCACAGCAGTCTGGGTTTCCCCACTCCTCCCTCCTTCACACAAAAAGGCTGACTTTGCCAGCAAAACCCACAGTCTCTGCCAAGCCCTATTACTGACTTTGGAGAAAAGCAGCTAGAGAACTTGTGCAAATTTAGGCTCTGAACTCGCTAAATAAGCCATGTCAGTAAACCCTCTTGTCTTATTCCCTGGCCTGCTGGCTCATGAAAGGACTAATACATAACGGCCCTATTTAAGGTGGAAAAAACCCTTGCTGGCTAAGGGCCACCGATGGCTGGATCAGCTGCTCATTCGGGAGGGAACAAGGAGGTGGCCCTGGAGCTGTGAGCAATTGTGCTGAGGACCATGCATGGTTCCCATGGGGGATCCCAGGATTAGGACATGGGCAAGGAATACACCATTGCCTCTCTGGGGATGCCCTGGTGTCCCAGTGCTCCTTCCCACCAACCACCAGAGCCAAGTGTTACTAAAGCTGAATGGAAATGATCACACAAACAAGCAAAATGCCTTGTAAACATGGGGAGACCTGAGAGGAATCCTCTGATGAAGTTGATTTTCTAAGGGGAGTAAACTGGCTCAAGTGGCTGCTATAAAGCACACCCAGAAGCTTCTGCCAGGCACCTTTTTGCTCCTCTGAATGTTGGTAGAATGTTGGTATGAGGCACCAGGGGAATCTCCCTTTCCTTTCTAGCTGCAAGGTACTGTGAATACATTGGGATACACTCACAGGCGTCTATTCTCAGCTGACTGGCAAAGCCCCTCAAAACTTCCTAGTTTCCTGCTGAATGGGAAGGTTTTTCTGTGCACAGTGGCGGGAGAAAGCCCCAGCTGCTGACAAAGAGGGGCAGCCTGGCTCCTGGAGGAGGCGATGCCTGGCTCGGGGCCGGCTCTGCGCCCTGCAGCGCTCCCGGGCAGCGGCTGCAGCTCTGCCGCAGCGCCGCTGCATTTAATAACAAATGGGGCTGCTTCTCATGCTGCTACTACCCTCCTGCTGCAGATTTTTGTTTTGCAGACTCTTGTCTTACCGTTATGATGGAGAATCTTATCAGGGAACATCTAAGGTGGAGAGTGGGAAAGCCTTACAGCAAACTGAGAAGTGATCTGAACAGGAGGGGTTGGCTGGCTTCTGCTCAGAGTAGCCATTTCCAAACCTTTACCACTGCTAGTTGTGGCGGCAGCTCCCGGGGCTGTGCAGGACTAAGCCTCTCTGGGTAGCAGGCTCCGTGGAGCAGAGGTGTTCTCCTCTTTCAGTTTGAGGCATGAGCCTGTCCGCACCTCTCCAAAGGATGGGCTCTAGATGCACACGGAAAATACCAGGCTATTTAAGTGTAAAGGTTGTTAACACCCTTTGTGCTCCTGCCATGCCAAGCAGCTGGAAAGTGACTGCTTTGCAATCCCCGATCCACAAAGTTTTGAGCATCCTCAGCTCCCTTTGACTTTGTGGAAATGGAAGCTGCTCTGCATTTTGCAGGATTAAGAGGACTGTATCAAATCCCAGGCTGCCAGTGCTGTGGGATGAGTCGTGGCAGATGAATGGTGATCGGATGGGGCTATTCTGTGTCCTATGCTGATTTGGGAGCATGTAATTGCATATGATGGGAGGGATGGAGCAAAGGCTGGGTAGGACAGCTCAGAGTTTTGTGTCTGAAAGTGGCAAAGGAGCCTGAAGATTAGAGAAGATCACGGCGCTCCTGTGTGCGAGTACCGATAGCTAGGGCAGGAAAAGATGTGATTAATGTGTGACTGGCTTACAATGCGGCTTGGTGCTGGAGTATTTCTCTAGAGGGAAAGCTGTGAGTCTTGACACGCACATTACAGCTAATACACAGGCATCAGTGAGATTTCCCTGGGTTTATCTGAGAGTTCTGTCACCAACAAAACCTAAAAAAATCCTCCAAATTAAAAAGTAGCACCAGCATTTTGTGCATTCAAGGTATTTTGTGCCTGGTGTTTTCTAAGGTTGCTGGCAGGTGAGGGAGTAGCCGTGATCCTGAATGCAGTGCTTGGTAACAGCCCTGATTCAGGAAAGTTCCCCCCATCAGCTGTGGGACATGCTTCTAACCCATTAGATTTCTTAGTAGTTCCTCACACTCTCACAGTTCCTGATGTTTTAGTTAGCGTACTATGGTGTTTTTATATTATGGGAAGTGTTAAACTGGTCCTTGTGGTCCTTGAAGCCTGTGTAATAGGATAAGGGAGCATACACATGCCATCTCAATTACTGAGGGGCTGTTGCTCACTTGTAAAGCTTGATTGCATCTAGAAATCAACATTTGGTGCAGAAGCATCTTACTTTGATAAGGTTAACTTCTTTCCTGGGAGTGATAAAGTGTTAAATAAACACTGTGACTGTGAATGGAGTTCAGGTAATGGTAGCCCCATAAATAGATATTCTCACTCTTAGGGGAATGGATGCTGAATCCTTTCAGAAGTTTCTCTGAGCACAAAGAACTGAAATCTTTGAGCCTGCAGCACTCATGACCTGGCAATTAAATAAGCATCCTTCGAGAACATCTGAGACGAGCGGGCAAAATGCAAATATTTGGCATGTACAGGAGTGCTGTATTGTGATGTTGCCACTGCCCACAGTTCTTCCCTATGTCAGCTGTGTGCTTGTTCTCGCTCTTGCATTCAGGCCCCACAGTCAGCTGGAGCAGAACAGGGGTCTTCTTCAGACATGACAGCAGGGAGTCCTCCTGTGCTGGGGCAGAACAGGGAGGGGAGGCAGATGCATCCTTCTGCTTCCAGCAATGACGTCCCTGAACCAGGCCTCAGGTGGGCAGTCCACAAACTTAACCATCTTTTGAGCTGACTAACAATAAGAATTTCTATGCTGCCAGACCAAGGCTATTTTTAAATCAAACCCAGGCTTCCTGAAGGGTATCAGCTTCATAGATGCCCCTAGATTTCAGCAAAGACACGGATGTTTTAGCAGGCACATGCTTTGCTGAGTTTCCTATAACTATCTCAGGATCATCACCCTGAAGGATGTAGCTAAAAAAGTCTCTGTTTGCAGTGTTTTATCTCTGTGTGCTGGCAAATACTATGGATCATTTAGAAAAGAGAAGGAAAAAAAAAGTTAATGCTTTAAAAATAGAAATATAGTGCTGTGAGTGTTGATATCAAGCTGTAGTACTGGACTTGGAAACTTTTTCTTGCCCATTTTTTAAAACAAACTCCATAGCGATTTTGGCATGAAGAGTTCATGTGTGCCCTCTCTGTTGCTCAGCGTGTTGCACCTTGAGTGTTGTGCCAAAGATACAGTAGAGTAGAGTGGGACCAAACTTTTGTCCTCTTGCTGTACTGTCTCTGTATTACTGAAGAAGTAAAACTATGCATTTCCAAAGCATTTTAAGCTGATAATTCATATGGAGAGAGCAGATAGAGACCAGAGTAAGAGTGTACTTGCATAGCAACTTCTTTGTTCCAACCATGGCTTAATGTGCAGGCATTTACACCATGTAAATTGGGCAGAAAATGAGCTGAGTTTTTGAAAGAAAATGGGAAGAATACAATTCAGCAGAAAACCATGTGAAGTGCATGTGTGAACATTCTGCCCACAGCTTAACATCAGTGATTTTGTGCGTCTTCATTTTCAATGCCTGCTATGAAATGCCTCCAAAATTTCAGGAAATGCTGAGCCTTCACTATCCTGCTGCCAGGATTCTTGAAAAGTAGTTAGAATTGATACAAGATCTCTAGTTGCTTTGGAAAATCATGGTTCTCTGTCTTGAATGATGCTGCTGTTTTCCTGTGGTTTTCCCAAGCTGCAGTGTTTCAGGCATGTGGGTGGCTCCTGCCCATGCTGAACATCAGCCTTGTGGACTTTGGTGTCCACACATTCAGAGTGATTAACTAGCACAGATGGAAGTGTCTAGACCTTGACTTTGATAATTATGTCTAGCATGTCTCAGAAAATGTATTTTCCTGCTAATGAAATGGGAATTATTCTTACTCTGCTGTGTATTTTGAGAGCGATTTTGTTGAATGATTTGTACGTCTTCCCTGGCTTTGTTTTGCCCATTACCACAAGTTAAGTAACAGCATCTACAAAGTGAGTGTTGATACACGTGGTCACCTGAGCCAACCTAAGTTTCAAGGAATGATGACAAAAATATTAAGAAACTGAAAATTCAGCTTAAGTGAATCTCTGAGTAATATTATGGACTAAGGGTGTTTTTGACTTGGTTCTCAAATAGTGAGACGTGGAAATCCCTTCACAGCCATAGCAGCCAAATCTGTTCTGGGTCCACTATGCCCTGCCACAGAGGGCTCACCAAGTCCTAAGGCAGTCCCCGGGGGGCCTGTCCCCAGCTGGGGGTCTGTGGGACTCATCTGCCCTCTGTGCACAGCATCATGTCCCCATATCTCCAACCAGCCTGGGAAGCCTCCTCCTGCTTCCCTATGACTCCAGCAAAGACGTGCTACTGAGAGCAAATTTCAGCTGCGAATGCTTGGCTGTTGAAGTTGACTTTAGGAGGATGAAAACATTATATTTCCTTCTGACTTCCATGGCTTCTGCTCACTGCTGAGGTTGAGGAAAAGCCAACAGTGACACCACTTCAAATGCTGGCTCCTTAAATAACCATTTATATCCAGAAGATTAGGGCAGCCACAGAGGAACCTCTCAGCTCTTGGTTTTATGCCCATTATGGAGAGGGAGCAGAAGCACATGGAGTTTAGTGCCTCCTTACAATTGAACTTGGTGTCTGTGACAAAGCCTGATCACCTATTTTTTGCTTCTGCTTCACAGATGCCATTTTCCATCAAACCTTTGGGGCTTCTTATTGGGTGTATAGACACAGTCTTTTGGTCTTTTCTGGATGTGGCTGCTTTTGCTCCTTGTTTCTCTCTGCCTCCTGTCTAGCTGGATGGATGGATGGGTGGATGGGCAGGTGAGGATTAAGTGCTTGAGTCAGTTGATACTGCAATCAATTCCTCTTGGAATAGACTTGGCTGTTACTTTTTCTTATGATTTAGCCTCTGAAAGACGATATTTGCTTAAAAGAGTTAAAGGAAAAAGGAAAAAGTAAGGGGAAAGGTGGTGGTAGTGTTGTGAGCAGCAGCTGCAGGGCGATGTGTCTGTGCTTAAGCTCAGGAGGCTCCATCCCACTGGCCTCCTCTTTCCATGGATATGCAGCACTGTCAGCTCTGTGGTGGGTCTGTGCAAGTAGAGGGGGAGAACCTGAAACCATGACTACAATAATATAAAGTGAATTTCAGTGCTGTTGTCTCCACGTGTAAGTTCTCTGTCCCCTTTTCAGTCATTAGGGAGCAAAGCAAATTAATGCCAACAGAGGCTGATTCAAACCTTTGCCCTCATTTAAGGGATTCCAAAAACCATGGTTTTGTTACGTGCTGGAGCCAGCTGCCCTAGAGCAGCTCAAGGACTGGAGCAGTCTTTGGTGTTTGACCAACATGAAAGTCAGTGTGCTGCTAAAATTGTCAATGACCAGTGCAGATCCATATACTACTCCTTGACTAGAACCAAATTTATCTCTTTTATGTATTTTTAGCAGACTGGGTTTTTTAAATCTTTCCAAGACAAAATGTAAAGAAAAAATAAAAACCTCAGCATAAAAGTAGTAATATAAAAAACTCTCCAAGCAAAACAACCAAAAAGCAGTCAAGGATAAAATAAAATTAAAACATTCCCCTTGTCTGTTTTGAGTCAGGTACATGAATTTCCAACTTGGCTTATTTAGTTTTAGAGCAAAAACCCTCCCAGGTGTATATAGATTTTGATGTTAAAATGAGACATGCACTTGTGTAAGACTGAAATGGTATTTTGGATAACTGTGTCCAGAGTTTTTCTGTTATGAGATGGGTCAAAATGGGAACAAGATGGTGGCTTACAGAGCACAAAATGGTGGGTGAGCCCTCAGGAGGGAGCATGCACCAGCCAAGCCGCCTCTGCCACCATCAGGGAATAGGACCAATAATGGCTTCAATAAGCTTCTAGCTTTGCCTCTTGTTTTTTCTTTGTCATTCTCGAATTTAATATTATGTGACATGGCCTTTATGCTAACATAGACTCTGAAAAAAGTCTAACCAAGTCTCAAGTATAATTTCTCTGAAGAAACGGCTGAATTTCGTGCTTCTCCGTTACTTAACACACAGATTTAAGAAAACCAGAGTGGTTCTCCTCTATGGAACACATATTTGTTTATGGTTTGAACACAAAGTTACATTTTTCAAGGCACTGCCTATGTAAATTATATTCTCTGTTCCTAATGCCATATGATGCTATCACTAACATCAACTTGATGCCAGAATTCCACAGTGGATGGGGGAAAAACTGCGATGAAAGCATAAAATCAAGACTCTTGTGATGCAAATGTTAGTGTTCACTGGAGCAGGTTGGCCTGAGCGTACAGGGCTGGTCAACAGAGGTTGTGCTTGTGGCCTTGCAATATGGTTTGGATTCCAGTTGCAGAATTCTACAGAATGTACATTTGAATCCAGCATAACATGGGTGAAAGGGTGAGAGATTGTTCAGTGCATGGACTAAATAATTTTAATCAGAAAAAAAAGACTTATAATTTAGGTTAGTTTGGTGTCAGGGTGACAGAGTGGGCAGGTGATGATGATAAATTTTTGCAATTCAGAAGAAGAGTTTCTGCAGTTATCACTTTCAAATGCCCATTCTGATATTAGTGTAACTACCACTGTTTTCAGTAACAGCAGGATCAGGCACTTTTTTACCCAGCTTGTTGTTGGCTGTTCTCTTAGTTATTTTTAAGAATGTAAGAATCAAGTGGTTTTTATAATTCTTAACAGGCAGAAGGTTTTAGCTACATCACTTGCAAGTGCTGAGCATCTGGCTCTGACAGCTTTCCCAGCAACAACAAACCTTAAAAGCACTTATTTGTGACTGCCATATCACAGAACGTGGTTCTATATCAAAATAGTATTTTTTAATTCTGAAAAACTGTGAAGATATTACTGGGTTCTGAATATGGCTGGTATGTTAGTATGTTAGGATGACATAAGCCAGGCAATTTTCCCTTCACAGGACAGTTCTTTACTATGATCTGTTGAAACATTCATTTCAAAAACAACCTCTATATTTACAATGGCAATTTTGCACATGCAAGTTGTAAATGTACAGAATTTCAAATGTGAACATTTACCAGGTAGTGGTGTTTAAACATCTATTAAAATTTCATATGAACTTACTGCTGCCTGTTCAGGAAGAAACTGCAAACACAAATCCCATATTTAGGTTAAAAATTAGAAAAAATCTCTTTAGTAAATTTCTATCTTATGAATTATTTTATAGAAAGCAGTAAGTTCTTTTTCAGCAGTAAAGAAGTCTGTTTTAATACATAATGTCATGCTGGACCTAGTTTTCTGATGACTTTGCTTTCCAGTTGGTTTGTTTTAGCAATCACAACTTATTTTTATTCTTTTTCAGTTGAAGAGGGTGAATCTTCAGATTTTTCTTTGACCTGGGACTCGTCAGTGACTCAATCAGGTAAATATTTTAGGTTCTTCTGATTGCAAAAACTGCCAGAAAGCTGCCAGGCTTTTTACAGGAACTGTATTTTGTATGTCACATTCCTGTCTCAAATCCAAGACTACCCACTGCAACACAATTTTTATATCAGTTCCATATGGTCAATAAAATCTATTACACACAGAGACTAATATACTCTTATCCTCCAGAGAGCCATTCTTTCTTCTTGTGGGCACACTGAAACGGGTTGTGATTTCTCCAGTATAACCACTTTGAAGTTTTCTGCAATGGGCACTGTTACACATTCATTCCAATCTAATTACATAAAAGTTGCTTTAATAGGAATTTTAAGCATCGGTCTCAACTGGAATGTGTGTATTTCTCCTCTCAGAGGAAATTGGAAAGTACTGTCAGGGCTGGAGAATAAAAGTGGTACATCGCCATGGTAGAAAGATTTAAAATTTGAACGAGCTTTTGGTCTGCTTGACAGTAATAAACATGTGTCTGAGGCTTGTTCATCTGTGTTAGGTCAATAATTTGAATAAGGAGAGGCCCAAGAAACTGAACAGGATAAATCAAGTTTGTCTGTGTAATATGTATTGGTAATACAAGCATGAGGATAAATGTCAAATTAGATTGTGTTTAAAGTAACTAGCCACATCTCAGTCACTGTGCCCCATGTAAAGATATTTTGCTGCCTGTTTTTAACATTTATGAGATGCTTAGAATAATTTTGATTTTGAAGCCAGTAAGTCTATTTCTGTGCTCTCTGCACATTGGACTGTGCAATGGTATTCTCTTAAAAGCTCACCAATGACATGAAAACAGCTCAGAAACTGAGCAGTAATGTGAAAACCAACAATGATGTTGCATTCCCGGTTAGATGGGTAAGAGTCACAGGGAAACTGGCTCCCAGGAGACACTTTGCTACTGAAGTGAGCATCTGTCTGGTCTCGAAGGCACAAACTGCCTTTGCATGGCACTTCGTGGCCTTTCACTTTGTGCCCACTGTGCTCTCAGTTGCACTGGGTGCATCTTCTCTGGGCACTCTGGCTGTTTGGAGGGGTTTGTGTTTTCACTAGTCTTTGATAGCAAATATTGCTGCTGCTGCTGCTGCAAACCCCCAGCTGTGATGTCAAAGGCCCCTTTGTGCCTGGAGCTAACGGTGCATGAAAAGAGCGCTCGCCAGCTCTCTTGCTTGACCTTCATCTCAAACAGCAGTGGAGTGGAGTTACCGGTGTTATCTATCACGAGTCTTGAAGTGTATTAAATTCAAAATAGGTTAAGGTTCAAAACAATGACCAAAAAAAAAATTTCTGTGCACAGCAGAGTTAATTTGGGATTTCTGTTGGTGTTAGTGACTATGCCTTAAGTAAAAGACAACCGTGGAAGGCTTTTACCAAATTAGTAGAGTCTCCATTTTTCTTCATTTACTCCCACAATTATAGCTCTCATTCAAGATGTCGGATGTGGGATAGAATGTATTGTATGCATGATTTATGGCAGCTTAAGGAAAATGTGTGTTAATTGGGGGATTTTTTTCTTAATACATTTAGCAGCTACAGATGTCAATCTTGTATGTGTATAAAGATGTAATACCATATCCTGTCAAGACAGGATGCAGTACATGAGACACAAGTTGCAGGCTAGAATGTGATTGAGGAACTACACAGAAAAAGCTTAAAAAGCCCAAGTTTGTGGTGGTGTGGCTGCGTGAAGTCACTGGCTCTTGTGTGGTGTGGCTCCACAGCTATATTCAGTAACTGAAACCAGTCCCTCAGTCCCAGTGTGCGAGACTTTCATTATGTTCTTTTATGATCTTCCTGTTTGCATTAGCTCCAGTAGTGTGATGTTGAAGTTCAATAAAGGGTGAAAAAACATGCTTCAATTTCTTGTTTCATGCCCCTTCCTTCCTTGGCCCAAAATGACAAAATTGCCTCCCCTTCTTTGACTCCCCCAAAAGAAAAAAAACCCAAAAGGCCAAACCTGGGACTTGTTAACTCTGAAACATTTGCCAGATGTTTCAAATTAACATATTTCTCTCCCTTCTTCTCCTGTATGTGTTTGTACATCTCTGTGTGTGTGCAAACACATACAAAATGACTTCTGAAAAATTCTACTGGCACTCTGCACAGCTGCTGTGGGCTGGGGGAGTCATGGTCCCAGGGTTGGGTGGTATGTAGGAACAGCAAGAGCTGTTACCGGTAGAATATAAACTTTAAACTTTTTAAAAATATATACTTATATTTTTCTACTAGCAAAATATTTATATAGGTGCATCTGTGGGGACAAAAGGAGCTTTTGCTGCTGTATTTTATTTTGTTCGTCTAACCAGTAGAAGCCATTCTGGAAATTTTTTCTGTAAGCACGAGCTGAGTCTGCATTCATGGGTCTTGTCCAGGTGGCTGTGATGACCATGGTGTGCCAAATGTCCAGGTGGCTCTGATGTCCTTGGTGTGCCAAACATGGAGCTCCAAGCTTGGTGTCTCCTGATGGGGCTTCTCTGCCCCTGACACGTACTGAGGGTGCACAGCCTGTGCATTCCTGACCAGATCATGGCACTGGGCAAGGGGCTGCTCATGGGAGCTGCTTAGTGCAGCCCATGGAAATTTGGCTGTGAACACCATGGTAACGGAAATGCTGTGCTCAGATGGGTCTGTGTGGTGATGGCTTGGTACAGGACCATCCTTCTTTCTCTGGCAGAGTGTGTGCACAAGTTGCTGTCTTCTCTCATGTAATTGCTTGTTCCTGGTGAAACCTACAAAGGCAAAATGCTTTGCAGGAATCCAACCCATGGTGTAGTTGCACTGAGGAATTTATTTCAGTGCTTCAAATAAAGCTAGAAATAGTGTATTTTTTTTTTTTTAATGACAACAACTTAAAGGCTGTACTTAATAACTTAGACAATCAAGAAAACATAGACGCAGAGGCTACCCTTGCACCAGGGTGAATAATCTGAGTCTCCATTAGTCCTGTTTAACAATGGGCATATAGCAAATTTCCTTCCTCTTTAAGTTTTGTAAACATTTTTTCCTTAATGTAAAAGGAAGAAAAAAAGCTTTTCCTTTCCTCTCTTAATCCAAGGACTTCGTTTGTTGTTAAATAGATGGTCAGGAGTGTTTTGCTGTGTAAGAGGCAGTGATGTTTTCTGTTCTAGAGGAGCTGTGTATCTGAGTACTCCTTCCCCTGTTTTCCCCCCCCCTTAACAGCACATGCAGCTCTTGCAGCCTGTCTGTACTATTCCAAAAGTGTCACTGGGGGTGGACTGGGCAGGGTTGCTGGGGGCCAGGCAAGTGCCCACCTCTGCTCTGCAAAAGGAGTTCTAGCTGCTTCGAGGCCAAGATGAAAATAAGATTCAAGACTTGCAAAACAAAGGTCCGGTCAGACAATGCTGCATTTCTGTTGCAATACATCACAAGGGTATTATCTTGAGGAGCAACAAGGGACATTTTAAAGAAGTAAAAAGTCTTAGTAAATATATAGAGAATTTAAGGCATTTTAAAGACCTATGAAAGCATTTTATATGGGAGTTGCTGGGGAGTTTCTCATTAGCCTGACTGTGAGGCCCCAGGGAATCTTGGCTGAATTGTCTGGGGCAAACAGAGCAGATTCTGTCTTCTCCTCAGGAGCCTGCAGACCTAAAAGCCTAATTTTTTTGTGTCTGCTTTTGAGGTAGCTGAAGGTATCTTGTTTTTCTCTGCAGCAATGTGTTACAGTACTGATCAAGAAAGAGTTTTGGAAATAGGGAACTGTGGACTGTGGTCTCAGTTCTGGGGACAAATAGCACTGGTTTGTCTCTGTGCTCAGGTGTTTGCAGAGCATGGGTGTTCTTTGCAGTGTTTGCAACAGGAAAGGCCTCCCAGTGCCCAACCATCCATTAGCACATAACATTAGTGTAATTCAATTATAACATTCCAGAAATCATAAAAATAAATTACAGGTTGGTATTCCCCGCTTTCCCCATTAGCTCCAAATTTCCTGTCCCTGCCACTGAGCTCGCAGCAGCAGCTGGGCACACGTGTGAGGGACATGTTAACACAGCACAGCATGGGGGAAAAAAACCAAAACACAACATTTTAGGACACAGATATTTGATGTTTTTCTGTTAAGATTTCTCCCCTGTGCTTTTTTTTATACAGTACACTGCTTTAGATTTTTAATTGTCTTCTGCAATTTCTTTTGAAGTTTCCCTCCTTTAAGGGAAAGAAAAGGGGAAGCAGCAGCTTTTCAGAAATGAACCACAAAATAAAACCACTCTGTGGTCACTCCTTTTCCTCTCTCTTTTGCTTTGCATGGCATCTTCCAGCTATATAAATCAAAATTTTCACTTGGTATCTCTAGAAGAGCAGCATCTTGACACAATTTGGAGACTTATTTTTTCCACAGGGCTACCAGAGCCCATGCTGGGGTGTTTTTAATGCTGTCTCTGCTGCTTGGGGCTCGCGTTGCTTGTTCCCTCCTGGCTGTTCCCTCTGTTCTCCTCCTCTTTCTGTCTTATGATCCTGGTGCTGCATTGTCTGTTCCCAGTGTTGAGGGTTTCTGTTCTCCTCTGTTTTGTAGAGTTTGGTTTAATTTTGGCTTCCTGGGGAAGCTGGGGTCTCATGAAGCAAACAGAGACTCACTGCCACAAGTATTCTTGTCTTAACTTTTTCCCATTTTCTGCTTATTGAGATAAATAACAGAAAATGTGTTCTCCCACCTTATCTTTCCCCTTGGGGAGGCCTGTTTTGCTTACGCAGCTGCTTGTCCCCTCAGCTTTCCTCCAGCACCCTGGGCTTGCAAGATCCACTGCCTGGTGCCCAGGACCAAGAACACCATCCTCACAGAGCCCCATCCCTTGTGTGGTGTCCCAGGATCCAGGGCTGTCCCTGCCCTCTGCCTGTGGACATGGGCTGTGTCAGCAGCAAGTCAGGGTGCTCAGAAGAGAGAGACTCCACAGACACCAAACTCTTTTTCCCTATTCCTACATGGATCGGATTTTTCTCATTTAAATTCTAAATGCAGAATGCTGTAAAACACAACGTGAAATTCCGTGATCTCTGTTGCAGAGCACTGGAAAGGTCAGTTGCAATTCAGAGCACATTAGAAACTTGATGTTTTGCAAGTACTCTGAAATTACCTGTCCTGAGTACCTTCACAGGCTCAGATATCTTCTAAAAGCTGATTTCATTGGTAAATCAGTATGAGAAGATACTGATTACACTGGGTAAGGATTTCCAAAGAAATAAATCTTTGAATTTAGCAAAAAAACTTAAGAGTCTTTGATAACTTTTTTAGTTGAATTTTTTTTTTTTAATATACTGTGAGATGTCAACTGGTTGGCTTTGCTATGTTGGTTTTACAAATGGCATCCTTGTCCCTGCCTTGACCTGTGAGATGCAGCCCAGTCAGTACAGTATAAGGTTCTCAAAATTTTAAAGATCTGCTCTGGAAGCATCCAGAACCGAAAAAAATGCAAACAAGAAATAAAGCTTGGAATGTTTGCAGCTCAGGTTACTGCATTCCCCACTTATTATAAGTTGAAATTTTATTTTCCTTGGTAATGTGTGGATTTTTACGGTGTCACATTGTAATGTGTCCTTTAGAAGAGAAAATAAAAACAATTCTCCTTTCCTAATTATAAAATTTATTTTTTAACATTAATATTTTACTATTACCAATATCTAAATATTTTATTAATATTTAGATAAATACTAATTTATATATATTTATATGCATATTTAAAGAAAGTACTTTAGATAGTGTTTTATCAAACAGAAGATGAAGCAATAGAAAGTGCCTGATACTCAGATAATGTGGTGGATGAACATCCTAGTCATTTTTGTACAAGATTTTTGTAGCTGGATAATACAAAAAGAAACAATATAGGTAGTTGTAAACCGTTTCCAGATTCCTCTGTTTGTAGGAGCTCACGGCACAACTCTGTTTCTGCAGTCATGAGGGCTTCCTGTGAGCAAGCCTCTGCTCCCAGCACTCCTGGGCTCCTGGGAAGCGGCATGTGAGGCTGCAGGAGGCTGTTGGCTGGAGTGACAGGGAGGTTCCCAGGAGTCCCTGAAGTCCAGCCAACATTGCACAGCTGTAGCACCTTCAGGGAAAGGAGAAGTATAAAAATGGGATTTGTCAGCGCACGCAGTGCAGCGTGGCCCCAACACGTGCGTGTGCCATGGAAACAGCCGCCCCGCCAATCTGCCCGGGCGTCTCTGGTGGAGCGGCGCCGTAGGTGTTCCCCTCTTGTTTGGGGAGGGAATCTCCGGCAAGAAGGAGCAATCTTCAGATGTGAACACAGCATGGGTGTCAGTATTTAAATTAGAAGCACACACCTGTGTATTATGGTGTTTCCTAGAAAATACTTACTATTAAAAATGTTAATTGGGAAAATTATAGCAATAGCACAGAGGAGGAGAATTAATTTCCATGCTACAAGTGGCGAGGAAAGAAAAGCTCATTTCAAAGTGAGCTATCGAGTGCTCCCCCTACCCCATCACCCACCCCTTGCCAGACTTTTTAAACAGACCAGCTTACCAGCATACATTGTCTTTAAAGGAAGCTGAGCAAGTGTAGTGCATGGCAGCATGTCCTTGGTGCCCAGCTTCCCAGTGCCTAAAGCCAGCCCTCCTAATGGCTACAAGCTACATCTGTAAAAGGGAGGATTTCTGGAGGCTGCAGGGTCACAGCCCCACCTGGCCTTGCAGATAAGGCCCCAAGGACTGGTGTGCACTGGGATGCCAGCAGTGCATCAGGACTGGTAAATGGGCGGCAAGCTTTCAGTTAAATCTAGGAGTATCTCTGGGTCATCAGGATAACCTCATCTGAAGTCTTGTGAGCTTGGTATGTGTGCTGGTGTGGAGCTGCTGTGGCTTTGGGGATGTTCCCATAGGGTCTTCTGCCAGCAGCATCCTGCCAGAGATACAAACATGCCACCAGCACGAAGGGTTGCATACTGATATTGTGAGGTGGGCAGGGAATAACAGGATTTTTGTCCCTGTGACAAATGGTGCTTTTTATTTAAAGGTGTGCCAGTTGGTACTTTATCTGGTAGGAGATTGTAACACTGTTTCATTTCCTAGCACTGACTGAAGGAGGTCAATCACTTTCGTGGGTGGATCATCAGGAGCAGCTTTCTTGGCTCTCCAGGGCTTGCTTGGTCTCCCCCAGGCATGAACATCCTGCTGAAGGATCTGCCATTGAGCAGGAATGAGCAGCGGAGGCGAGGAAGGCACAGCATAGTACCTTCCCATCTTCTTCATCTCTTCCTGTGTTTCTTTCAGTGGCACTACCTTGTTCTCCCTTGCTGCCCAAGCGAAGGGCTGTGATTAGATAACCATTTTTTGTGTTTTTGAATAAAAGTTGTACCTGTTGTTTACGATAACTTTCAGGGACACAACTAGGAGTAATGGGCTAAGGTGAAGCAAAGGAAATGCTGGGCTGAATATCAGGAAACCTTTCCAGGTAGTGTGATCTAATAGCCTGGTATTATCTGCCATTACTTTGGTAACTAGACTGGGCAAAGTGCTTGAAATTACACTGTAGGAATGGTCTTACATTAGCAGAGGGATGGATAAGATCACCTGATAAATCCTTCTCATCTCTAATTGATCCAATTCTGCTGCACTCTGGATTTGCTAATCTGCAGATTTGAGCAGACAGAATGGTCAGGCAAATTGTGCTTTCTAGAGCTTATTTCAGTAAATATTTTTATGTAGAATCTCAAAGCACTTTACAAATGCTAATTAAGCCCCCCAACCTAGTAGGAAGCCTTCCTTGTGCCACATATCCACACTACTTTGCATTATGCAGCATGCACAATACTGCAGGTTGACCTTCCCCAAAGGGCTCTGGCTTCGGAACTGATGGGCACTTGCCAGCCCATCTTGCTTTGAATAATTTCTGCAGGTCAGTGGCTTTGCTTTTCCAAATCTACCTTTCCTGGCTACTAGGAGTGGAAGAGGATGAAACCATACTGCCATAGGAAGCAATTGCAGTGGGTTTCACCTTTGTGAAAGCAGACAGCTGGAGAGTTGAACAGAAGCCTCCTGGTGAAAAATTTCTTTGGTTTTCACAGAAACTTGTTCTCCTTTGACTAGTTTATACTTTGCAGTTGTAACTGGTAGCTCAAAGCTTCCAGCCTGAATAAATGTAGAACAAGAATAGTAGAATATATTATGTTAGCCTGTTGTTTAAACAAGAAAAATCAATAAAATATAATGCCACAGTGGTGTGTGATAGCAAGGGCTGTCAGCAGGAAAAATAATGAACGCCAGGTTTTGTATAATTCTAACGCTGCCGGCTCCCCAGTCGGGAGCTCGTGTCGGACAGCGCATCCGAGCTCTTGCCATAAGGCAAAGTCCAGGGCAGTATCTCTGTCCATGGAAATCCCTTTTAAAGTAGCCCAGTCTAATAATTCCCGAACTGAGTTTTCAGGAACGGAGGTGCGCAATATGCTAAACTCACCTTTCCAGACCAGTTCGACAGCATCGTTTTGTGAGCCGCTGTTCGCCATTTCTCAGTCCTGTCGGACCTCCCGGTCCCGGGGGGGAAGGGGAACAGCGTACCTCTGGAGGAATTCAGCTTGGCTCGCAGCAGCAGGACACGTCAGAGAGTGCAGATCACGTCGGGGTCACCAGATATTACCGCAGGCCTGGTTCCTGTGGTATATCACCGTGTCCCGCAGCCATAGGGAGGAGGAGGAGGAGAAGATCCAGCAGGCAGGAATTGTGCAGCAAGATTGATTTATTTAATTATTTTACAAACTCTTTTATAGACTTTTTCTTCACAGTCTAATTGGACAAAGGACCAGCCACCCCTTGGGGGTGATTGGCCAAAATCCTAAAACATCCATTATCAAAATATTTTCTACTATACCATAAACAAGACTTTCCAAGGTTGCAGGTGGCTTGGTTGTTTACATTCCCTGCTACCTCTTCTGTGAGAGAGAAAAATCTCTCACGGACTTAGAAAATAACAAGATCCTCACTAACAGCATTTTTGTACCTACAGTGGTGGATCCCCAGTAATCATTCTTCTTAAGAAAAAAATAAATCATGACAGTGGTGAGAATGGGGTTTTATAAACAAGGTTGTAAAAGAAGAAAAATAAATGGAATAAACAAGCTGCACTGCTTTGCGTTCTGCACTAAGAACATTGATATGAAACTCTGCAGTGATGAAATGCATGAAATTTATGATGCTCTGCCCAAAAAATCTTTGCTTATTCAGTACAGGAAACTAGAATCATTTGGGTTGGAAGGGACCTCTAGTGGGTCTTGCTCAACATTGAACTGACTTGTAAAAGTTTTGTAGCCTTTACCATGGTATTTTTGGTTAAATTGTCTTAAGCTATTTAGCTTATCATGGACCAAGAGTCCAAGTATTGTTACTGTAGTATAAAAATGTGTAGCAAACAGAAATTAAGGCCTTAATAGAAGATATGTTTGCATTTCTGTCATTTGGTGTCTAAAGTAGCCTTTTTCCAGTCTCACTACAAGGAATTACGATGTCACTGTCAAAGTAAACCAAGCTCATCTCATAATCTTGCATTTGTTGTGTATAAATTCAAATGAGAAAACTGTTAAATGGGACCATTTATAATGAGGTTTGAGATACCCTATAGCTCTCACTTGGAGACAAGTGACCTTTGTCTTCTTTGGGGCTGAGTAACAGTGCGATGAAGATTTAATAGATGTGTGCGGAGACCTGGCAGGAGATTGGGGTGTACGTGGAAGAGGCACTCAATGTGTCTTGCTCTACATATTTTTGAATTCCTCGCACTTGGGACTGGAGAGCTGCCTGTTGGTGTGTGCTGCTACCCATGCCTCCTTTCTCCCTTGGATGGCTTTGGTGTTTGTTAGTAGAAATTATTAGACAGTTACAAAATACTAAAGAGAAAAACCCACACACTTTGCCTGGAAACAGTCTGTGTTGCATATAACTTTGACAAGATCAAGCCTCTAATTAAATTATCTGGCACGTGGGCAATTCTGTTCCGAGATCTGCTGAGCTAATGTGTAGCCATTAGCTCATACAGCCACCAACTCAGAAGTACCAAAGAGACAATTTACATAGGGCCACAGCGTGTTTTAAAAAATTCTGGTGAGTTGTGAAGCCTGTAATGTTAATTGCCAGTTAGCACATTGTAATTGCTGTAATTATTTGCAAGTAAAATGATGTAAGGGACTTAACATTGTACTTTTCTTTAGCACTTCGCATGTTGGTGATCCACTAAATCTCCTACTTAAGAGTTTTGCTGGTTATTTTAAGAGCTTGACAGCCACTTGCTGAGGTCTGATCTCACCCACAAGCTTGCCATTCTGCCTGTTGGCTTTAATACTGAGCAGTGGCTCTCTGAAGTCTCTATTAAAAAAAAAAGGCAATAAAATAATAAATGCAAATGTCTGCTGCTGACCAGTGAGAGCATAGCCAGCCCTGCAGCTGGCCATGCTGGAGCCCAGCTGGGAGAGAGCCCTCAGCACAAATTGCCAAGTCTATTGCCTCCCACCGCCACTCTGCGGAAGTGGGCCAAAAGCTCCTCCGTATGGGATTAAAGGGATGTGTAATAGATTAAAGATCAAAAATGTTAATTAAGAAATGGTCTTTTCTAATAAGATGCCTTCAAGGGCATGGTACCAAAAATGAGGCAATATCTCATTTTGGCAACAGCTCAGGGTTGTAATGAAGCTGGTGGAGGGGGGGGAGGCGGTAAGGGGAGAAAGAAGGGACACCTCCTATTCAAGGCAACTCCTTCAGAAGGAGTAAATCAATTAGCAGTAAAAACATAAACATGTGAGTCAGGATGACATTACTCTGAGTGGTGCTGAACAACATGGATTTAGAGGTACACATTTTACCTTGGCCTTTCCTTGAGGATAAGTTGGTAGTTTGTGACTGATAAAAAAGGACTCCTTCAGTTTACTGGTGTTTAAGCATCAGCCTGGTAATTTGGCTGAAAATAACCAGTCTTGTTGAAAGCCTTGATGCATTTGCAGTGAATCTGTTCAATATATTTTAGTGATGTAATAATCTAGATCTAGAAAGTTCACCACCTTTGTTACTGGATTGAAATTTGTAAGCATAGTGTTTGGGTAAAGGCTTATTTCTCTTAAGGGGAGAGCCACCACTCTGAGCCCTCGTGTTTCAGGCTCCTGTGGGGGGGGAAGTTTATGTTTTAGAAATAAACCGATATGCAAGTGTTACTTATGTGTTTCAAACCTAAAAGGTGCTTTTGAGAGCTGTGAAATTTTATTGCATCATTATGACTAAAGAAAACACACTTTTCCTTAAACTTGAGCAGTCTAGTCAGTGAGTTCACTGTTACATTTTCTTCGTAAACTCATCAAAACTCTAAAAGGAAAACTTGGATGCTTGGCAGTGCTTTTTCCTTGTGGTAGAATGATGGGATTATACATGCCACTTCATCCCACAGTTTCCCTTCTGAGCGCCTTGATACTGCAAGCTGCAATATTTCTGAAGCAAGTTATTTGCCAGCATAAAATGGCGGGAACCTGCAGGCAAATTTCCTCCTATTGGTTGGAAGTTTTTGCTTGTGTAAAGAAAACCACTGGCATGGTGAGATCTCTGTGTAGTGTGTGTATGTGTTTTAAGGCTCTGACTGTTGTTTGCACCAAAGCCAGAGAGGATTTTCAATTTGAGAGAAATATGGTGGGAAGGAGCTTGCTGGCCATGTCCCTCTGTGCATATAGTGAGCTGGGGCCAACTGAAGCACCCTGGTAGAAAAAGCCCTCTGACAAGGGTTTGAAATTTAGATCTGTGTATATTTTATTTTAATCTATTGTGTTCTCCTTGAGAGGAGGAATGATGGTTTTCCCTGAGAGGTTTTTTTGACCCCTTGAGCTGGGCATGATGTAGACTTGTGTTTATTGGTATTATTTAGCTTGGATAGGGGCTATAGGTGACTTAAATGACACTAAATTCCTGTGCCCTGACTTTGTCAGATGAGTAAATACAAATGGAGATAGTGGTTGTTTCCATTCACAGAAAGAAAATTGGAGAGCTATTTCTTTCTTATTCAAATAAGATGTTTTTGTGGTTTGTAAATGTATTGTTTTGACAGACTGATTAGTTTCATCTTGATTTCACTTATGGTTTTTGTTAAAAGAAATGTGTAACTTGGTCTTGAATTAGCATTCTCCTAAGAAGGGCTGTGTCAGGCCATTCCTGCTGACACATCCAGGAGATGTTTTATCAAGGAGATAAAACTGTAGCAACCAAAAGATCAATGTGTTTTTCTGATTATGAAGCTTGCTTAAAAGTCCATAAAACCGTGTTCTGAGTTGAAGTGTTCCTCTACATAATTTTGACAATATTAAAGAAAGATATCTGTAGTCTGTCCTTCTTCTTTCAGTGACAAAAGGGAAGATTTCAATTTTGCATTGTTCATTTAATCAAATATTTGCAGAAAAATGGTCAGTTCGTAGTGCTGTCATTGCTTTCTACAGTGTGTCCATTATTGGAACTGAGAAAATGTGGGCTTAAATCTTGATACCAATTCATATCAGACTGTGTGTGATTAGCACAGAAGTCCAGAAGACCATTTATTCCGGTAAATGAATGAGAAATGTTCTGTGTAAAAAGCATTTGGCTTCTCTTCCTTGTTCATGTTAAACAAAATACATTTATTGCCAAATTGCCACAGTAACATCCAAGAAGTATAAAGAAAATCAACAGGGTTAGTGAGGTATAACTGAGAGCAGCATTTGGTCTATAATCTTATAAAAGAAAGGTTGTTCAGTAAAAATGTACTTTTTCTGATTAAGGTGAATTTCAGGCAGAAACCTTGCATCAGTTTGTAATAGTCAGATTGGTAAAACAATTTCCAGACATGATGTTTGTGAAACCCACATTTTTTTTCTCTTTTTTTTTTTTCTTTATATACTGTGTGTACAGACAGCTGCAGTGTTGAAGACATGAGGGATATCACTTCTGCAAATGCTCTTTGAATCTCAGGGTTTATGTTGTGACGAAAAAGCATAGATGATTCTGTATAACAGAACCAAATTTTGTTTCATTTTTCTCCCTTATTTCCAAAAAGTGATGCTCAGTGTCCATGGTGTTGTGTATGTGAAATTAAATAAGAGTTGGTGTTGCTCTTTCTCCAAAATGGTTTTTAAAAACTGGTGACTTTTTAGTGGATTTTTTATGTAAAGAGGTTGTAAACCTGTTGTATTTTAAGTGTCTTTCTGAGTTGTAGACAAACAAACAGCTACACCACAGGCTCTGGAAGAGCAGCAGAGCCATCAGTGAACTATTAAATAAGAAAAGACATCATAAGAGTTAAGTGATTTTTAGCTTGATCCTGTAATGGAATAATTTAAAACCATCTCTGGTTAATGAACTCTGCGGCCAGGTGGCATAACTGGCCAAGGACGTAGGAAGTGGAAGCGGCTGAAAAATAGACTCCTAGCTGTGATGGCTGTGAGAGCAGTGGGAGGGTCCAACACAAAACCCTAACCCCTTATTCTGCACCCACCGCAGGCTGTTGAAAAAGCCATTTAGTAGGATGAAGTTGTCAACAGTGCATCTTCCTGCCGGTCAGCAACTAAAACACAAATTTCCTAAAGTAAGGAAAAAAGTTGGGACTAGGTCCCTCCCAAAAAAGTGCCTTTTAAGAAAAGGATAATTTTGTTATGGTTACTACTTTTTACCTTGGCAAAGTACACAGGGAATGGGGCTGGTAAAGTGCACATCAACTAAATTAGGGTTAATTAGAAGTTCTCCCAGATAGCTGGTGCTTCATCAGCAACAAAGCAGCATGTAAATAAATCTAATTTCTCTCCAAATAAACTCTTCACAAGCTTAATTACAAGAGAAACAATATCTCCCCCTACCCCCCCCCCCCCCCCCCCCGCCCCCCTTTCATTAGAGGGAGCGGCTCATTATGAGCAATATCTGGTGAGGGCTATCATGAGCAGTCCAGAGCTGCCCCTCTCACAGGTGTCCTTCGAGGCCAGGAAGAAGTGGAGGAACTTCCAGCATACCTGGAAGAGCCCAATTAAGGTAATTCATGAGAAATTTGAGAAGCAGAAAGCACTGATGAAAAAAAAACCAAAACCACCACCACTATATTCTGGAGAGACTTTGTTAATTATTTCAAGTATTTCCACTACCTGGATTATTTGCCATCTTAATTTCTTCACTTTTATTACTCATTTGCCAACAAATATATGAACTTTGGGTTTTATCTGTCCTTTTTATTCTTTTTTGCCATCCATCATCCTATGCTAGATCCAAGGGCTCTGCCAGTTCGTGTTGCTGTGTACACACTCCTGTCTCCTGCTCTGACACTTGGGACCTGCTGAATGAGAGGAGGGGCTGAGGGAGACCAGACTTTAAAGTCATTTTAGCTTTAAGTCTTTTAAATGTCTTTTCACACTTTCTTTACCACATAGGACTAGAAGAAAAAATGCAGGAAGATATTAGGGAAAAAAGTGTTATTGCTGCTAAAAGGATCACCACGCTGGAGGACTAGTGCAGCTCACTGCTTATTCTAGCAATAAATAGCTGAAAACCTCCATCCAGAAATTAGTTATCACAGGGAAAGTGCAAACCTGGGTGTCAGTTTCAGCTGGGTGCAGAAGTGCTCTGCTGAGGGCTCATTCAAAGCGATTAACTTATTTCATTTGGTACTTGATTCATTGTCGTCTGTGATTTTTTATTTTATTTTATTTCTAATAATGTTGAAGCCAATGAATTCCTTATTACACAGTGTCACGTTTCAGCCGATCCTAAATTAATAAATGAGCAGCAGCAGAATAGCATGCAGCACAATTCTAACAGCATGAGCTGCACAGAAGTATATTTTACTTAGCTCCAATTTAAATACTCTGCTTTGCTCGATTTAATTATGTGAAATTACTGAATTAATGGCTTTGTCAAGTGAAACGTGTAGGACTTCAGAGTTTGGTATTAAGGAAAGAAATTAGAAAGGAAATCTGAGGTACATTAATTTTTGTATGTGGGCTTGTTTTAAACACAAACTGAAATTTAACTGAGCCCACAGCCCAAAATCACATAGCTTTAAGCCCAGGGAAGAGAGAATGAGCAGGAAGTGGCAGGAAACTTCCTGAGTCATCCCTTGCTGTCTTGTGGTGATCTCCTGGGTGTATCTGCTGGGAAGGTTCGGTGTGTGTTTATGCAGCAGGGGCTGGCCAGGGGCATGTGGGAGGGAAGGCTCTGCAAAATCCAATGGTTCTCTAATAACTTGACCACCTGTTAAATGCCCTTTCCTGTGCTGCATACTATGGTTTTCTTATATCTTTTCTGGTTGAGAATCTTGTTATAACAGTTGCTTTTTTTCACGTTCATTAACTGAATTCTTTTGCTGTGGTTTGAATCCCTGCACCAAGACACAGTGCCCAGCCTGGTGCTTGGTTGTGCAGAGATGCACAACGAGACCTGAGGGTAACATTTCTGAAAGCTTGCAAGCCCTGCTCCTCGGAAGCCATTTGGACATGTAGGTGCCTAACTCTCATTAATTTCCAATTTCATGGTTTTTTACTACAGTCTGTTGCCACTTGTGAGTATTAGGCCCTTAAATCACTTGGGTTACCTACAGATGTCCCTCCCAGCCATAGCTGGAGCAGTGTAAAGGTCCTGTTTTCCCAGTTTCTGCTCGCTGTGCTGGCAGTGTCCAGCATGGAAGGCTCCCCTTGAGCAGCCGTGTGAGCCTCTGCCAGCAGTAACTGGTCGCAGAGAGACTTGAGCATGGGCTTGGGAAAACGTGGCTTTTCCCTCAGCTGCATTTGTAACACCTTTTTTTCCAGAGCAAGCCATATCTGTAGAGAGAAAGCCAGTGAGGTTTCTTTCCTCCAAAGATGATGCAGGGTATTTGATCAGGCCATAAAACCCACAACTAAGTTGTGGTCCAGGTTCAACCCTCTGTAGCCTGGATAAAAACAGGAGTTTTACGCGAGAAGCTAACTCCACAAACCCGGCCCCACAGAAGCCTCTCAAGTCTTTAATCACAGTTTTGAAGACTTCCAGGCACAGTTGTAGCAGAAGGGGGTCCCTTCTGTGCTCCTTCAGCTGCACATTAGTCATTCCCAGTGGAAAATGGTCCAGGCAGGTTCTGAGCAAACCAAGACCCATGAGAAGGTCAGTGAAATAATTATTGCTTTCTCTAATTTGCCTATGTGTATTTTTCTTCCTACCCCAATATGTTTTTTGCTCTTGTTCCATTTTTTCCCTCTGTATTGATTCCACCCCTTGCTTCCTGACAGTTTGCAAAGGGCTCTCTTACCCTCTCAGTCCTAACATTGTGGGGTTTTTATAGGTATAAAAGGAGGAATGTAAATGCTACCTGTAAGATCCTAGTGGTTTGTGTTGTGAAAGGCATTCCTTTTCAGCATAACTTTTAAACAAATCTGTATTTCAAGCATGGGAAAAGAGCATTTTGAATGGAAATATATTCAGGGGCCTAAGAGGGTGTTTTGTATGGAGGCCTTGCTCTGCTTACGTCTTGTTCCTTTCCTGTGTGTGTACACTGAGGGCTGTACACTGAAGACACGAATTCTCCAGGACCAGAACTTCCATGCAGGTAGGACAATTCAAAGTCCTGGGCCTTATGTAGGAACAATAAAGGAATCTGCATTTTGAATTAGGCAAAGGGGTTTCAGATATCAAAATACATAGTGGCATTTATCACTTATGGTAAATTACATCATCTGTGATTTTTTTCTCTCTTTGAAAATCAACAGGTTTATTTTAATAAAGAGTTCCAGCAGCTGCTATTTTGAGCAGAACCAGTCAATACCTTATTTTTGCATTTGATATGCAGCTGCAATAACAAGCCACATGTGAATTTTATTAAGCCTTCTGAATTTTCTGTCTGTTCAGGGAGCTGTAGATTTAAGTTTTGCAGATATCTGGCTTTACCTTGAAGTAAAAAAGTGCCCAAACAATCAAAAAGCCACAAAAAGAAAAAACAAAAAAAAGAAAATCGTTCACACCATTTCCTCAAAGAAAGGAAAGGGTTTGTCATGCCTATAGATTAAAATGTGATTAAGAAGTCCCATGTTAGCTGTGAGTGGAATTCCATAGAACTGCTGGAAACAGAATACTTTTCTTCAACAGAGACTTTAAAAACAATAAGTTGAGTTTTATTAAAATATTCATATGCTTAAAGTGCCATTTTTCTTCTCAAAAAGTTACATGTATTTATTAGAGTATGATGGTCAATATTATTTAGCAGTTGTATGTAACAAAGTGAAAAGCACATTTTTATGAAGTGCACTGCTCTTTGAACTTAATACTTGCTGCATCCTAATTTCCTTGTACATATAAATGAAGTTTATATCTAAAATGCATGCATCTAAAATGGATTTTAGATCTGGTTTGATTTGAACCTCATTATTGGAACTGAAGGTGGGAGTTGCTCCCATTCAGATGCACCATAGGAATCTGGAGGTGGACAGCAGCATCTTTTTTCAAAGGCAGATAATCTGTTGCATGGCAATCACACCTCTTGAGTAAGTGGATAGAGTCTGCTGCAGATGACGGTGGAGCAGTTTGGGTGCAAGCACATTTCCTGATTTGGATGCCCCAGAGATATACAAAGCACATCTACTGGCTTTTGAGCCTGTCCTTTCCAAGGAGGAGGCCCCAGTATAAAAGAGGGGTGCTGCTCTCCTCGGAGCCCTGTGGGGGGACAGTGTCTGTGCCCTGGCCCCGGGAGGGCAGCCAGGGGGTGACCATGGTCAGTAACTGGGCAGTGTCCCACAGCTGGGTGCTGTTCCAACCAAACACTTTGGCACGCTCTGGACTGCTCCGCTCTCTGCCTTTCGTTGGGCTCCCTAAAATTCACTTACAATGCTTTTTGTGTCGGAAAAGTGTTTACATCCCATATTTATCCCGTTAAACTGGCTGCCAAACACTGAAGAGCTGATAAACACTATGTGCTGTTAACACTATAAAGTACAATCCCACTGCTGCTTGCATGCAAATAAATAATAATAACTCAGCTCTTTGTCCGCTTTTTCATGTGTAAGTGCATTTGTCACATAGCATAGTAACATCTAAATCATTTTAGTAAAAGCACTAGAAAGGCTGAAACATTACCTGCAGCTACGATTAAGAGGAAATTTTACTGTTTGATGGTGTTTATATGATTTCCTTATTTGATTTTTTTAAAAAACACTTTTAAAATGGTGTGATGCTTAATCACTGTTGCTGGGTTTCACTTTTTAAAAATTTTTTACTGAGTTATTTCACCTTCCTAAGGACTGAGGGATTGGCCTGTAGGCTAAAAGTTATTGTGAAATACTCATTAAATCTTTTCTTGCAGCCATTACAGACACAGATATCTTTTTAATGTGCTTGGTCAGTTTTGAGGTCACTATTTTTGTTACTACCCATAAATCAGTAGCAAGTATTTTTAGTGTCATCAGTGAAAGGTTAATAGAAGGCCATAATTTTCACACATACCTCTTTCGATTAGCTGCTCAGAAATTTCCTTAAAAGTGTAAATTGTTCTACACCGAAAACTGGAGACTTTGTCTGAGTCCAATTTGTGCATAAATTGGAATTGTCTTTCTAATAGACTCTTTGGAAGGTGTGGGGTTGCCTTCAAGGTAATGATTTAAACATAAACTGACCCTTGATGAGGGAGCTGGAGTTTCAGTTTAATGTGTTTCTGCAGTTTTCCTTTGCCTTCTGTGCCTTCAAATTCCACACAAATAATTCCTTCATAACAAGTGCCTTTTCAGAAGATGTATGCTGCTGACAGTTAATATAAAATTATTGCCCCTGAATGCATTTTTGTAATTACTTCCCAGAGAACTGTCTTTGTGTTAGAAGACATTTCACACTTTAGTAACATAAGTGTTTGGGGAGAGCATGAGTAATAATTACAGGCAGTCTTTCAGTGAAAATAAACCTAAAAATTATAAAAAAAACTAATGTTAAAGTTGGTTAGAGACAGTGAGGAATTTATTCATCACATTATGCCTGTCTGTATATTTTCCAAGTTTAATAACCCTTCAGTAACTAAACTTAAAAAAGCCATAAAGAACAGAGAAGCTGCTTTCTGATTTTTAAGCAATAATGAAAAGTGACATGCTAGTAGAGACAGAATAAAGAAACTTAATCTGAATGCTCCTGTAGGAAATTTCTGCTATAATGGAAAATGAAATGGCTCAAATGGCTCACAGTTTGATCAATAAAAAAATTAACAGCATTTATTAAAAGGTTTCTCTAGTATGTTGATTAAAGGATACTATGGAAGTCTTGATCCAAGAAAACCAGGGTTGTAGGGTGAGTCTGTGTATGTGAATGTGATGTGCAAGAATCATTGACTGAGCAAAGCCTAATGGGTTTCAGGTTGGATGCTGGATGTAAATAGATGGGTCTAGAGAGCTTGGAGCCAGGACCATCTGTATAAATAGACATTGTTCTGGTATTTGCTACACACAGCAGCAAGGTTGGATTTGCATGGAGGCAAAGATGGCAGAGTGTTGCTTTCACGGGACAAAACAGGGCAGTTGTGTCTCTATAGCAGAGATAACTCTCTAGAGATGTAGGTGGGCTCAGGTGGAAGCAAGGCACTGCAAGGCAAGAGGTTTACGTGTGTTACCCATTCTGTGTGTGATACCTGTGACTGCTACAGCAAAGGAAGGTGCCATGAGCTGCCAGTCCTCTGGTGTGGGTTCCTGCCACTTTCCATGCCTTTAAACTCCAGGTAGACACTTGAGGTTTTCTTAAACTGCTGCTAATTTGAGAAAGTCGCATCCTGTCTGAAGGAAGATGGACATTTTCCCTGAGAAGTGTTGGTGTACGTAAGCTAAGAGAAGGCTGCTGAGAGGAAGCTGTGGGATGTGCAGGGCTGTCAGCACCAGTTCTGTGAGTGGTACAGGGCTGGCAGAAGCAGGAACAGTGTTGGTGCTGGCAGCAGTTATTCCTGGGGTGCTTGGAACCCCTTTCTCAAAGAGTGTGTGTACCAGCAGATGTAGAAAGAGGTGCTGTACCCTACTAAATTAGTTTTTCTTTGCCAAGTTGAAGAATGCTGAGAACTGTCAATTTACTTAGAAATTAATATAATTTAATATGTACTGGAGTGTAATAAGGCTCTGGTGTGAAATGTTGTCATGTGTGCTTCCTAAAGTCTCTGACTTTTGTATATTTTATTGTTAGCACTGTTCACACAAAATAGTATTACTGGTATAATCTGTGGTTTATCCCATGGGTTATTATGCAGAGATACGCAGCACTGAGCACTCTCCCTCTTCCTTTGCCTTTCCAAAAGCAGCTCTTGTAGCCACCGTTGCTGCTTGTTGGTGGAGGCTGCTGTCAGAGCCAGACAAATGACAGCTTGCAGAGGCTGCAGTGGCCATAGCCCTAGGAGGGCATGAGGAGGTAACAATATGCAATTTTCATGGTTCGAGGGTAGCCTTATCCTACTGTTCTTCATTACAGTACTGCAGTGAGATCAATTTTGTTAAGTTGTAAGTCTTAGGAGGCCAACACCATTAACTACATGCTGGATCAAATAATTTTTTTGGTATTATGATTGTTTTTTTCCCCTTGTTGAGGGAAGGAAAGATCTGATGCATGGATCTCTTCAGCCTGAGAGAAGCACTGCATGGCAACTGAGTGTCAGCAGGATTGTGTGCCTGCACTTTGCTTGCTCTGCCCTGTCATGTAGTCATTCCATGTGATTTACCATTGCACGACTATACTGTGGTGTTTCACGCATTATTCCTTTCTGGCTCTTTGTTTTTCAGCTAGGCACCTTTTTTCTTTACCACATGTGGTTTGACACCATGTGAAAGTAGTGTATGATAGAGCACCAAACCTGCTTGCCTTTGATGCTCATAGTGATGATTTGATGTGTGGAATGAGCTGCCTTTGATACCTGGTCCTGGTCCTGGGATGCAATCCACGCTTTCTGACCTGGTTTGCTCGGCTGGAGCAGATTTTTGGCAGCTTTGTGTGGGTATGGTTGCAGAGGTTACAGCAGCTCACAGGCGGGCCCTGGCCCATTGAGAGGCAGCACACACACATATCTGTGCTCCAAATGGAAGTGTTTAAAAAAGACAGTTTTTGAAATGTTGAAGAGCTACAGAGTGGGAGTACCCAGCAAAGGCAAGACTTCACCCTATGATGAAGATTTCCGTTTAAGTTTGTTTGTGATTTAATTACTGAAACACTAGTGACTTTTTTGGCATTTGTTCATTCTTTGATCACAAGTACAGAGAACTTTGGACTCTCTTTCTGTGTTGCAGTGCTAAAGACAACACTAAAATGTAACAAACCACATAAAAGTAGAAACCTCCCCCACACTGATTTGGCATTTGACACTGAGCAAAACATTCACTAACGAACGTTTAGATTAGGCTTTTCCTTTAAGTCATTTGTCTCTTTTGTTCTCACTTCCTAATTATGGATGAAATTTCCTTTCCTTTTGTCTTGCTGGGGTAGCCCTGTGGCCGCAGAGCAGGAAGGCTGCACCCCTGGGTGGGCACCTCTGGGCTCTGCCAAGCCCCAGGAGGTGTCAGTTGTTTGCCAGCACCCATTACTCCTCCAGCAATAAGCTTTTATTTCTTCAGTACCATGTACTTTTATCACTTGTCCTGCATCTCAGGAAAACTTCTAGAAATAACCATAGTCATTTGTGAGACCTTTGTTTGTTTTTGTTTGGGCTAAGGTAGGGAGTGAAGAGATGCCTCTTTTCTGCTCTTTGTTTTATGTTTTGCCTTCCAGCTGTCAGACCTGGGCAGTGCATGTGCACGTGTGTGTAGATGTTTATGTGGTGCTTTGCAGAGTATAACTTTGCAGCCTTAGCTCTGTGTGACAAAGTTGCTGGGATAGAAAGTGCTGCCTAGCACTGCATCAGTGGGTCCCTGCTGAAAAGAAGCAACTCTTCATGGAAGCCCCATACTTGGACCTATTTAAAGGCAGGCATGACCCTGCACTAAATAGCATGTTCCTAAGAGCAGTCCTAGATTTAAAGTAAATCCCAGGTTCAAAAAGTCCACAGGCTTAAAAAAAACCTAAAGAAAAGTCCCAGAAAATTTACTGGCACAAAGATAGGCTTGCTGGCTGTGTATTGTGTTGATAAAATAACAAATTTAAACTGTCCATAAGTGATGCCACAGAGAAAAAATAAGCTGAGGTTGGTTTCTTTTTCCATTTTTCTGGCTCATGTATTGCAAGGTGTTACCCATTTCCAAGTGTTTCGGTGGAAATTGTAGGTAGGCATCAGCATCTTTCCCAGTGTGGCTCTGGCCTTGCTTTGCTTTCAGTCCTGCCCCACTAACAAAAATCCCCAAAGCAGTTTGCTGTGACTCCCGTGACTGGGCTGTCACTGTGGTCCTGGGCTGAGGCTGTGCCATGCTGAGCTCCAAGCACAGTCCCAGTCTGGCGGCAGGGCCGTATATCCCAGGCTGACTGAAGCAAGTTGGAAATCTGCTCTTGACTTCAGCAAGGCCCAAGCTGAACATGGTACATGTAATCCATTTTCAAATATTTGGCTTTAAGAGTGCATTGTTCCTGTAACAGAGCTGTTCTGCATGCAGCTCAGAAGGCATTTCACTGACTGCAACTTTCAAACTGGGCCTTTGGGAATTCACTTTTTCAGCTTTGCCAAGTTTGCCACATTCCTTGGACCACCAGGTCAGGCAGGAACACTCCCAGTTCTTGCTATGTCTCCTTTGAAATAGTAACTTTCTAGAGCATAAGCTGGCTTGTATAGAAAAACCAAGAGTCATAAACAACATTAACTTTAGTGGCAATTAGAATAACATATTCCTGACTGTTGGCCAGATTGTTTAGGTCATAGGGTAAAATATTCTTCTTGTGTAAAGCCCGGCAGGCCTTCTACTGTTCTACGGGGGGAAAAAGGCGGGGGGGGGGCAAAAAAAAAGGAAAGAAAAACAAAAAAGCCCCCCCTGCCCTGTTTCCTGACATTGCTGGTAGTGAGGTGCACTTTTAAGACCGACTTCTCAAATTGTATCTTCTCTTACTTATAAAAGAAGATTGTTAGAACCACCACTGGATATGGCAGGGTCATTTAGAAATTACTCCTAACAAGTGTTACGCCCTCAATTGATCAGTGATCATTTATCCTGATCATCTGTCCTGTTGGTGCCAGCAGTTCCCTTCTGCTGGCATTTGCCCACAGCCTTGTGCTGAGCACATCACCCCAGTGTGAGCTGTGTGCCTGTGGCGCCGTGCTGCACCCGCAGTGGTGTTCAGTGCACAAATTCCTCCAGGTTGGTAACTGTGCTTATTGCTAATTTTTTATGCAATCTTGATAGAAACTACTTACTATCAAATTAAGCTCACTAAAATCCAAGGCTTAAAAATCAAATCTTAAAAATTAGCTGTGTCAGTAAATGCATCTATCTGTGCTTGATGCCACAAGGCAGCCACTGATCTTTAGAGACAACAAAAGGTGCTGTTGGCTCTGGCAACCAAGAAGCCCCTCTGCCTGGTGGTGCACAGACATGTTCCCTCAGAGCCAGGTCCTGTTCCAAAGCCACACCTGCTCCTGGTGCTAGCAGTGTCTTGGCCTCCTGAGGTGACCCAAACCCCTCTGGCAGCATGCTCGCACCCAGGGACGAGGTGCTCCTGCAGTTCTTGCCAGCAGGAAAATTGTAGGTTAAATTTGTGAACTGCTACAGCAGAGCTCTGCAAAAACGAGTTCCCGAGGAATGCTCGTGGCCTGCTGTCCTCATCAGGGAAACTGAGCTCATTGTGGGAGCAGCTGGGCTGCGTTTGAAGCTTTTCCTTGCTGGCTGGACCACCCATTCCCATCACTGCCCTGGTTGTTTTGCTCCCCTGGGCAAGGAGCAAGTGTCTCCCCAGGGCCACCCGCACCCCACATACCCTGCTGGCAGCCTGTAGTCAAAAGAGTAGAAACAAAGGTCAAAAACCCAAGAAACACCACAGATTTTTCTCAGCAGTGTTTGATATTCACAAGGCAAGCACCAAGTGTGCAGCTCTCAGCAGAGGAATCTGAAGACCGTGTTGTTTGAAGGACAGTAACACTGAGGTGTGGCAGACGTGTACAATTCCTTCAACTTGCCAAAACCAGAAAAAAATCCCATTGTAAAGCAGTGTTGTATTTGCTAAATAATTCTGCAAGCTTCACTCTTGTATTTTTTGACATACAACTCTGTCAAGCAGCAACGCTTTTGAGAAGTTGCCTAGAGGATCAGATTTCCCATTCAACAGGGAATTAAAAAATGTTTCTGGAATTTTGCTTTGCAGTCAGAATCTATTTTCTTATCTCACATTGTACAATTTATTTTTCCTAAAGCAGTGTGCTAAATTATTTGTTATTGTTGGACTCAATTGAGCAGCTTTATCCCTGGTGTAGTCACGAAGTATTGGAGTAAAACCAAGGATGAATTTGTCACAGTGTAGTCACCAGATCAGCTGGTCTTTAGGTTAACTCTCAAAAGAATTTCTGCTAAAAATATTAGTAAAGGTCCCTTAAAGCTCCCCAAAGTTGCCTAAAAGCTTTCTTCTTCAGGTTGTGGCAAAGTCGGTTCAGATGTGCTTCCCTGGGGCCTTTGTCAGCAGGCGGCATGGACGCAGGTGCCAATTCTTTAGGTTACATTTATACAGTTGGACTCTTTTTATAGGTTTCTGTCATAAAACTGCAGAGTTGAAATTCTGATTTATTAACTATCAAGTCTGCAGGACATACAGGCTTTAAAAAAGATTGAATGAGCTAAAATGTTTGTGATTGCAGTCTGGAATGAGACACTGTATAAAGGTGTGCCAAGTAAATATGACAAAATGTAAGTGATAATTTGAATATGTACATTAAATGATGTGTGAAATAAAGCAAAGCTAGCATAGCTCTAAATGTGACTTATTATTTGGTGAAATAGTAATATAAGAGAACCAGAATTGTGGGTTTTTTTCATTACAAGACATTTTTATTTAAGGAGGAGTCTATAAAATATGAGGTTCAGCTAGTGGCATTTTATTGAATAAACATAGTACGGATGATGACTTACAATATAGAGTGCTTAGTAAGTGATACGTTTTATAACTAAATCCTTAAATTCATTACTGCTGTGTAAGTGGCATATCTGATTTGTTAAGATGAATATTATATCTTGCCCTTAATGGAAATTTTGTAGTAGAAAGGTATGTATAATTTAGCAGTAAAAGAATCTGAAAATGTGCAGATCAGTTAACTGCTAAGAGGGATGCTGTGACACACCACGAGCAGGCACTGATTTTTAATATTTCCATTGCAATTGGAAGGGTACGTCATGTTATGAGTGCTCCATGGAAAGCTGCAGAGTGTTTTACACCAGTTGATTTATGTTACCATGCGCAGAGCAGAAGATGGTATGAAATGTGCTCTGGCTGGATAGTGGTAGCACAGCTCTACTAATGTGTGTGTCTGAATTGCAGTGCTTGTGATAACCAGTTTTCATCTTTAATAAATTTTATTTTCAGCTTTGCTTTGTGTTCTCAGCATTGCTAGTCCTTAATCTTTTTGGCGCTGATCTAATTTTAGAAACAATTCATCTCTCTGTTTGCTGGTCTTTCCTTAATGGCTTAAAACCCAAATGCATCCCAAACCAACAAGGTGGCATCTCCCTCTTACCTGGCTGAGTGCAGCTCCTGGGCTTTTTGGGGTCATCCAGTGCATGAGGATATCTTCTGCTGGAAGTCTGTGGTTCTGTTTCACTTTCTGAATGACTTCCCAAGCGTTCCCATCATACCAACAGGGTGTATTAAGAGTGTGAGTGCTGGTGGAGGCAAATGAAATAGTGCAGGTGTGGAACCTGGGGCTGTATCACCTGTGTTGGGGAACCTCTGTGCAGAAGAGATGGAGGCAGCTCTGTTTCAGCTGGTCACCAAAGTCTGCTCAGCATGGCTAGTGTGCCTAATGGATGCTTTCCCTGCTGAGAGGGCAGCAGGTACTTAGAAGGGAATTTTCAGCTCTGGTACCTCTCCAGAGAACCCAAGTGAGGGTTGTCGCAGTGCTGCATGGACTGGCTTCAGGCACGTCTGTGTCCACTGTGGCCAAGGGGGTGTCCTGGAAGCAGGAGGATGTGGCTGCAAGCTTATCCCTCATGAAGGCCATGGGGGGTGTACTGGGGGGAGTGAGCAGCTGTCCTGCCACCCACCCCATGGTCAACGGAGAGCTGCCAGTGTGGAGCTGCCACCTGCACAGCCCTGGGGTGCTCGATTCCCTACACCGGGGAGTTTCTGGAGCTGTCAGAGAGCTCAATCTCCCTGTGTACAAATGCAGATAAAAACTTGGGGGGGTTGGCAAAGATATATGTCCTAGCCCACACTCTGGCCACAGACCAAGATAAAAAAATATCTGAGAGCCCTGAAGGTCAGATGCAATGTGTCTGCTCTCAGCTAGGTCAGCACAATGTCAGGCTCATCTGCCCCACTGAGTGCCTCTCATTAGTTCAGCAAGACCTCTCATGTCCTGGGGTATGTGTGTGCTTTGGGATATTCAACTAGAGCATTTTTTTCTCTTGTTGTTACTAATATTGGGGCTTGGGGGCGGTGGGAAGAGGAGAGCACTGAGAATTAAAATTCAGCGCATGCCTTTTCTTTGCGGGCTGTAATTAATCTTGCCAATTTTTAAAGCTTTGAGAATCTGGTTAAGTGATAAAACACTAACAACTTTATATGACAGAGTTAGAGGCTCCCGCTACACACCCACCAGAGAAGATTAGGAGAGAGTGTTTGCAGGATTCGCACTAAGCAGCAGAGAATACAGTTGAGAATTGTTGCACCACATGATATAAAAACCACATTAATATAATGAAAGGTGTCGGGAATAATGTGAGAGCGACTGTAATTAAATGTATCTTAATAAGCGCAACATCCTTCTTAAAGCTCTTATTTTTCAGACTTCTCAAACTTAGAGGATGTTCTTGCTATTGGCAGGTGGCCTGGGAGGAGAGCTGGAGAGCGAAGCGAAGGACAGCCGGGCCCTGGAAGAGAGGAACAGTGTGACGAGCCAGGAAGAGAGAAATGAGGAAGATGAAGACATGGAGGATGAGTCAATTTACACCTGTGATAACTGTCAGCAGGACTTCGATTCACTGGCAGACCTGACTGAACACAGGGCACACAACTGTCCTGGAGGTAATGTTAAACTAGCTGTACAGTTCTGACAGGTGGTTAGCTGGGTAATTGGACATAGCAACAGCTTGAGGCCTCAAGTGAGATTAAAGAATTAATAATGTAATTTTACAGTTAATGTAATTTTATTGTGGTGCCTTGGGTAGCCTTTGTTCACTCCTTTAATAAAATTAAAATAAAAGCAACAGCTTTCCAATTGGAATCTGTCAGTAATTACGTTAGACAAAAATGTTGTGGGGTTTTTTAATGCTAAAAGTTTCAGGCAGGTATTTTTCCCTCTCACTCCAAATGTGGGAAGATTAAAAAAGTTAAATGACTGAAATGTGCAAAACTCCCAGGAAAAAAGGCCTCTGAACCCTGTAAAAGTACATGATGATTCCTGAGATTAAAATTCATAGTGCGAGTTCTGTAATCCCACCCTAAAAATACAGCATTCTCCCTAGGTTATTATTACATTGCCTTTTGAATTTTATGGAAGTGAGGATGGCATCAGCCTACGCTGATCTTGATTTTACTTTTTGTAAAGTAAGAACAAGCTCAGAGCACCGGTGTGAACAATTGCAACATACCTTGCTTTTCCAGGGCTGCCTCTGCATGGCCGGCAGTAGCAGCAGGTACTCAGCGGAGCACGCTAAGCCAATTTACAGGGGTAGCAAAAAGCTTTGCAGATTTTATGAAAGATTAAATAAAATCTTAGGAGGGGGAGCACAGAATATGTTCATATGTATTTAAATCAGAGATTCTTATCTTTCACCTTCCCAGAGTTGAATACTCTGCCATCACTTTTCCCTCCACACTAATTTAAATTATTTTTAGGCAGTTGCCGTTATGGCAGACGGGTAGGTCAAGGCTGGCAGAAGGCAGGAGGGTTAGTTTCTCCTCCGGTGCAGCAGTATCCCATCATCTTTCCCCTGAGTGCATATTCCTACTGGCCACTTAATATGTTTTGTAATTAGTCTATGTTTTCTGCTCTCCTTTTTGGGCATAAGTAAAATGATGCTCAGCAAAGAAAAATACAAGGAGTGGAATACAGCAAGGGAGGGAGGGTCAGGTGGAGGCTTTGGCTTGGTCTGACTCCCACCCCAAGAGCACTCTCCCTTGTCTCACTCTGGCTTGCAGAGGAGAGGACCCCCTGCTTTCATTCCCATCTGCTTGCTGGGAGGAAGGACAGAGGCATGTTGGGGCTTTTCCCCAGCCTGCAGTTGGATAGGGATTGCAGTCCTAAGCCTGCCCCCAGGGCTCCTTCCTCTGCACTCTCATTTAAGCCCTACACAGGCTGCAAACTTGAAAGTGTGTAAAATCGAAAGGCCACCTCTTGCCGGGTAATTTCCCAGCCAGCTGGCAGCCACGGCACTGGCCTGAGACTTCTGCACATGGCACTCTGCTGCGGGGGAGTAAGCAAGAGGATGTAACTTCCTATTCAGAAAACCCCATGTTTTTCAAACTGGAAGGCAAAGGGCACAGCCCGTGTGGACACTGGTCATTTTCAAGGGAGAAGCGCCCTGGGCAGCTGCTGCTCCATCGCTGCCTGGTCTCCTCAGTTGTGCTGGGACAGCTGCTCATGGTGCTGGGGGTGAGCCCCCCAAAAGGAGGCTCTTTTTAGCCCAAATGTCTGCTTGGTTCTGGCTCCCTGTGTGGTCCCCAAACAGCTGTAATGGCACAACTGGCAGAGTGGAGCAGGCACTGCTGATGGGGACTCCAGAGGAGGAACGTAAGGTTATGACAGGTGACAGCAGTGCTATGAAAAGGAGCAATTTTTTTCCAGAGGCAAATCTGCATTAAAACATAGCAACCTAGAGATTCTATTCATGTAAATTCAGTGTTTTCACACCTCAGGTTTTTTTTACCCTCAGTGTAGTATTCTGTTAGTGAGACTAAGAAAAATAAATTATATTTTTAGGGATATATCAAAATAATTTGTCAGTATTCCCATTGCTCTTCTTGATTGCAGGTAGCATAATTTTGTCTTCTTTTACTGTCTTCACATGTGCTGATGATTTACAAAGACATTTTGTCCCAAAAAGGCACCATATAACTATCCGCATATACATGAAATAAGTCTCCATGTGAGGACAATCCTTGTTCCAGAACAAGAGTATCTGTTTCCTATTTAGTTTAATCCAGTGTCCTGAAGTGATTTTAAGTAAATAGGAAGATTGCACTCATATATTTTGGAATGAGAATGTTTCCATGAAGACAATCTGGAATATTGCTTGATATTCACATACCTCATCTTGAGGTAAAAACAACCCTTTCAGATACACCAGTTTGATACATGGTCTGATAACCATGAGGAATTTTGAGGAAAACATGCAAAATGTGTGTCTTTGTCCAGTTCAGCTAAAAAGACTTGCACCACCTGGGTGAAAATCTAAGACCTCCTTAGAAAGTGTGTTATATTTAAATATTTTACCCTACAAAAAGAGCTATTTGCCTGTGTCCTTAGTTACCCTGCACTCCTTTTGCCTGTGATGCCTGCCTGACGCACCCGAGGTTGTAATGCAGTGCCTGACCTCTTGGCAGGCTAGATTTTCATGTCTTAATCTGAAGCAGGGCTTTCAGTCATGTCTACATGGCTCCAGATCAATACAGGTAATATTTGTAGTAATAATATCACCAGGCTGATAATACAACATAACTAATGACTTCCTTTGGGATACTGAAGTTAGGAAGGTATTGTAGCTCAGGAGTGTTGCAGGATTACAGGAGATCACTCCAAAGAACAGGATAAACCATCTATTTCACTGGAATCCCTTAGAAATTCATTACAGAGTGCTGAAGTTATAATACAGTTTCAATGCAGCTGCTTTGACATGTAAGGAAGTAACAAACAGCCATTCCCCCCCTTGCTTTTTCATGTATTTCAGACTTGTTTCTTTGAGGACAAAACACTGCTGAAATCTAGACATCTCTGGTAGCATAGGTGCATGGCATTCCTTTTGATGTCAGTGTAGTAGAGATGTTCTCCTTCTGACAGAATTAGGTGCCTTTTATGCCTTTTGCTCATGACTGATGTCTGTGATTGCAGGTTGTAGGTTCCCAGTGTCTACGGGGATCTGAAAAGGGCCTAAATGGGGGCAGCTTGTACCAAAAGAACATCACATTTCCTTACTGGCTATGTCTTCCCTTGTCTCCCAGCTTGCTCCCACAAATGAATTCTCCTGCAGCAGTCCTGGAAGCAGTGCCTTAAACAGCAGCATCTTGAAAAATAGTCTGAGAACAAATAAAAACACCTAGTGTATACACTGGCTGTGTTAAGCTTTTAAAATTACTTTACAACTCACTGGTATCCCATATCCTCTAAACTAGAGAGGACTAAATAATTGCCATTGGCATGACATGCGGCCTTTTTCATATGTGTTTTTGCATGCTGCTGTTACAGTGTAGGTGTAGCATGATGCTATCTTACAGTGTTAGTGACAAGAGTAAAGAACTACACATGGATTTACAACTTAACTGTGTCCTACAACAAGCACCAGAGGCTCCCTACATCAAGCAGCTATTCTGTGATATATCATTGTCTGGTGGCTGGTGCCAAGTGGTTTGTTGTCAGATAAAAAGTGTCTAGAATGTCACAAGCTTTGTCATTCTGCTTGTGTGTTTTAATCCACCTGCATTAGTCTGAGTTTAGCTCCAGTATTTTATTGTGTTATTTTTGCTTCCTCCACCCCTTTCCTCCATGGGTCAGAATAGTCTCAGGTAAACTTATTTCTTCAGATTCTCAAGTGAATGTAGAGTGTTTTAAAGCAAATTAACACATCAATGAAGTGGACAGAAGTAGGTTTTGGCGGGGTCTCTGAGCATTTCATGAGGTCCTCTTCTGTTGTTGATAACTTTACAGGTTGTCTGTTTCAAACAGCAGCAGAGCTATATATGGATATTGCCAGCTTGGAAGCAGCTGATTTTTCTAAACTACTGTACGGTAGGAACTAGTTTATAATTAAAGTCTTGCAGTTGCTCCTTTTAAATGCCCTGTAACTTGTACACTAGGCTTACGTTTGAAACGAGGTACTGTAACTGTTTCATGCTAGTGTATAATTTTGCATTTTCTTTTATTTCACCTGCTACAAGTATTTTAATTGCCATGCAACCGTATTTGCGGGATGCTTATCCAGAAACACACATACAGCAGCTTGTCAACAAGTGACAATGTCTCATGAATGTTTTTGTCAGGTGGCACTTTCTACTTCCCACTGACAAAGAGAGATGTCTTATATACATTTCCAAAATTAGCCCTTCCCAAAATTGTAATCTTTGGTTGCACCTGATTGGCAAGTCAGAGATTTTTCTCTCTTTTTGCTGCTGCTGTTGTTATGTCTTTAAATTAATGAATTACTGATTGTCCTCCACAAAAGAAACTGAAATACAGTTGTGAAAAAGCAGTGTGGAAACTTAATTATACACCTAGTTTATACAGCTGTGTCTCTAATGACCTAGTGGCCCTAATTACTGTGTTGTGACTCAGTCTGAGTGCTCTTGTCCTTGCCAGAATTCTGCTCCTTTCTCTTAACCTGACTAGTGTTTCAAGCTTAAAAAAATAACAAGTTTCCTTTTTTTTGTTCTTTTCTGCGTTGTCGTGCTGAAATGCAGTTTCCCTTCTTTCCAGAGGTCATAGTAGTGTTTTAAAATTGGCCAGAAAAGCTCAGTAATATCACAAACTGTAAAAACATGGATTTTCCCTGGAGTCCTCAGTTCTTGCTGTCTAGATCTGAAAATGGGCACCGGGGCAGTGTTTTTATTGTCAATTACCTGGAGGGCTCCAAGTGCAGATTCCTGTCCTTAGTTTGTCACAGACATACCCTCTCCAGGTGCAGGGACAGCACAGAGCTCCCCAGAGCTTGGCAGCTGCCTTGGCCACAGTGTCCAGGTGCTGCACATCTCCCCGCAGTCAGTATTCATGCCCTCTGTGCTGAGATCTCTGAAACCCCACATTGTTGTAGGGGTACACGTGGCTGGGTGGTCTGAGGTCTGACTGCCCTGACTGCTGTCACCACACAGGTGATGTTTGAGTTTTACTGGAGGTTCCCAACCAGCCTGCAAAGAGGCTTTTTCTAGGACTTCTGCTTGCACGTGCCAGAAAATCAGTGTGCTGATCAGGAGCCGTGCTGACTGGCTTTCTCTGCAGGTGCTCAGTGAAATACGTATTTATCTTGTAGAACATAAAGCACATTCCCACATCTGAATTGGGATCTGAAGACAAGCAGAAGCACAGCTGCAAATTTCACGTCAAACAGAGCCTACAGTGCCCCTGGCCGTGCTGAGGTTTCACAGCGCATCCCGTGCAGAGTGTGCTGAGGCACCGGCGCTGGCTCTGCCCCCACACATGGCAAATGTGCTTTAGTGTAGTGTGTCACATATTGCGTATGTTTGACAAAGTTGTGCCAAGTGTTGTGCTCCCTAACAGTGCTGCTTACCCATCAGCTTGGAGGGTCATCCACAGGCAAAGGTAGGTGAGACCCCGGGCTGTGCCCAGGGCACGCGGCCCCGTGTTCAGCCCCTCGGCACGGCGAAGTGTTAGTGGGGCTGAGCCTCAGCACTCATTTCTCGGGCTCTCCTGGATTTGACAGGCATGCCAGTGCCTGTAAGGATTTGTGGTGGGGGGACATGCGAATTTCAAACCGTGCCTGCTGGCCATAAGCACCCAGCTGGGTGTTTGCTGTGTGGCCTCATGGAGGGTGTCCCAGAGCGCGGTCGGCGGTGAGCCCACGGCAGATCCGCAGCCGCGCGGGAGCCGGCGCGCGAAGCTGGGCAATGTGCTCGCTGATAAGAGTGTGCCAGTGCGCCGGGCGCCATCCCCTGCAAATCGCCACGGCCACCTTTGTGCCGGTCCCCCTGGGAATAGTGGCAAGGGAGGCAGCACCAGGCACTGCGTGTGCAGATAGGAGCGCTGCCAGCATGGCTGTGGGCAGCTTGGTTGCATGTTACCAAAACCCCTGGCAGGAGGGAGGTAATGAGCTCTCTCCACCCCTTTCTCAGCCCCCATGTAGCCAGCGGTCACTGTGGATGCTATGCATTCTGAGGCTGCACAAAATTTCTTAGCAATGATGATGTCTTTCCTCAAGCAGCATATGTTTTTCACACAGAAAGACCATTTTCCTTGTCATTTTTAAACATATGGCCCAGTGAGGAGCTGAGGATGACAAGTTAGCCTGCTTGTATTGGCAAGGGACTCTTTCATACTTGCTACTTTAATTGAGTTCTTTTATCTGCTTTTATCTAGTTCAAAAAGTAGTTTGCAAAATAAGCACAGGTATGCATGGAAATGGATAAAAGAGAAAGTGGGTACATGTTTCAAATGAGGCCTCTTAAAGGAAACGTGTCCTTTGGATATCTTGAATAGGTTGCCCCTGGCTGGCTGAGAAGCCAGTCTCTTCTCCTTTGCTGCATCTGCAACAGAGAGATGCACAGGGACTGGAGCACCCCAAATGCTGTGAAGCAAGAGCCGTGCCGGGTGCTGGCCAGGAGAGCTCCTGTGTGCAGCAGGAGCTGCATTTGGAAGCCAGAGCCTGCCCAGATCCCCCTGCACCAGCTCAGGCCTCACACAGTCCTTCTGGGGCACCAGGGGTGACAGAGCTCCAGCTCCCCTTCTCCTCCTGCTTCGGATTTCTGTTTGCAAGGGTAATCCATTGCCATGGTACAGCAGAGGGAGGACTGTTGGGGTCTACATAGGGCAGGTTTGTTTCTCAGCATACAGAAATCTAAGTAAATAATAAATGGGTTTTAAAAAAAAAAAAAAAAAAGAGGACAGAGGGGTTTCAGTGGAAAGGGTTCCTTCCCAGGCTGGAGCTTGCTGAGTGCTACAAGAGCAGCTGTGCCTGCAGGAAGGAGGATCCGTGTCGCTATAAGCAGGTCCCAGTATTCAGGGGGTTGTAGACAAAACCCAGTTTATGAAACTCAATTCAGAACTGCAGTGAGGGTAGCTTGGGGACTACAATAGATATGTGCTTGTTATAAAGTGGCCTTTAATAAAGCCTTAGAGAGCTGGGTGGAGGATGTGCTGGGGTCGTCCTGTCTCAGATGGACAAAAGCATAGATTATTTCTGGCTAGGACGCTGCTGAAGGGCACACATTGCCTTCCTGTGGGTTGTTGAGGGACAAAACCGTTGGCCATATCAACAGCCTTGGCAGATTCAGAGCCATTGAGATCTTCAGACTGCAAATGTAGGCAGTGTAAAAGAGATGCACCGAGACTGTGGGGTTTTTCCTGATTTCTTCCTCTATCCCTTTGCAGACAGTTGGGTAAGTGCTCTTCATATAAGGATGGCCGTACAGAGCCAGCCTGATGGTCCCATCGTGCTGTTTCCCCAGAATGTTTTCCTAGCTGTCAACAAACTAATTCTGAGCAGTTTATGATGCTTTTTAGTCAAATTATTCAGACAATCTTCTTCCATAAACTTCCATTTTGAAGTGCAGTTAGATTTTGCTGTGGTGGGGACCCAGAGTTCAGCTACACATGGGGGAAAGCATCACCTTTTGTTCACTTCAGTTTTGTCACCTGCTTTCATTTGATACTCTCTGGTTTTTCTGGTGAAGGAGACAGCGAGCGATTGCCCCTCTTCTACCTCCTCCATCCCCTCATGCCCAAGCAGACTTCTTTTGCTGCTCCCTCCACTGTCTCTAAATCCCTGTTTGCAATGCTCTTATTGATACCTCGTGTACCTTGACCCAGAGTTAGAGACGGATGTGGTGAGGCATGGCTGATAGGAGAGTGAGGGGGTCAGCTATCTCCTCCATCACTTGTGCCAGTGGTCACGTTGGCATGTCTGTCCTGGCTCCCGAGCAGGAGGTGAGGAATAGGACTTGTCCTAGTGTGAAGACCTGGCGGACAAAAAGATGGTGTCTGGCCATGTAGGGGAAAAACAATTAAGACTTCAATGTTTATTAAGAAAAAAGCAACCAGCAGTGCATTTCAAGCACTCATCACACAGCATAATTTTGCTGTTGGAAGTAGTGGGATTAAACAAGTCTTTCTAATGTTGATTTCTTTGAATTTGTGGCATATAATTATAAAAAAAAATCAATTAAAAACGAAGGAAGTGTGTGTACAAACATTGTCAAGAATTCCAATCTTTCATTTTTTGAAAACAAGCTCTAGAAAAAAATCCCTACAGAAGTTCTGTAGTGCATATTTGAATGCTTTTGTTGTAGCCTCATTAAACTTGGCTTGTCTGCAGATACAGCTGGCATGTTATTAACTGTGCTCCAGGCTTGGGGAAGCCAGAAAGCAGCCTCCACCCCCTGGTGCCGGCTGGCTTTAGGGAAATGTGCCAGCATGGGTTGGTCCTCTTCAGCTGGCTGGCTTTGGGAGCGCTCGCTGGAGCATCTCCGCGTGGCCCCTGGGTGCAGGAGTCTGGGCTCCTGCCTCGAGTGCCGGCCAGCGGGAGGGCGGCGCGGGCTCCTGGGGAATGGCCGGCAGCGCGCACCCCTGTCCCGTGGGAGCAGCAGGGACCCACCCAGGTGTGCATCCTCCCGGGGACAACTTCAGCTGGGTGCCTGTGTGGTCTGTGGGCGTCTCACGCCTTTCTTTGCCGTAGGCTGGCAAGAAGCAAACTAGGGATCATCTGCCAAGCAGCTCCTCTGTTCTCACAAACTGTGTATTGGACTGAACCACTCAAATAAACTGAATAAGGGACACATTTTCCCTGCACCTGCTGGAGAGGCTGTTGCTCTCCAAGCTGGGCTTGCACATCAGAGGACCTCCGTCAGAGGTCTAAGCAGCTTCTGACTTTCTTCAAAGCTTTGGCAACAAGTATGTATGTATTGAATGCTGTTTCACTTAAGTAATTTTAATAGGTGCTTTTAATAGTAGGGTGAAATTCATAATTTCATATTAAATTTAAAATTGTTGTAAATAACTCAGTAGAAATTTAAGTTAAATTACATGTAAATACAGGTAATATTATTCCAACATCTTGCTTATTACAAGCAGTTTTCATTGTCTTAACTAATGAAAAATTGATTTGGCATTTTCAAGGTACTTGGTCTGTTCACACTGAATACTTTGTAGGGCGTTTGAGCACCTTGTAGTCTTTAAACATTCTGACTAGCAACCCCTTCCTGACACAAGGAATTGTTATTTTTATCATCATGGAATTAAAAAGTTGTCATTCTAATTTGGCTTAAGTTTTGACTGCTACTGGACTACTTCCTTCCTCCCTTCCATCTCCTGCCTTACGCTGGTAAAAGGTTTGTGTTGTCTTTGGGAGCTGACATTGCTGACAATTAAAGGGATTGATTTTTAGTTGGTGCAGCTCCCAGATCTGGTGCCTTATGGAGCTGCACAAGCCTTATGTCAACATGAGGGGAACGAGAGGTCAGCATTTGGGGGAGAATTCAAGACCTTCCCCATTAATAGCTTGAGTTATTTTGTTTGAAAATTACTGTGGCTACACTGATTTGCCTAATGACATGCATGAAATTGGTGGGAGAGCCAAGGTCTTTAATCCAGGTGGGTTTTGTTGCTACTGACATCTGTAATGGTGGGGGTGAGCTTCCTCTTGAAAGCATCACTGTTTTGGAGTGTGGGTCCATCTCTTCCTTAGGCTTCCTTAAAAATTGTTCTCAGCCATAAGGGTGAAAGACTTTTTGGCTCCTCTTTTTGTTGCTACTCAATTACTGTTATGCTTGCTAAGGAGACCATAAGGAAAGGCTGAAGAAGCCCATTGCTTTTGTCTTCTCCAGGGAATCTGTTACATTAAACATTTGAATAGATTTTTGAACATAATTCCCAGTCATTTCCTCTACAGTGAACTCAGTTCACTCATGCAGACTTTGCACTTAATGATATCTCTTAAAATAAATGAGATTTGATATAATTTATACTAAATGGTCATTTTAGAAATCTACATCTACTAATTATTCATTAGAAAATTTGGAAAGACGGAAGCAGAGTAAATTCCCTTTATATACTCGTGGTCTACAGAAATATAAATACACACACCTGTGTTTATTTTCTTTGAACAAAACCGAATAGAGGTAATTTACTGGACTCCAAGTGTAGCGTAAGCAGGTTTGAAGTACATTGTTCAATCTGCATCAATCAACCATAGCAACCAACCAAGCCAAAACCAGCCAAAAAATTCATCATGCATCTAGGACAGTTATTTATGGTAGTGCTTAGCTTGTGGTCTGTCTCTGCATCATTTGGTGTTGTGCTTTTTTGTGTTCTGGCTGTGTGCTTGGGGTGGCCGCTCTCTGCCCTTTCCTCTCCCTGTTGCCTGCGCATGTGTCCCTGTGGTCGCGCCTCGAAGGCTTTTTCCTTGCTTGCTCCTTTCTGGGCTGTGCCATTTTGCATCTTGTTCTCAACAGTCCTCTTCCCTATGCTGTGGTGGCATTTGCCCTTTCCCAGCCCCGCATGTAACCGAGCCATTTCACGGTTTATACATTAAAGTTACACCTTGCTGTGTTACTGGTTTCTCCTTGACTCAGCTGCAGTTGCTCTCTTGTCCATTGTCCCAGAGCTGGCTCTTCCTTGGAGCTCTGTGCAGATGCAGAGCCTTGCTTGAACCATCCTGGGGTCTGGAGACTGCAGATCTCCTTGTGGTGCTGTGAGAAATCATGCTGCTCCGTGTGCTGCTTCAGAGGCAGACTCAGCTAGGTTCAGATGAACTAAAGACGTGCTAGTCAAATCTTGGTTCACAAAACCTAGCAATTTATTTAATTTGCATTCAGACTGCATCCAGATCCAACCTGGATAGCTGCTTGATGTCACCTTACAGCCCGTCACTACTCCTTCCTCTCTTACAGACACTTGTTGTGGTTTGTTTTACAAGAGCTGTTTCATGTAGGAATTGTATTTCAAGATGTTTCAATGGTATCAAGGGTAACTGGGTTTGATTTGGACCAGGGCTTCTGATACATATAAATAAAGCAGATAGTATTCCTTGCTTTTTATGGAGGATGAACTGTCATCTTTAGGAGGCAGTCATGATGCTGTTGCACTCTTCACACAAAATAAGACAAATTCAACCCAAGATTCAGAACAAAAGGAAATGAAAGTGAGTAGGAAATTCTTGTCTCATAGCTTAAATGAGAGAATACTGAGTTTTATGTCTTTCAGAAAACTGGAAATGGGAGGGAAGATGCTTTCTCTCAATAACTGGGTATGCAAATATGTATCTATGATGTACAAAATGTTTCATTTTAGGTTAATCAGTTCAGTTTTGAAGACACAACTAGATAAAAATTGACTGTATTGAAAAGAACGTTATTACTTAGGGGAGAATCTCTCTCAATTAGAAGACAAATGAGGAGAGCCAATTCTTACAGCAAGTTGGGGGACAGTGATTTTGTAAATGGTATTGGAGTTGGGAAAAGTGCAGTTGGAGTTAGCAAAACTCCGTGTTTTTCCAGAGGCTGCCACAGTAATTGGCTGTCCATGTCTGGATTGCCGAGTGACAGGCGGGAGGGTCAGCTCTCGGAGAGCTTGGCCTCTCCAAGCAGGGAGGAGAGGAAAGGAAGGGAGGATGGGGAGAAAAAACAATTTGTGAACTTGCCCCTTTTGAGATAGCAACTGCTCTTCTTCTGTGCCCAGGATCATCGCGAACAGCCAGCAGCTGCATTCCAGTCTGCTTTGCTGTCAGTGAATGTCACTGCAGAAACCTCAGTAGTTTCAAGGAGCCGCTGTTTGTATACAGGGAATAGAGAAAACTCATGGAAATGCTGTGGTGTGTGGGCTGCTCTGCATTTTACTGTGATGATGGAAAGTCTTCACAAATGTTTTAAATTAGGCTATCCTTGATAATTTTAGTGGTATGGACCCCAACCAAAATTTCAGGGGAAAAAAAAAGTTGCTCTGTTAAAGCAGACATGAAAAAAAATGAAGGGCTTAACTTTTGTCCTGAGGGTGATAAAATAGCACCACACAGCTGAAAATCAATCTGACCTTCACCCACGTGATGCTGTTGTCTCAGTCTGTCTTTCATTTCCTTTGGTTGAGTGAAGGCCACGGCATTCAGTAGGGAGAAAAGCCAGAGGGAGGTGCGGAGAATCCTGTTTTCTCTGGAAAGGCTTCGGTGCTTGCATAAGTTCACTCTATAAAGTGAGTTGCTGTAAAACTTTGAATTATTTCATTAAAATTAAAAAAAAAAATCCTTTTTCTCTTAATAGCCAGCAATCACATTAAGGTAAAGAAGATATATGCTGTAAAAAAAAGATATGTTTGTGATATAAACCACTCTGTTTTAATTAAACCTACAATTAGTTGGTATTTTGAAATGAAGGCTTCAAGCAGCAACAGGAAACCTGCACATTCATTTAAAACACAGAAATTTGTACCCAAAGGGGAGAAAAAAGGCAATTATTTTTTCCAGAGATATTTGAACATCGTGTTGTGAGGTTTGCACAAACAAAGAAAAGGTACCCAGATACCAAGATATGTACATAAATAAATCAACAATTAGGGCTTGTGTATAAGCAATATTACTGATTTTCAAAACAGAGGTACAATTTCAATTGGCGAATTACTCTTTTTCACATCTTGCAGAATTGGTTCTCACCTCATTTTCCTGAAGATAGAGAAGGAACTGAATGAATGGGTAAAATCTGTGCAGAATTTAATTCTATTAAACAACAGTATTAAGAAAACGGAAAACTACATGCATAAGCACATCTTGATGTTCTTTTTGACATCTTGAAAGCAATTAAAAGTGCAATTCATAGCTCTTCATCCAATCCCCTGCTTCTTCCATCCTTGTTGAATTTAAATGTGACCCAGACCCAAGAAGTTCCCAGCTATTTCTCTTGGAAAACAGTAAGTTTTCAACACTGGTTTTACAAAACTAAGATAACTGTAAATTCTGCCTACCCCAAGCTGTACTTTTTCTGATTTATCTCATTACATACAGATAATGTCCTTTCATGTCAGTCATAAATTACTCTGTTACTTTACATTTGTGTGCTATAGATTCCCTGGCTACTGTAGCCCTGAGAGAGGGAGTTGTACCTGTTATTTTCTTTGTTCAATAATTGTTGCCTGTTTAGGAAGGTTTATAAGAAATGTCATCTTCTTGTTAAAAAGATAATGGCAGAGATTGGATGTGGCTGCAGAGATTAATCTCTGCTTCATGAAGGTTAAGAATTAAACAATTTGTTCATTAATCTTTTTGGAATAATGGAGATTAATTTATGACTGTAGCATTTTATTTAAGTGTGGTTTGTCTGATGTACCGACTGTTGCAGACGCTTTTACATGGTATTAAAAACCCCAAAATGGTAAATATAAAAGATGTTGGGACCTTTCCCTGGCAAGCTCCACTACTCAGGTCTCCATGCGATATGCCAAAATGCTATTTGCATAAATATAGAATTTAATAAGTTATCATTCTGATTAACGTCATTAACTGCTTAACTACTGTAGAAATTGGCTTCCTAAGTTGCTTGTTGGTAGCTGTTGCTCTCCACGTCATTCCATTTGCTGTCTCGCTGGGGATAATGGTATGCAAGGGAAAGCAAGAAGGTCAAGGATCTTTTTGTTTAGTCTCTTTGCACATTAAAAGTTCTATTATGTGTTTGTATTGCATGTGGTTTCCAGTCGGTTGGCTACAATGCTTTCAAGATCCATTGATGATGAGTTTGTGAGGCTAAATATATCTTGTGGATTATGACTACCAAGCTATCAGTTTGTTCAGCAGTCAGGGCCAATATTTAACAAGTGTTTTTCAGAAGGAGGAATTTTGAAACCGAGTCAAATGATCTTACAAAAGGGGTTAACAGAAATGCTAATACAGAAGATGACAAGCAAATGCTTGGCCTGTGCTGGCAGTGGGGGTGTTTGGGGCTCTGCTATGCTGGTTGTGGGGGAAGTGGTTCTTAGGTTGGGGTTTTTATGGGTTTTCTGGGGTTGGGGGAGGGCTGTGGTATTGTTGTGAATGACACAGTGGCCACAAAGCTGAATGGGTTGAAAAAAAAGTAGTGTCCTCTACAGCCATCCCTTTCTCTGCCCCGGCAAGGCGTGGGTGCAGCGTGCGGTGGTGGGGGCAGCACGGGGGCCCCGTGCGGGCTCACCCCACGGCTCCCGCTGCCCTGTTGTGTGTCCCCCGCTGGAGTGGAGCCTCCTCTGTCTGTCCCCTGTGGCTAGCAGGGCAGGCAGGCTCTGCTGGGACCTCACTGCTGCTTCTTGCCCGACATTTAAGGGAATGCAAAACCAGACTGCAGGATGCAGCCACGTCTTAAGGGCTGGCACAGCCGCCTTGCTTGTTTTCACTCTCTAGCTAGTAGACTGACCTTTTAAAAAAACAGTTTCAGCTGCTGTGAAACACTGACAATAGCTTTAATAGATTTCATTTTAGAATTAAATAGCTCTGGTTCCATTTCGATAATGTAAACTAGCAGCCATGAGCATGTTTTAGCTGATTGTTTCAGGCTGTGTACAAACTCAAGCAGACGTCACTGCCTCCTTGCCAGGCGTTAGCGCAAGATGCTCACTTTCTTTAAAAATGAAAGCAGAGATTTTATTTTTTTAAAGCAATTTGTGTTGTGACTGACTACTTCTGAGTACCTTCACACCTGTCAAGTGAATCCAGTGTGCTTGTTCCCAAGGGCAACCTGACATCTGGGAAATTCTGCCTCAGCCCCAACTGGTCCCCTTTGAAGCATCTTTGGTATTTTGAATTGAAATTGAGTTACACCATCACACATCATCCTTTGCATTATTCTGTTCTGGTCCAGTATACCCCTGCTTTTATAAATTTCAGTTTAAATTCTGCTCTTGGACTGTTTCAGGAGTGTTGCAGTTATCTGTAAGCTGTCTTGCTTTTTGCTGTGGGGCTGGTAAGCTCAAAAACATCTGCAGGCATGGTCAGTCCAGCTTGCTATTCTTCAGAGAATATTTACAAAGTTTCATAAGGCTTGGACCCATACCCACACCCATCCTAGATGCAGTGTCTACAGATTTATCCCCGGAGCCTCTTACAAGGATTGCTTGTATTACTATCTAGAGCTATCCCACTGCAGAAATCCTCAGGAGAGAGAAATGGACAAGAGTACTTAGAAACATCTGTTAAAAATTCAGACAAGCACTCCACTGTCACTAGAAGCAGTTGGGACAGGACGAATGAAATTTACCATGTGGTGCTACAGCAAAAAAGGGACATTTCTTTTGTTCCTTCACTCTTCCTTAAAAATGGGTATTTTGGTTAGTACACAGATACAGAAAAATGCCTCTGCAGAGCACATTTGGGGTGTATAGCTGCTTGTAACCAATGTCACAAACTGACTCCAGAGCCAAGCCTTGCAGTCTTGTGGGAGCACTGTTTCCCAAGTGCTCACGTTTGATTCATCACATGCTTTCTACTTGTTTCAAGAAACCCTGCATTAATTGTGCAGACCTAGAAAGTGGTGACATTAGGAAGTAAATTGACTTCAACATGACTTTTCCATTGCTTAGGCAAAAGGGAAGAAAAAGTTGCAGCAACAAATCTAATGGATGAGCTCTCCAACTGGTTGCTGTTTTGTGTGCGGCTACGTTCTGGATTCAGAGAGTACTTGATAAATATTGTCATTTGTCCTTGATGATGTGTCATGAAGTTACAGGCAATTTGGCAGAGAAAATAAGTTTTCTTGAGTATGAGGCCAGACTTGTGATGATGTGTTTCTCCATTGAAGTCCAGCTCAGCCCCCCACCTGACCTCACTCCCCACAGAGCACTCTCGTCCCCCCTTCCCATCCTCTGCCTACCAGCAGGACAAGAAGCAGAATGAGCTGTGCTGTTCGGCCAGGTGACACACGTGTGCTGATTGCCTGGGATAGGCCCAAGAGCAGGGATAAGTGCTGACTCTGCTCTTAGCCTTTCTCTCAGCAGAGACATGAACTGGGGTCTCTGCCCTGCCCAATCAAAGGCAGGTTTGCCGATCTTAGAGAAACTCAATTTCTATCTGAGAAACTCAATTTCTCTCATAGCCCTGTATCCCCAGTACGGTGTGATTCAAAAGTTAATAGGAAGAGACCAACAGTTAAGACATATGACAGGCAATATGATGACATAAACCTTGTTTTCTTAGGATGCCAGGCTGAAAAAATGAACACAAAACTCCTGAGAATAACTGAGTCACTTCAGATTGAGACTTGATGGACAATGTTGGCTTTGTTATCACTCTGCAGGTAGCAAGGGGATAGGGTTAGGGAGAATTTCCAGAAAAGTAGGGGAGTTGTTATTAGAAGGGTAAAGCTTCCACTGCCAGGCATCCCCTGTAGTGGACCCTGCATTACCCTGGTCCCTCCTCCTTTTAGGAGCCTTTTGAGGAAAAGTCTTCTGTGACAGGAACATCTCTCAGGTCTTTTAATCTGTGAGCTGCCAGGTGAAAGAACGGGGCTGGGGAACAAAAGACACTCAGATACTGCAGACAAGCTTTTGTAGGATCTGCCACGTCAGCTGTCTCTTATAAGGTCTGCTGTATTTTCTGTTGATGGTGTTCTTCCCCCGAGGATTTTCCCACACCTGGGAATGCCTGCCATAAGCCGCACTGATATTTTCCTCAATGCCTTTCATTTCTGTGTACAGATGGAGCTGGGATATCACACACTGTCCTTGTCCTTATTCTGTTCTGCTCCTTGGCAGTCACAGCTTTCCTGGCTGGAAGCTTTCATCCCACCTCCCTCTCAGCCCTTTTCAGGAGGGGCTTTGCAATTATTTATAAGCTAGCTTGTCCTGTTTTCTGACATTTTCAGTGTAGTCTGTGGAAGAGTATGTGGAAGCTAAGTATGTGTTTTCTGGTTTTACAGGGAGCAGAAAACTTAAAGTAAATGTTGGTAGTCTGTGTTAGCAAGATATCCTTCATTTTTTAGGGTGCAGGGGACCCTCCCTTTAAATTGGAGGTCTTCTGGGTGGAAAATGTTCTAGTGGCCTGTAATGTTCTAGTGGCCTGTAACTACCTCTTGCCTTTTAAGTGTTTGGAGATCCTGGAGGGGCAGGCAGCTCACTTGCATGCTTATCGAGGGGAGCCTGGCTGTCCTGCTTATCTTGTATTCCTACTCACCATCCCCAAGCGGGTTTTCTCTCTCCTTCCTCTTGTCACGTGTCAGAATAAGACATTCTGTGATTTATCTCGTTCACCTTCCACTTGTGTTCCAAGGCCTGAGATTTTCTAAAATACAAGAGGCAGAACTATGATTTGGGCCTCAGCGCCTCTGGAGGCATCTGTAGATTTTTTTGTCCGAGATAAATTTCTATTCAAGCTGAAGAGAGCAGCATTTTCTTGTTATGCTGCTACAAATATGTGGGAGGAGTGACTAACTTTTCTTCTGGAAGTAGTAAAGTGGACAGGCTTGTCTGCTGCCCAGTGCTACAGGTTGTATGATATACTAACTAATTCACCTCCTCCTCCACCACATTGCTGTTTTGGTTGCCTACATGCATATGTGAGAGAGAATTATCAGTCTCCCAGCTACCTTCTCTTCCGAAGATAATTAAAATACAGTCTCTTCTAAAGAGGGATGCATACCTCCTCCAACCTTATAAATACAGAAATAGATTTTTTTGTTGTTTTTGACCAACCTTAGATAAAAACTGATGGTTGCAGCTGAATCTCACTTTGAGTTTTTCATTAAAACTGTTCAAAGCAGACTACAGGGTGGAGAATCTCCTGTGAGCCAAAACTAACCTCCGCGTTCCTGCCAATGAATCTGTATTGCCAAATTTCACACGGCCGTGTTCTCTAGCACCTCCTTTGAACACGAGTGTGGTTCTGGAGGCCGTTTTGAAGCTTCCACTTGAAACGCTCTCTGTGAGCTAGTGGAGCATTTTCTGGCACTTAAGATTCTGTATCTAGTAGCTGTCTGTGCTATAGAGGGCAGTGAGTCATGGCTTGCTAGAAGAGAAAAAAAGATTTCTTAGAAAACCTTTCAGAAAAGCTGAGGTGGTTTTTCAGCTGGAAGTGCTGGTGGTGTCTGTGGTGGAATTGGTGTGGCAAGTCACCTCTGTAGCATTTCTAAGAATTACCAGACAGTGCAGTGGCTCATCTGAATACCCTTTTTGTATGATTTTTGCTGCCAGTGACTGTCTCCTAATATAGCATATTTCTTTCATATTTTTTGCTATTTGGACTGCTGGATATGGGGATTTGTATTTTCCTATACTTTTATTCTTAATGACATACTTGAATTACAAAAGTGCAAAACCCCTCACCTCCTGCTGGAATCTTGAGGAATTATGGGTGTTCATCATCCCAAACAGTCAAGCAATTGTGCTGCAGACCTCACTGTGAGCTGGTTCCTTTCTGTAGTTTACCAGATCGTTAATGTTTCAGTTGGCTGGCTCTGAATTCATGACAGCAGTACATGTTAACAGAACTGAGTGTGCTGCTCCTGTCCCCCAGCCAGCCTGTGATGCTGGCATTTGGGATACAGGAGCAGTGCAGTCTGAGATGGCCCTGCTGGATGTGGATGTGTATCTGAGCCAGCAGGTAATGG